>NC_031972.2:30611895-30958759 GCF_001858045.2 Oreochromis niloticus
AAGCTCGACCGGGTCAATAAATTTAAGTGTGTTTAATTTAAGAGTAAGTTAGATGGTGGATTGAAGCCAGTTTTATTAATGACTTTTATTGCTCATTTATAATGTAAATCAAAGACTGTGCTGTGAAAATGTATCCAGGTGATATATCGAGAAATGCTTTTGGAAAAGGTATTTTAGAAAAATGTAATAATTGTCTCCAGTCATTAATAAATCCAGTTCTGTGAATATATGACTCACATAAAGTCTTCATGATACGTTTGTGGGGTGGCTAAAAGGATGGCTACAGTTTAGTTTAGCCAACCCTTAGCCAACCCCTTTAGGCCAACCCTTTACTCTGCTCCTGGGTGCAACAGCTCCTAAAAAGCAATGACTCACTTTGGTTTCAAATAAAACAACTTAGTTTTGTTACCGACTGACAAAGTAACATTACAAGACACTGCTGGACGTTAAATGGTAAATGGGACTGATACTCATACAGTACCTTTTGACTCATTAGAGGAATCAAAGCGTTTCTACTGTAAGTGTCATTCACCCAATCATACACAGCAACATGGGGTTTAGCATCTTGCCCAAGAATACTTCAGCATGCAGACTGGAGTATGGATCGATCCACCAATATTTGCAGTTTAACTGCTACTCATGTGCTCCTCCTTATATTGTACAATTGATGTCATGCATATATGTACGTAAGATACTAGAATTTCTAAAAACTTAAAAATATCAGTATTTAATGTCACAGGGAAAACCTGAGTCCACATCATTTTAATTTGTAGGTACTCAGTAGATAAATATAACAAGGCAACTAAGACGAATGACAAGTACACAGCGCTGTGAGAGAACAAGAGGAGGCGGTGCTATGCTGGCAGTTGGTGTGTGTGTGTGAGTGTGTCTGCACGTCGGCTTGCTGTTGGAGCATAACTGGCATCAGCCCATTAATACTGTGAAAAATAAGTGATGACAGCTTAGAATATTCAGAACTGACATACAATGAAAAAATCATTAGATTTTGATAACATCAGTTTGCGCGCAATTCCATTTGTAGTCATCAACTACAAAGATCGACTGAGGCACACATCTGCTCTCCAAATCACTTGCCCTGTTCAATTTTTGGGGAGAAAAAAAAGGAAAAAAATGAAACCAAAAGGGAAAATATATCTTCTATATTTGTGTCTTCATGGCAGGTTCCTCCTGCTAATGTCAGTTTTCAACGCTCGACAGCAAATAAGCTACTCAGCCGAAACACATTAAACAGCATGTACAAGTCACTCGGGTCTGTTGAGATGCTGCCGGGCTTCTTGCGCCTCAGCACCACTAACAACATGCTGTCTGCCCGTGACATGTAAGTTACAGTGCGAGTTTGATTACTTTCTCTCTCATTCCCCCTGGTGTAACAGCAGCAGGCGGCTGACAGACAAACACAGGAACAAGACTGACTTCAGCTGCCCTTTTCAGCCTTAGATGGTTATGTGCATTTATCTGGCATGCCTCCTATCCTGATGCAATAATAATATTGTTTACAATAATATTTTGAAATTTCGAGTCAGGTCAGTGCATTTGAAAACAAGAGATCAGTGCTAAAAGAGTAATAATAAAACAATACAACACATTAAAGTTATAGTAATGAAAAAAATAATCAGAGCTCTGTCTGGTTTAAAAGACAAGTTGTAAAAATTTGTTTTATAACAGTCCGAAGATTTTGCAGCAACTACTGTAAAAGAGACGATATCACTATATTTAAATCTGTACAATAGGACAACGAGGATTACCTGTTCAGTAGATAACAGTGAGTAACGTTTAAAGATCAGCGAGGTAGGTGCCAACCCATGTAATGACTTAAAAACGAACAATAAAATCTTAAAATCCAACATGGGTGAAATGCAGTGTTGTTTGCGTGTACCAGGTCAGAGTCCCACAGCAGCCTTTTAGACGAGCTGCAGTCGAGCAAGCAACAACTGACTGACACATGAATAGAGACTATTGCAGTAGTTACGCCGAGATGAAATGAAGGCATGAATAACCTTTTACAAAGTCTCTGAAGCAGAGAAACGGTTTCACCTTCACAAGTATTACTAAGTTGAAAGAAGCTAACTTTGACAGCAGCATTTATTTGTTCATCAAAAGAAAAAAACATTCTGCCGAGGATCAATCCCATGTTAAAGGTTTTTTGTTTGGATCCTTAAAGGATCGACGTTGTCAGGTCAAGGCTTTCCAAACGATGTTTCTGATCGTTTAAATTAAAAACACCTAGTGGCATCCAGAAACAAGCTACAATAATGTAATATAGCTGTTAAAAGAAAAGCATTATGCATATATTTTTTTAACCCAGTGGTTTATCTGATGGCAAACCGAGCAGAGCCTGAGCTCAGCAGAGGAAGCGGCAGATGAAGCTTGCAGGTACTTTTGCGTTTGTAGTGAACAATCTCGAACAGACCATATAAAGAAGCTATTTTCTCATATCGCAAAATCAATACAGTGAGATGCACTGTAAAGCAATATAATGAGACTTTTGGCATACAGCAAGTATTTTTGGCATGAAAACCGTGTGGGGGAGGAGCATAATAAAAAGATTTCAAATAGCTAGCTAATCTTCTCATGTGAATTCCAAAGCGAGACATCGACAAAGTATAACTAGCTATGCCGCAGACATAAGTTAGATAAACAATGTAAGTGCAAGGAAGTGAGAGAAAAATGAAATTGAAGCAATACCTTCAGTCCTCCACACTCTGCTGCTGACCCTTGGTCCACTCCAGTGATGTAAATACCCAAAGCGTATTCTGCTCCCCCTCGGATCATCAGACCCAGAGACCGGCCATCATCTAAAACCAGGTTGACCTATTTAACACAAAGGGAGAAACCAATAAAACAGGATGAATAAGGGTATAAATATCAGCATTTTAAATGACACTGCAGTCTCAATTGTTTTCCTTGCTGCCAGATTTGCTCATGGTGTCAGGCTGCTCACATTGAAATGAAGTTGTGAAACACAATGCATGGAGCAAATGACAGCCCTGCTCTGAGATGGGATTTAAGAGCAAGGAGATGAAGAATTTCAGGAGCTACTTAGATGCGGTGAGTCAGCACCAGTAATGGGGGAGTCAGAATCTGTTTTGATTAGAGGAACGGCTCTCTGAATTGGTCAATCACTTTGTTCACAAGGCTCATCCGTGTCATTTCCTCTGATAAGCAGCATGGACAATATCGGACACAGTTTGAATTCAAATAAACCACCACAGGAATTATTGGGGGACTACAAGATATCTCTGCTACACCACCCAATTAAAGTACTTCTGCAGGGAGTGAGTGATATGTAGACGATGTACTGTGCATGACTAATCCGGTGCTTCCCTTAAACTTGTTTTCAAAAGATATTCCACTAGAACCACAGCGTCTATTCGGTTTGTGGCCTGGAGAACAGAATTTACCGTGAAGCAAACACAAATGTTTCGATTGTTTTGACATTTTTACTATTATTCTGTGCTTGGTTTCGAGGTAGTGAAAAAATGTTAACCACACATGTATCACACATGCGGAGAGGAAATTACTTTAAATATGTTGTAAATTTTTGGATTGGCCTTACTTTTAGGCATATAGTCAAACAGATATCTGTATTCAGAGCTATGTATACTCTGGAGATGCTATGTTATAAAGAAGTATAAATATAAATGTGTCCATTTTCTTATACTTGTATACTACAGTGTATGTACAAGCAATCACAAAAGCCCAAACTTCAGACTGTTGTAAATGTTTATTTTAGATATTTTCTCTATTTTTTTTAAACAGTATGATGTAACTGAAGGGGGGTATGCTTAATATATCATGTAATCTCAGGCATTTTAAGATAAAGATTATCTTGAAATGCGAATCAGGCAATACTCAAGTAGAGTCGTTGAGTAAAATTATGGACCTGGAAATGAGCATAATAGTTCCCCTTTAATATGGCACTTTTACCCCAGGTTATATACAGTACTGCAGCTGTAGATATTAACCACCCAGCTGCTGCCCCATGACTTGGTTAGCAGAAGAGTTTGAAAGACTTAGGCGGTCCTATTTGCAGTCTGTGCAAGTGTAATGATGGGTTCATTCGACTGTTAAACTGCTTTATTGTAAACCCACTGTCAGGAATTCTAGCAGGGCATTGTTTAGTGCCTCTGGGTCATCTCATCAAGACTTTCCCTCAACTCCACGGCTATTTGCATTGGCCCTTGAGCCTCTACCTCACTTAATTAAGTAATCTTCTAATGTCAAAGGCATCTCTTATTTTATGACACACAACATTACATGCTAATGATTTTCAAATGTGATTCTACCCCAAAACAACAATAAAAAGATATTAGGAAAAAAAAAACTTCCCTCCTAGGCCCATTGTTTGCTCCATTTCCCCCCCCCTTTCTACTACTTTATACCAGAGCACTAAGCAATGCTTTTTAATAACATTAACAGTTGGTCAAGCTTACCCAGCTTGAACTTCGAAACACTCTGGTTTCTCTATATTTGCCATTAGCGGCTACTTGGATGAACCTAGGATTTGTAGAATATCTACATTTGGAAAGCAAAGAGACAACATCTAATTTTACTCTGTCCGCTTGGGGAGGCTCAGTATTGCTTAGCTATGCCAGACTTTAAATTGTACTTTTCTCCATCACAATGAGGCTCTTGATTACTTGGTTTGATCCCAGTGCAGCTGTCTGTTGCCAGATTTGAAACGAGGGATCAGTTGCACACTGGCGGCTACAAGATGGCACATATGCTAATATCTGTATTAAACAATGTCACTTTCATCCAAGTGATATACCCCTTGGCAAAGACTTGACATCTGGCGCAGAGGTTTTACTTTCATTCAGAGCATATTGCACTGTGGTCCTCCTTTTTAATAACAGCTATCTGCCTATCGGAGATAAGCGAGCCACCTTTGCTCACCTCTAGGAATATGCAGGCTTTCATGTTTTCTGTGACATTTATGCAGGACATGGAGCATAGTTTTAATTGCCAGATTCATTCTGCTTTTTCTGGCACAATATAGCAACTATTGGGGCACACTATATTTCCCAGCATCACTTTAATGCTTTGTCTGTCTAAAAGAAGTCCCAGTGTTCTAATGTTTCTGTTTTCTAAGCAATGGCCCTTGAGGCCTGTTCATTTGGGACAGACAAACGCAATCATGTGTGCAAGTTACACTATTTTACTGTATTGAGTGGAATTTGTAGGTACTGTATAAAAAGTTAAACTGTACCACTTCTCATTGATAACGCCATGCCAGCCATTCATTTGTTAAGTTTAACGTAAAGTTGGGTACTTAAATATTTGGACAAAAACCACAGTGGATTTTAAATCAAACAAACAAGATGTGGTTGAAATGCAGAGTTCCAGCTTCAATTCACTTTTAAATATAAGGATTTATTTTAATTCTTTGCAGTCAGTGACTGAAGTCTACAACCCATGGACATCATCAAATGTTATACATTTCCTCCCTCTAGATTCTCTGCCAGGCCTCACTGCAGCCACCTTTGATTGCTGTTTGTTTGTGGGCCTGTGTCTTTAGATTTTTCTTTACTAACTCAAAAGCACTACTGGGCTGAGATCAGTTGACTGACCAGGCCACTGAAGAAGATCCCATTTATTTGGCTTGAGAAAGTCTTGGGTTACATTTGCAGAATTTTCTTCTTCAGTATCCACTTGCACTGCCAAGCATCATCTGATCGTTTTGCAGCATATGATTGAATCTGAGCAGAGATTATAGCCCTGCATGCTTTAGAACTCATCCTGCTACTGCTATCATAAATCAGAGAGTGCAACTCTCCCCCAAAGGGCAAGGGCTATACTAAAACTTTGACGCTCTCTCCATGCCCATGCTCCATTTTTTTCATGGTCAACTTTGATCTTGGGCAGTAACAATGAACGTCAAGGTCAAATGGTTAGCTCACGTAGCTACTCATGTCCCCCAAGGCCTGTAATATTGTTGTGAAGTTTGAAGATGAGCCATAAAAAGTTGTGGGTAAAATATAAAGTTTTTACTGATTTTCACAGTTGATGTGACCTTGACCTGAGTTTCACTGAAATTAAATCAGATGGAGTTATTGGTATCTAACACAACATAAAATTTTGAAAAATTGTATTTTGAAAACCGTGGATACTAGATTGCTAACAAACAGACAAACAAACAGACTGATTACATAATGTCTCCCTTTGGGGGAAGAATTAACACTAAAGTCACCAATTCCACTGCAGCCATAAATGCATATAACACTGTCTCCACTATGTTTGACAGATGTTGTAGATTGTTTCAGATCATGAACTGTTCCCCTCGCTTTACTTTTCTCTTCCCATCACTCTGGTACAAGTTCGTTTTGGTTTCATCTGTAAAAATATGAATATATTTGTTTTTTGTTGTTGTTGTTTTTCACAGAACTGTGCCAGCTGTGATGTGTTTTTGGTCTATTCTGGCCTTTCTGCTTCTGACTATAACCACTGTTTTGCATCTTGTTGTGAACTCTCTCTATATACATTCATGCTCTTGGTGTTGCCTTGGCTAGATGTTGTGAAGGATTCTTAACCAGGGAAAGAGCTGATGATCACAGAATTCTTTCCATGGTCAACACAAAAAAATCTGTATTCGTCAATTTTCTGTGATGTTACTGAGCTGGCTGGTGTAAAACTTTTCCATTTTTAATTTATTTTAAAAATATTTTAAGTGCCAGGTTGCCTAAAGTTTTGCTATTTCTTTATAGGTTTATTTTACTTTTTCAAAATTTTACATTGAGTAACATTCTGAAATTTTTCCACAATTTGTAGACGCAGGTATTTGCAGATTCGTGCACATTTGTCCATGTTTACTTCTGAGAAACTCATAAATGCTCTTTTTATATCAAATTATGTTATTGACCTGTTGCCAATTAACCTAGTTACAAAATGTTCCTCCAGCTGTTTGTTTTTAGTTCAATAACATTTTAAGCCCTCTGTTGTTCCCATTTCAACCTTTTTTACAATGTGTTGCTGTCATCATATTCAAATTGACCAAATATTCATCCATCCATTTGCTTCCGCTTATCCTTTTTTAGGGTCATGGGGGGGGGCTGGAGCCTATCCCAGCTGTCTTAGGGCGAGAGGCGGGGTATACCGCATGTGCAAGTGCCTAATGTAACAAGTGACAAGTGATAAGTGGCATCATATGGCAGGAAGAAAATACCAAAATCAGACAAACCTGCAGCCAACAACAAAGTAATTCATTAATTTATTGCTGCATGGTTTGAATTATTTACTACCAAGAAGTTATGATCCTAAGTTAAACCTGAGCCTTAGCTGGCCAAACAGTGATTAATTTCTGAAGCATCAATATGAGTGTCTGCGGCACTCATACAAAGCCAGAGGCGTTTTGAAAACCATTAGTTTTTTAAAAAGTTAGATTGGAGACTTGCTACATTTTAATATAGCTAATAAAAAGCTGTACTACAGTAGAATGACAATAAAATACCACCTTCCCAAAGTAGTAAATGAGAGAGCATTGGATGTTTTAAGAAATTTGCCAATAAAAAGCAAAGCCATACATGTACTGTCCGGCTGCTACAAAGCAACTTTCAATAGTTGTGGTATTGATACAAAGCACCTGATTGGAGTTGGATGCCGTTCACTTACAAATTCATACATTACAAATTAATGAATGATTAGTAGGCTTCAGATGATCCAAAAGGGGAACAGTTCTGTCATTATCAGAACAGCTGTGGATCAAAGGAACTCTAGCTTGCATAATTCAGAGCATGGTCTCACCCACAGACTAGAGAGCTGAATGAAGCAATTCCAAAAGAAAATAAACTTAACTGAGACATATTTTCTAACATATTTCTAACTCCATCCTATGCAGACATATCATGACTCAAAATTAATGATATCAGAAATAGAAACTAGAATTTCAAAGAACTGCCAAACACTATTTAGTACTGGATTAATATTTGCTCATCTGCAATGCAGAGCTGAAGTCTGCATTAATAGAGCTGAAGCGGTTAAGATTAATATGTAGCTCTTAGGTGCTAAAAAATTGAAAGTTCTAGTGCAATAAATCTTTTAAACAGCTCTGATAGCTCCTTCCCTGCAGGTCATGAGGTGATGAGAGCGTAAGGTTTTACGGCACTCGAGGTCCAATTATTTTTATCGTTTAAGTTTTTAATTTTAGCATCCAGTGTTATACATTTCTTTTACTGTGCCTAAAGTTAGCCGGCTCACACAACCAAACTTAAAACCAACTCCCATTAAAATTCAGCATCTGAAACATATCTTTTCAAATTTATTCAACCTGTTTTTAAATAGACTGTCTCATTTTAGGAAGGTTAGAAATTACAAGGTAGGACTAATAATTATCCAGTGGCTGTATTTGTCCAGTCAGGTGATAAAATGGTTAAAGTTCAGCCTCATGATTATTGTTCTCTAAGGTCAGTTAATTGAACTCTATGAATATGTAGGATGGATGGAGGATGAAGCCTTTTTTTTTAGCTGTCACTGGATTAGAGCTGGGGTACACTGTGAACTGGTCGCCACCCCATCAGAAGGCTAACCCAGTGCAATAGACAACCTTTTCTCCTCACATTCTCACAAACGGCCAATTTAGAATTTCACCAGTTAACCTAACAGGCATGACTTGGGGAAGAAGCTGGGGTTCCCTGTGAGAAAACATGCAGTCACAAGAACATGCATTATAACGCCACACAAAAAGGCCTCTGCACGACATTTTTCTGCAATTCTGGGATGTGATCAAATAGTCAGTTTTGCTTAGGAAGGTTCCTAAATACAAATAGTTGACAAGCAGTGCAGGTCGTGTAAATGTTAATTACCAGTGAGTCTTCATTTCATGCTATAATGTGCTGATATGTTCTGAACAAACTGTTAAACCCACAGATTAACTATAGCCATTATGCCGCAGTAATGCAGTCTGCCTGTTATGAAGATCAGAGTGAGCTTAAAGTTTACTATAATTCAGCTTGCATTAGTTATGTGCTGAGTGTTGCTGCATTGCCAGCATTTAGGATTATAATTAATTATTTTGCTTCAGTCACAGAGGCTGAAAGGAGCAATAAAGGCAGGAGTTACCCTGCATCATGTCTATAGTGGGAAGAGTGTGGGGGACAGGATAAATGACAAACATTTCACTTCACTTTACACATTCCCTTTCTAAAAATTCTAGCCTTGATAATAACGTCACCAGTTCATCTGAGTTTATAAAGCCTGCGTCAAGCAAGACAACAAGAATAAAGTATCTAAAATGGGCTATGGGACATTGTCATTTCCGCACTGCAGACAAATGTCAAAAATACCTACTGTCACTTTATTAAACGGTGTACTCTAAGTGGAGTCGGATCCTCGGATCCTCTTCTCTTTTCCTAAGTGTATGAATCTTCTTGCTGTTTTTTGTTGAGGTCAAGCGAAACTGACAGGGACTTCAGAGAAAAACATCAAGTTGTGCCTCAAAGGACTCAAGTAAGAGTTAAACAGAGTGGGCATCGGAGTCCAAACAAAGCAGTGCTGCACAGGGACTCGTTGATCTGTATCAGTACAGTGAAAAACCTTCCCTAAAGTGAATACTCCCATCTCAGTCTTAAACCTTGTTCACAGCATGAGGTCTCTTCCAGAGGCAAATTTTTAGTCTGTGCCACTGGAGGAAGTCAAATAGGATTGTTTTTGTGAAATCTATGAGATGTTTGATGATTTATGTATCAAATGCTTTGACTTTGTTACTTACTTTAGCAGCACAAAATGTAGCCTTAGCATACACCATTAATTTTTGGGGTGCATTCTTCTGCCCCTTCAAACATACAGGTCAATATAGAGCATCTCTCTAGAAGTTCTGTGGATGTCTGTGTGCAAGACAGGTGCAGAACACCGGCAGGCTATCAGTTAACTGTGCATTTAATTGAAAGTTTCTCATTGGGAACAATGTTGGTGAACTGCTTGTCAAAGCAAACGATTCTTGTTGTTGTTACCGCATACTGTCCAAAACCTATTAAAAAGATATCATAATAAATGACAGTTTGGCTTCTTTCTGACCAACGCTGAAACTAAAAACGTTTTGAAGGCTTCTTTGCTCCAATCAGTGCATGTAGTGTAGTGTAATAGTAAACTTATAGTAAATACAGGCTGTTAAAAGTACAATGTAGGAACTAATTTCTATTTTTCTAAAAAGGCATTTTTGGTCTAGTTTAATGCTTTGCATGTAAGGTCTCTACCTTCTTCTCATCCCCTTCCTGCAGTAGCTGCATGTTGCTTCGGCGCTGACTGTCAGTTCTTCTCAGAGTGGCGCTGCGATGCTCAGGCAGGTCAGGAGGAGGGGACACGCTTCGACCCTGAGGGTCAACCCAGGTATAAACGTGGTTGGTGACATAGCCGCCTGGAATGCGACCAACTGAACGCACTGAGAGGCAAAGCTTTTTACTTCCCTTGAGCACCTGAGGAGAAGAAAAGAGAGCGGAGGAGAGTAAATTGAGACCAACTAAAAATAAAAAATAAAAATTTGCTTTTCAGTATGTGCTTGAGTTGAAGGAGCAAAGTATACTCGCATATCTACACTTGAGTCAATTTAATGTGATTCGACAAAGCCAAAACATACTCCCACACGCAAACATCCATGGTTATAAAATCAGTGTGAGGGCTTAGAAGAAGATATTGAAGTGAGAGACAACACACAAAAAAAATCAAGCTGAAACGAATGTTTGGTAGAAAATTAAAGATTGCAGAGAGAAACGGCCAATATTTGGAATGCTTTTCTAATATCCAAAAACCCCAAATGACCAAACAGCACCACCACCCACACACACAAACAACAACACTTCTAACACATTTCTACAGAAGATTGCTGTTGGCTGTGCCTCATTGCCTTCTGATAGCTTGCCATATGTGCAATCCCTCTGCAGATCGATGCATTCCCATGTGCCTCGTGGTCTGGAGGAATCAAGCTGAATAGGGTTGAATCTCTTAATGATCAAAAACTCCTTGTGTACCACCAACACAAAAGGACTCTCGACTTTCATTTCATACTAACGATACACACACTGTTGATTTTTAAAACAGATACTGCAACAGTCTCAAGATTTGTGAAATACTCGCTCAGTACAGAGCTAGAGTCCAAGACTGTCACAACAAAGACCACACCACAACGTGCTAAAAGACTTCCCAAAGTTCCTCTTTGTCAGGAATCCAATTTAATTTGTTACAGTGTCCCTCCATTCTCTTCTTTAGTGAGCTACAATTAAGCTACCCCTCCCATCAATCTTTATTCATTTGTCTTCTCGCTACAGTTCTTGCAAGGAACTACTAAATGCTTCTGTTGAAATGCCTATTAACATATGCTCCGAGCGACAACTAAAATCATTACTTGTCAGAGTGCTGTGGATTGCAACGGAGGCCCATCTCTTTGAGCACAACAACCCGACTGAATCAATTTCACAATTTTGATTTGTGCTGAGAGATAATAACTTCAATTCTGAGGCAACAAAACCCTGTCAGCAGTGAAGATGCCTGATTGTATTGCCATGCCTTTGAGCACTCTCTCCCTCTTTCACCTCCTGCTCCCTTTCCGGGCGGCATCAATGCAGAACTGTAGATAAACATACATAGCAGATAAGTTGAGTAACACATGAGCAGTTGCCTTGCTAGCTGCCTTAAAGCTAAAAGCAAAGAAGGGAGAAATGTGTGCATATAACATCCAAGCAAAACCACAAACTGCATGAAGGAGAAAGGGAAAATTGCATGTCTTCGTGATTAACTGCGTCAATTATGACTGTGGTAACGTCAAAAACAATCTCCTTGTTTTGAGCAATGCATATTGTCACCAGAACTTGAAATGTGTTGCATCCGTCTGAGCCAGAAGACATCACCAGGGGGTCCTAGGAATCAAAACATAATCACGATGGAAGGCTGATACTGAAAAAAGCAAATAAACTTCATTCATTGTTTAGTCAGCATTGGCATTCCCATTGCTGGATCCATTAATAATCTAACAGCACAAAACTAGTAAATTAATTTTTATTACCTACAAGCATGGTGAAATAAGTAGGAGTCACTATATATTACTCTAGAACTGGGACACAGCTATAATTACAACTATAGTTATTATAGAGGAGGATAGAAATTTGTATTGCATGGTGATTAAATCACTGCAGAACCTTTAAAAATTAATTCAGGGCTTTGAACGTACTGCACCATCTATAATCTAAAGCGGTTAATTATAGTTGCAAAAAAATGTTTTTTGGGATGAAGATTTCTGCACTGATTATTCATAAAATGTGGTCTGATTTTCATCTAAGTCACGATTATAAACAAACAACCTTTGACTAATATTACAACACGCCAACAGCTGTACTTTTCAGGTCGTCATTAACACGCTGAATAATCGCACACAGAGATAGTTGAAGTATGTGAAACTGTGATAATCAGTCAAATAAAGTTGGAGTCAGATGTTTCACTTAAGAAGATGGGACTGCAAGTATTAGATGTGCATACAAAGTCTTGGTATTGACAGTTGGTTGATGAACGTGACCTTACAAATAGCTTTACATAGATGCATTATGCTGGAAAATGATAGTAAAACATTTCTTAAGATCTGGCTATTTAGTACTTTGCAATAACACAAATGGAAATTCGGCACTCTCTCTTAGGATTGGTCATCTTCCAAGGATTGCATCAAGAGCAGAATGTGCAATCCTGAAATAGGAAAAAATGCACATGAGGGTAACAAGAAAATTAGAGATACAGTTAAAGTTTTTGGCAATACAAAAGCCTATGTAGCCTTAGTACTGTGTGACCACACCAAAACCTTATGCATACTGAAATATTACAGCCACAGTAGGGCAAACAGCAGTTAGATAGTGGCATGATCAAAATTATTGTGACTGTATGCAATGAACTTGCAATCTTGTTGTTTTGAAATGGTTGCTTTAAAGATGCGAACCATGTCTGCAACCACTCGCAGTCAGCTGCAGTCTTTAAATCGACTTTAGCCCATTAAGACAGTGATAAAAACAGAAATGTTTGCTATCAGTTTTAGTCAATTAAAGACCATCTGTTTGTAATACTATGGCAATTAACTGTGAGAAATCAGTGAAATATGGGAGTCTGCTGCCATCCGCTGCAGTTCTGTTACCATCTAAGCACACTCATGTTAAATAGAAATTCACATTAACTACTCAGATTTAAAATTTACCCAAAACCTTGTAGATTAGAAACAGAAATTCCTCCACAAACAGAGAAATACTTGCTTCAGGACGGCAACTTAACTGCAAAGTGACGTAGGTGCTCAGTAGCCTTGCTTGTTGTTAGGAACATAACCAGAAAGTTGGCAACAAGTTGAATCAAGATGCATAGACTGACTCAGACTGGTTGCAATGTATCTGCAATCTTGGCAATTATAAATTAAACAGCAGGTATTGCACACTTCACATCTGATCAAGGCAGTTGGTCATCACGACTACTTGTAATAGCAAAATCACTGCAATCACCAACTAATACTACTTTTCGTAGTTGTAAGGAGTCTGCTATCCTATTTTATACTTTAGTGTGAGCATTGTGGTGGTATGAATACAGTTTAGGGCTGTTTTTGCATTGGGTTTGCTGTGGCAGTCTCATATGTAAGCAGCTATGAAACATCTGGCCACCTGTAGATTCTCCTTTAGCACCAACAACCTACAAGATACAAAAATCAAGTGTTTACTTATCTATCCAGCCTGTAAGTGATGATTAAACTGCTTGTTTTTTGTTAGTTTAGTCAGATTTTGTTTTTCAATAACTGACTTAGATGAAGATCCTGATTCCAAAGGCTTTAAAAACTTTTTGTTCTAACTGTGACACACTTTTGTGGCTTTTTTTTGCAGTGATTGCTTGGTCCAGGGGTAGACTGGTTTCCTTTTCCAACCAGCATGCACACAGCCTCTCTTTGATTTATAGCTCCACGCAGGCGCTATCATTGTGTGTGCTGGTCTGAGAATCTTGACTGCATTTAGAGGAAATAGAGGGGGAAGGCAAATGAGCAGTGTTTAGACACAATGAGAAGAGGGAGAGCAGGGCGTTAGGGTAACATGACACACAAGGAGAAAACGGGAAGATGGAGGGTAATGGAGGTAGCGGTGGGAGGGCAGCAGGTTTAACAGGCTCTCTCGTCCTGTGAATAAGAAGCAGCAGTAATCAACAAAGCAGCTGGGGTACACTGGTCCTAATGCCTCATCCCTGGTTGAAAGTGCTGATAGTGACACCGGGCTGATGAAGCTCACCACTGCTTCCGAAGCAGAACAAAAACCGTTAGGAAAATAATGGAATATATAGTAGGGGATAATCAGAAACGGCAACGGTAGGTGAACCGCTTTCAGACAATGCCATACTCTCACGGGAGTCCAGGCAATCCATTTCATACGCAGAAGCTTACTGCACAAAGCCTGGCTGCAGAGACCAACCACTTCCATCTCTTAGAAATGCACGGTTCTATACTGCAGGAGGTTTGTGGCAGGAAAATTACTGACTAAGAAATTACTTAGGAGGTCTGAGGAGTCAAACTATAAAGCCTGGTTATATCGTGGCTATTAAATGGTCCCTATGGTATTGTAAATAATTTTCAACTGGGATAGCTAAAGCTCCAAAAACACACTAAACACAAATCCCTTGATTATGTTCTATGCCTCTTATATGCCATTACTACAAGTTATGCAAATACTTGTTCCTCAATTAGATTTATAACGGTAAAATCTTTAAATACATTTAAATAAAAAATGATCGTTATGAGGTTCTAGCAACATCACCTTTAACTCTGCCCATTTGTGGTGCAGCAGCAGTTTTACAATATAGACCCACACAGTGTTAAACCACGCAATAAACATGGGGATAGTGAAGACTGGATATACTATGGTTCCACAACTATTAGTTAAGACTTAAGAGTCATATTATCTGAACTTTATCATAATTGCTATAAGCCTTTATTAAAGTTCTGTTACAATATTTGGATGGGATTAAATCATTAGCAGCATTAGCTATATTCTAGACAGTTTTTCATGAGGTGCAAAATTATAGAGACAGAGAGAAAAAGAGAGTGAGAGTAATGTGTGCAAGCTGACAAGGAGACTAATATGAGCTAATGATATCTGACAGCAAGAAGAAGAAATGTTATTCATTTAAATGGGCCTGTTTTGTTAGAAAAGAAGTTAGGAGGACAAAATAGACTTATGTACCATCTATCCTCTGACCCGGTGGCTGCTGAAATAGGCCCAGCTTGGCCACGACCCTGAATTAGATAAACAGTTATACATGTGATGTCACCTGCTGGTCAAATAGGGTTTTTTTTTTTAGCATTTTGGCTATTGCCTTGATTTTTGTGTGTTTTTGTTAAATAAATGTCAAAAGTGCATCTGACATTTTCCACACGCCACTTGCTAACGAAAGGTACGGTAGCTATGTCGTGCATCTTAAAGCATACCCTGTCACTAACTCTATCCCTGCAAACACAGAGGTCAGCACTTCTTACCCATTATAAAGAATGCAGACCCAGAAGTTCTTTTATATACAGTCTATGGTTCAGATAAGGCGAAGTAATATAATCCTTTAGTCTTCTGTTACATTTATTTATTTTTTTGTGTGCTGGCTGATGATTTGGCTCTAAGAGATTAAGCCAGTCAAAGCTAATTTTACCAAGTGACTTCACATGCTTGAGAAATTATCATGACTGTGTGACCCCCGTACAGTCACGCACACAAACACAGACACACAAAACAAGCTGCTAATTCACAGATGTTCAAGTACAACAAAGCACAGGTAAAACGTCTTTCATCACTTTATTTACTGCTGTCACAACACATTTGTCAGCAATAGGAGATTTTTTGGGTTTATTTTTACAAACGTTACACAAAGGTTTGTTCACTCACTTCCACGCTACTACTATTAGCACAAATTATTTTTTATTTTTTATAACATACCTCTATATTTAAGTACTTCATACACAGTGTTCCTGGGGACAAACATCTTTTTCCCATTTCGTCAGTGTGCTGGTCGATTTATTAATGTTTTATGTTAAAAAAAAAATTCTAATTCCAATCACAGTATCCTGCTCACAGGAGAAATCGAGCATATTCTGTAAGGAATTACGCAAATACAAACATAAAAGCCTACATTCTTTTTATTTGTATAAGTGTATATATTTTATGAAAGCAAAACACGTATAGGAGTTACGCTTTAATTTTTAGGACCCTCTATAGGTCACGCCTCTTGCGCTGATAGATTGCTTCCCACTCCTGGCATATATTTACAAGTGATACTGTCTTTGTGAAATCCTAATGAAGTGTTTAAGAGGGTTTTTTTTGTTTTTTTGTTCTTGAAAGAGTTTCCATTATTCTCCCCGCAGCCCAGAATATTCAGACTTCCTGTATGATTGAGTCTTTGGAGCTGAATCCTCTATATCAGACGGTTTCACTAGTTTGTGAAACCATGCAAAAGGTCAGCGTTGGTGGAGTCTTTTGGAGCATGATGATTTGATTGTCTTTGTTTTTGTTTCTGTCAGAGGCCTCAAAGAAAGCATAGAGTACTCTAATCTGTCAAGAGATATAAAAATGTTTCATGTGAAAGAACAGGTTTAGAACTGGATGATCATACCTGATATATTAACAGTATTTTTACAAGGCCATGGATGTATTTTATACTTATAGATCGCCAACTGCAGAGACATACAGTACTTGCTTTTTTCTTTTTTTTAAAAAGTCCCATAAATACAAGCTTATTGTTACCCCTTGGCCCCAGAACTATTCCAAGCCTGACACAGATTTACCAGTGAATGAACTCAAGGAAAGGGTTGTCAACAGTATTGTCTAAATTTTTACTATAGGAATGTAAAAAGTTGCTTGGACTTGAATATGAATAACAACATATGGGGAATCACTGTTGTGGATACTGGCCACTTTGTGTGTCAGTCGATGCTGGCAACATGGAAAGGTCATTGACCAAACAGACCGTACATGAGTAAAATATGAGTAAATGTGAGTAAAATACATGTAACATCTGTCCAATGCAATTTCAGAAAGGATTGGAGACTGTAGTGAATTGCCAAATAAGTGGATCCTCTTAGAAATATTTAGCGGTGGCTAATTTTACTTACCTTTTGTATAGAAAATTGCTGCTCTGACAAAAGATGTTTTTCTCCTGATTTACAAGAGCTTTTGGTAACAATATTAATTGTTTTATTTCCATATTTGGTTTCAAATGTAGAATAAACTGACTGCTCAAATAAGGTCTCAGCAATTCTGCATTTCATGTCAAGCAAGGCTTTCCTTGTGACTAATAAGATTTCAAAGTGAATTTTAAATTCAAACAGCAAGAACAATATTGATGTGTGGTAACTGGCAAGTTAATGGCTGCTAACAATAACTTGCATTACTCAGGGAGAACTGAGTTGTTCAAGAAAAAAGTGTCTTACAATCTAGATGGAAGAAAATCAGAAGAGTTTGTAGTAAAAGTTCCAAGTTATTGACTGAAAGAATGTTTTATTTTTATTTCAGCTTTTTGTAGGTGAAATAAACAAGACTGGATGACTGGAGAGATGTGAAATTCAACGTTCAATGCTGGTCAAAAATAAGATTCCCAGTACAGATATTGGGGGATGCTGTTTGCTTTCCACTACCTGATGCAAGGTGTTTTGCCCAAACTGGGATTTTCTGGCTCTATTAACAATGCACAGCAGAAGTAAGTAAGTGTCAGAAGCACAAAATGAAAAGACAACAAACAACAAGGAGCGTAATTCTGCACCCACATTATCTTAGAAAGGCCTAGGAGATTAAAATGACTGATTACTCTTTGCTGGCACTGCTACATTGTGTGTTCATAATGTGTGTATGTGTTCAATTACAGCAGGCCTGGGGAGCTCCGGAGAATAAGCGAGCTGCAACAAAAGTAGAACGTGCGTTTGTTTGATGGCTTGTTGGAAATCCGAGTGTGGCTGGGAGGAAAGCGGATCTGTCAGCGGTGTCAATGGATCATAGCTGTGCAGCGTTGGCACAATTTTCAAAGTTCGATCTATCAGCTGCATGTGTTTGTGCCTTTAGGAGAAAGGCGAAGCGTGTGAGCATTGATGAAGTGCGTTACCCCGACGCTGAGCGGAAACAGAACAAACGCAGGAATCACACGAGCTCGTTTCCACATCAGTTGAGCTTGCATGTGTCACACTGACAGGTAGACCCACAAGGTGTCAGCTTCACAGCACAGGGTGCAGTCAGTATGCATTATGACAACAATATGTTTTTATGGTAGTGAGCTACAGTCAAATGGACAGTGAAGATTCAATATCCCCATCCCTTGTCCAATAAAATTGGAGGACTATGTACTAAAATGTTTTTAGTACCTTCAGTTTTCATCTGACATGATACTGGGTGTTATTTTCTGTTATTTAGTACACATTAACATTGCGCTGCTTAGATACTGTATCAGTCACACCTTGAATGGTAAATAGTAAATGTACTTCCATTTATACAGCACTTTTTTAAGTCTTAATGACCACTCAGAGCCGCACATTTACACACACAAACACAGTCACACTGTGCTTTTATTGTATGCGTACATATTTATCTGTCACACAAACATGCACTCACACACCAGTGTATGCATCACACCACCCACGTCCCAATTAGTGAACGTGGACCAAACCACTGCGAGGCATATGAAGGAGTAGGATTGTCTCAATGCTGAAAACTGCAAGCTTGGTATTATACACAGAAAAATATTTGATACTCAGTGACATTTTTGATACCACATGGGCAAAGAATGGCAAAAATTAAGAGGTATTATTATTATTATTATTATTATTATTATTATTATTTATATATCAATATTAGAACAATACAACCTACCAAAAGATTATCTTAGGTAGTGTAAAAAAAGTAAATAAGTAACAGCAATATTTTTAGGTTATTTGAGGTAATGCTGTGCTTTAACTGAATTGAAACCATATTGCATTGCTGATCAAATAGAGTTGGTAAGCTGGGCTGCTAGTGTTTTACGTCTAGTTGCTGGTAGACTTTTCTCAGCTTCAATCCAAGGCTTTCAGAGAGGCACAACACTTTGTAGACACCGTGTAATGTTGCATAGGTCCAACGTTTTATTATAGCATTGCCTCTAGCTGCTACCTTAATGATAACTTAACAGATGGCTAATGTGGCTATCAGATAATGATGCTTTTGGCTGCTCCTTTAAGTCTTGATTAAACTTTCTGCATCCACAAGTCCACCAGGGTAGGCTTGGGTCTGAGTGACATAAATTTAATTAGCAAATGAACAGCGGACAGCCATGTGCCCGCCTGTTTTTTTTGTAACCACGTGGACTCGTCCACTGAGATTTAACATTGCAATGCACCAACTGTGTGTGTGCTCCAGGCAGTGGACTTCAAATAAGTCTAACAGGAATGCCTACTTGACCATACTGTCTCCAGCTGTCCCTGGTCTAGAGATTTATGTCACTGGGACCTAGAGGAATAAATAAAGAATAATAAATAAATAAAGAATAAAGCTACTTTTGGCAACTCAGTTGCCACAAGGGGTGGCACTGCACATTTGATCTGGCCGAGTTTTACACCAAATGTAAAATTCTGATAAAACCTCACAAGGGATTTGTGTTTCTGGCTGGAACTGAACCAGCAATCTTTCCTTTGGTAAGCAAAAATGTTAACCACTACAACATTGGAGACATTTGACACAGAAAGTATAATCCTGGTTTAATCAACTTTATTTAGGGATTTCCAGAGCAGATGGAACTTGGCTAAGATTTTACATCGGAGTCTCTTCCTGAAGCACCAATCTCAATTCTGTGACTCCCTGAAGCTCAGTTTGTGTCCTTTAGATAGTTGCTAATAGCTAAAGGGAAAAGGTTAACTTTTATGATAACTGTTTAATACTTCAGTGTTGGTGAAATAGGGGCTATACTGACCTCTCCAAAGTCCTCATAAAGAGTTTTTCAGTGTTGTGACATCAACTACTTCTGCTGTGAAGGAAGGAGCTGCGTGTCTGCTGTTCTCATGCTTTGCTGAGTAAAGTTCTGTGTCAGCTGGAGGGAGCAAAGATGGTGCTGTCTGAATCAATATTGTTGTGAAAGAGTCAAATTCTATAATAATTTTTAGCATCAATTAGCACCTGATTATTGATTTTACTTTTTTTTTTTTGGATAACCTTATGAGCGGGAATGTGCATTTAAAAAAGAAACAAATACAAAAAAACCCAAAACATAAAGCTTAAGAGCTTTCACTGCATATCAGTATATTATGCAAAATTTTATATTCATAAAGGTGGATTGAGGATGAGAATACTCAGAGACCCACTTGTACCAACCCAACATAATTTCCACCCATGGTTACATTAACATACAATACAAATTGGGAGGTGAGTGGGGGACTATAAAGTTGTTCTCCAAATGGCGTATGTGAGAAGAAAGCTGCCTGTAATATACAGCCATTTACTGTAAAATAACTCATCTGAATTATATGTGGCAGACTGTATAATGTTTTTGTCACTCACAGGACTTACAGCCTTTGCAGATATGCAGAACATACCAGAAGGAGAGTTGGTGCTGACAGCGGTGGGATAGCAAAACTGTTAGCTAAAAAGTACAGCTCATTTTTTCACCAATTTCTTTTTTGAAAAATAGCTCAGAAAAATTTATCAAATCTAACAACAAATTAAGTTGGCAATAAATTGAACTGAAGCATGATCCGACAAATCCAAAGTAGAAACAGAATCCCTGTTTATCTAACGATTGAGGATCTGAATAATCCAATATTTGGCTAGTTCTAGTCTTAGTATCTCACTGTCAAAAGGCCTTTAGCAAGACCTTTGGGTCATCTTTTATCAAACTGATGATCTTTCTTGCCATTTTAGTGATTTAAAAATGTGAGCGTAGTGGTGTGCTATGTGTATAAGCCGACACATGCACATTTGTTAGACATAGGGAAGCAGTTTAGGCTCCAAATGAAGTAAACACTTCAAGGATTAATGAGTAATTGACAGGGCTGCAAACACAGAGACTTAATGGAGCCAAGTCATCACTCACAGGGATTTGCCAGAGGAAAACATCTACAATGCATCTCCGCTACCCAAGCCATCTTCGCTAATCCTTCTATTCCCTAATCCATCTTGAACTGTTTTTTTTTCCATGTTAATTTGAATAAATAGCTTCAGCCACCTGCATATGTACACACGTATGTGCACTTATCTCTGCAAGTTGCATACAAAATACAAAAACAATCTGACAGTAAATGTGCCGAAAAAAGACTCGGGAGGCAATCAGCAGTAACACTGTATCTGCCTACGATTTTCTCTCTGTTTCATTTAATCTTTTCTGCTGCTGAGCCCATCCTTTCATCACAATTCACAAGGATGTGAATTATCGTGCCTAGAATTCTACTCTGTGATTGATATCTCTACTTTAAGTTAAAAGTAGAAAAAGATTGATGCTAGCTTTATGCAAATGACAGGATGGATAAAAAAAATTTCTCAGTGTGGCAACAAAGAAAAATCTAATGTTAAAGACTGTTAACCAATTCATCTTATACAAAGGGCAATCAAAAAGTTCTTCAACTTCATCCAAAAAAGGAAAACAAGAGTCCAAACCAAATTTAAATGTGTCTGCCATATCTGCTTGTGTTACTCAGTACTGCTTTCAGTCTGTTATGGCCACTTGATTGTAAGCGTTTCAGTTTCACAATGCATCTCAAACTTGCACAGAAAGCAAACGTGTTTAGGATCATCACTGGTGGCAAAAGCTGGGACTGCCTATGAGTAAGAGAGTCTTCACTGTGCAAGCCCAAACTCTGCATATAAGCTGAGGAGTGCAGCCAGAAGCATGATCATCATAATTTCCTTCAAGATCCACTGGTTGTACACCATGAATCTGTGCCCCAGGATCAGGCTGCCAATGAGAGTTCCACATCGCTCATCACTTCGTCACTGATGGTCAGTCCAGGCTCCAGTTGCCAAGGAAACCCCCTTATTTAACATCCAGTCAGATGTCAATTAATGGTATCCTGTGCTCTCATTAGTAGTCACTTCAATCGTTCACCTTCAAGTTGAGAGCAGTTTTAACTCTTTTGCATTGCCAGCAGTTATTTCACCAATCCTCACTTGAAGCGACTGAATGTCATCGGCTTTCGACAGCCTCTGGTCATTACATCACTGCTTGTTGATTCCTGTGTGGACAACTTATAAGATTTTGATTTGTCTAAGAGAGTATATAGTGGAGAAATCTGGCCACAGACTTTACACAGACTTTACACTCAGCCCTCCCGCATTCCCCAAATTCTTCAACTTCATAGTCTTCCCCAAAATGAAATTCAAGTTCAAGCCCCACTATTATTATGAAGATGCAGCGCACACAGTAGAAGCAAAGACCAGAGTAAGTCTTCCACAGAGTGACCTAAAACTGGCAGGATCACTGAAAGAGGTTCAGTGGGGCACAAGGGGATAACCTTGAAGGGGAAACCAGCCACATTCAGACTTTTTGATCACACCTCATACAAAACATTTCACACCCACTGGTCCTGCTGCACATAGGCTATATGAAGCAGACTGTCCTCGGTATAATGCGTTTCTCGTCCTGATTTCATGAGTTAAATTACTGACACTTTGGAGAAAATGCCGTGGGTCTAAAGTACGCATGATACACATTTGCAAGAAGAGAAAACCATAAAAATGCGGTAGGAACATGCATGTTTTTAAGAAATTTCAAGACCTCCTACCTGCAAACAGCGACACCAAAGACTAATAGGAGGATACATCCATGGCTAATAAGTTACAATTATGCAGTGATCAATATGGACACTGAAGTGCTTAAAATTGTTCAAAGAGAACAAAGTGTCAAGACGGCAAGCGTTACTATGGATTAATTTACCCCCCACTTGTTCCTTTAGACCACCTCATTAATCAAGCTCGTCTCCTATAGCTCCTCTCCTCCCTCCCATATCTCTTGTATTGAACCCCATATCTCTCAGTGGATGTTATATATGATGCTGCCTCCAGGACATCGATGCCCGCCATCTTTCAATGAAATTTACTCACACAGACAGAGAGCAAGAAAAAGGGAGAGGGCAGATAATGACACCAGCAAATGCCAATTCATTGCTCGCTCTCTCCTTCATTTATTCACAGTCCTATTGCGCTTCACTGCAAATGAGTATAAATTTTCTGTTTGTGTCAATTTAGAACGACTGCATTTGTCATTGTTTTGTTGTGAAACAACACAATAGCGGGGGCACAGTGGTGCAGTTAGCACTATCACCTCATATGCCTGCTGGTTAACTCCGTTCTATGAGGAGTTTGCAGGTTCTCTCTGAGCCTCCAGATGCTCTCGTTTGTCCAAAGCATATTAGGTAAACTCAGTTTGATTTCAGAGCTATCACTCTTTTCATTAAGCTCGGTCCGTCCTTTGTTCTAAATTGTGCAAAAAGCCTGTTTTGATTGTCCGGCAGGTGACTGCAGCTGCTGAAAGCTCTGTTTCTACCGCAACACAGAATCAATTAATGCACCTCAGCATTAAGACCGGAGATCTGCATGGAGCCATCGGAAAAGTGTCTCAGATATCAAATTGGATGGTTCTGAGTAATTATCACCGCCGCGGCACAGAGCCTTATGAAAGCATGTGCCAAGACAAACTGAGTTACTGCAGCTACAACAGTAAATTTAGAGATGGTAAAGAAGTGAAGGTGCTTAGCATAGATTGAAAATGTAAATGAGACAAAATGCATACCTTCATGAAGCATTTGAATGCCTGACGACATGACTAATTTTTTATATTTAGACTTCAGAGTTAAGAGGAAATGATTAAATACTGTAAATTATCAGATTTTCTCATCTGAACTAACAGCAGATTAATATCATTACCTCTGAGTATTTGTTCCGTCTCGAGGATAAAATGATTATTATGGTTCAGCTAATATATATATTTTTTAAATAGTTGGCCATGGTTTAAGAAAATACACTGTTAGTGAGGCTATTTCTAAAGCACTTTAAATCATTGCGCCTAGCATTCTAACTCCAATACATGAAAAATGCATTAAACAGACTGCAATTATATGTATTAAATTGCCTTTAGTGCCTTGCTTCATAAAATACAGGATAAATAGATACAATTATTAACTAGTGGAACTTTAAAGCAGAGGTATAGACTGCTGTATTTGTATAAATTCTTTAATTTTTGTTTACAGCTGAACTAGAAATAGACAAGGTACAGGCATTTAACCGTTGTGATCACAGCAACACACAGCAATTTAAGAAGCAGAGGGCAGACAGTCTCCTCCTGAAGGACATATTTAACTGCTGCCTTCTTGGGTGAAGATGATCACACATAAAGGGGTCAAAAAAGTGGCATCTCTGTCAGTGGGCGGTGTTTCTAACCAGCAGTCTAGCTCACTGTCCACAAATATACCGACATCCTGTCAGTCTGAAGGCTTTATTCATCTGCCCTCATTTCTGTAAAAGACACTTCTGCAGGGAAGAGGCATGAATTATAGAAAACTGGAACTACAGCACCTCAGCAGGAGCTAGTGCATGTCTGCATAGGGTATAAGACAGTCTCATTACGCACCACTAAACTGTGAGTGGCTCTAAGTGTGTGTGAGTATTTCTGTCTCTGTGTGTTTTCCTGTGTCTGCATGTGTGTTTATCTTTGTTTTCAGGCAAGTTTGCCTGTGTGTGGGAAGATCAAAAGAGTGTGGAGGCAGTAAAGTTTCTACTGTGGTACCTGGATAGGAACTTTTAATGCCTGGAGACCTGACGTGTAACTAACAAGTGTAGGAAGGCGCTTTATGCATCACTGTACATGCATGTATACTGTCTGCTTATAGGAGACATTTTATCATTCTTTTCGGTTATATAATAAAAATTTTAAGTTGACTTTCATACTGTTAACTATTAAAATATGTGTCCAAGATCTAGGCTAGTAACTCCAGCCTGCCAAGGGGAAGAAGAAAAGTTAGATGATATTCTAAGCTTCTGATCTTCTGCCTTAACCCAGGTTAAAGCACACGAAAGAATGATGAATGCGAACAAACTGCAGCAATACTTTTAGGCTCCAAAACGGTCGTCCTGTGAGATAGCCTTGGACAAAATTCTCAGTGTCAGTAGACGCATATCACAGCAGCAGTAACACTTAAAATTGGCTGTCCTAAATTTCTACCTAATAGGAAAGCACAATTAAATGACACACGGATCAATGAAACACCAGCAGCATTGTAAACTTAAATGGAAACAACATGGTTTATAAATATAGTTAAGGTGTGGTAGAAAACACCTCACTCATATGATTTGTCTTCCAGATGTTACCATGAAAATTAAAACATACATCACAGTCTAGGATTCAGTGGGCTTCATTATCGTATATCTAGCCTATATCTTTATCCAAGTATATCTGATTCAAAGTTTTGCTTGTAATAAACTTTGCTGAAACTTTACAGTCTGCATCTGACTTAAGCCTTGATTGTACTCTGCTGCAAGCACAGCACAGTGATGACATAAGAGTATACTGAACTATACTCAAAGCTTTAAGGTACATAGTACATTTGATGCAAAGTACTTGTGTCAGACATAGCTAGTAAAATCAGTAAAGTCATACTATTGAATCAAGTCTTCTGATTAAATATTCTTTAGATATATCCAACTTCATTTGTCACATTCAAATGATACAGATGACCAATCATGACACAAACTTTAAGTTTATATTTGTCTAATATTGAAGTAGTAAAGCATACGTAGAAAACAACTGAAGTCATCATTTAAAAAATATGAAGAAAAAAAGTTATCCAATTCTAGCTGACTGCGAAAAAAAGTAATTGCCCCCTTGCTAAAGATTAACCACATTATTTGGAAAGCTAAGTTCAATTTCACTTTAGACACATCCAGGTCTTATTACTGGCAGACCTGTTGAATGAAGAAATCCCTTAAATAGAACCTGTCTGACAACATAATGTACGTTAAAGGATCTGAAAAAGCAACACATCAAGCCATGATGTGATGTGTTGCTGAGAAAAACAGCTGAGGAACAAAGCCTGTGACATCTATCAGTTCCAAGGCTTTGGGACTCCAGTGAATCATGGTGGGAGCCATTATCCACAAATGGAGAAAATTTAGAACAGAGATGAACCTTCAGATTAGCCAGCCTACCAAAATTACGCTAAAGGCGCATCAATGACTCACCTAGGAGGTCACAAAAAATTCAGAACAACGTGAAGAACTGCAGGGCTCACTTGCCTCAGTTAAGGTCAGAGTTCATGATTCAACAATAAAAAAGAGTCTGGGAAAAATTGGCATCCATGGGAGAACCCAAAGGAAAAAAAAAACACTGCTAACCAAAGAAAAAACAAAGGCTCATGTCATATTTGCCAGGAAACACTATGATGATTCCCAGGACTTTTTGGAAAACATTGTGTGGACTGACGAGACAAAAGTTGAACTTCTTTTGAAGATTTGCATCCTCTTACAGCTGGTGTAGGCGCTTTGATATCACCTGAAGAAGCAGGCCATTCATGCTACCAAACCCTCCAAAGTGGCTGAACCCTCCTCCACAGTGATGTGAGTGACTGCCAGTCAATTCATTTCAGTCCAGTTACATTTATATACCCAAAACACAATGACATTTGCCTCAAGGTACTTTATATTAAAAGCTAAAGACCCAACAATAATAAGTTATCGCAAATGTTTGATTGCAGTTCTTGCTGCCAAGAGTGGTGCTACCATTTATTGGGTTTAGGGGACAATTGCTTTTTCAAATAGCACTAGGAAGGTTTGGGTAGCTTTTTCACTGAATAAAATCATCATTTAACAACTGCATGTTGTGTTTACTTGGATTATCTTTGCCTAATATTTTAATTTGTTTGATGATCTGAAGCATATAAGTGTGAGAATCATGCAAAAAACTAAGAAATCACAAGGGAGGCAAGTATTTTTTCACTGCACTGTAGTCACCTTTGTCCCTCAGAGCAAAAACAGAGAAACTGGTTTAGCCTTCTCTTCAACATGCCTGTGAAATAGTAAGCAGAGCCTCCAGCAGGTCCCTGGGGTCTGACATCACTGGGGAGAATGGCAGACACACACACACACACACACACACACACACACACACACACACACTTCAGGCACTACTCAGACACACAAACATAAAAGCGCTGCCTCACTTCTGTTTCTCATGCAAGCAGACACACACATGCTAACACACATGCACATTCATTTTTGTCCTAGGTCACCTTTGATGTGCACAGCTGTGTTGCTATGTGACAATGAAAACAGAAAATCTAAAAAAAGAGAAGATAATTGACAAAAACAATGTTAGCTAGTGAACAAAGAAATAACCGAGGAGTCCTAGGATACCGAACAATATTATGTGCATTACTTTAAGGATGTCTAGCTACAAGAAGCACCGAGTACCTTGTTTGACAACTACAATGTTATCACATTGCATTAACGCTTCACAATGAATCGTAAGTAGATACAACTACATATTAACATGCTAACATGCCTGATGACTTTATTAACATAATAAAAGGTTCTCATCTGGGATCCAGGCCCAGTATATTACGTCCCAGCTGTCTCTAACAGCAAACACATTTATTGACACCAAAAAAGGTCAAAGTTTATTGAATGTTTGAGTAGATGAATACATAAATAATAAAGATATACAGTAACAAGCATCTTAAAAGTGCTGCTGCAGCACACTGGACAGAGAGAGAAAGAGAGTAAGATGAGCCCAACACACAAGCCAACACAAGTGCTTGTCAATCAGCTGACCAACACTGAAATAGAACATAGTATTTACTATAACATCAAAGTAATTTTAAGCATTTGTAATAATGCAACAATCATTTAGAAGCATAAAAGGCTATGAATGCTGGACAGAGTTAAATATTTAACCCAAAGAGGTTCAGAGGAAAATAACTATATTAATTAGTAAAATTAATAGAAATGTATTAAAGAAGATTGTATCCACAGGCCTATCTCAGCTGAAATATAGGTGGATAAATCTCCAGTCTATTAAAGGTCCCAAAGAATACCTATGGTTATTTATAAATAAATAATTACATTTATTGCCCATGTTAATAAATAAACAGGTTATTGAATGAGGGGATAAATAAATAAAGAAATCATTTTAAAAAGCTAAATAAATAATCCAGAAATATTTCCTTATTTTGAATTTTATAACTTAATTAACGCCTACAATAATATTTGTCAACGCATTTACTAAGATAGGCAGTCATTTATTTATCTAGCTTAAATTTTGAGAGTTGTGGTATTCCATATATGAGGTTTATGTGATTTACACAAAGCTGGATGCACGGAAATATAAAAGGCTGCTACTTAAACATATGTTAAAACAGTAGAGGAGAAAAGCAAATAAAGTATGCTATAATACAAGGGCACATTGAACCTCTGTAGCTTCAAAAGCATTTGATTTACTGCTCTGCTTTACTGTTTATTTGATTTGGGTTTACAAAAGCAGAGAGGAGCAAGGAGACAGGAAAATAGGAGGGGATGCAAATGAGTGCATGCGACAAAGGGGAAACAGATTCATACTCTAAAGTCCCGTGCATGTTTTGTTACCCTGCATTAGCCATGCATCATTTACAAACATAAGTCTGGAGAATCACCGTAGAGCTGCAAAGTTTCCAAGTTTCCGATAACATCAGTCGATCATAAAAAAGATTAGACATTTGGTTTTCCAAAGGGCTTTGATTTAATGTCTTAAATCATCATACTTCTGCTATGAGCGCTGTCTGGGCGCACACATTTACCGCAGCATGCTGAACGCATAATCGGCCATGCCATAAATCAATCAATACCAACTGACAGAAAACCACTAACTTCAACTGAACCCACAGTTTCAACTCCAGTTGTTTTATCCTCATCTTTTTGCATTTTATCCTACTCGTCTTTCTCCCTTCCTATCAGCCATTGTAAAGAGCCTGATTTAGATCCAGAGAAATCATGGTCAGCTTCTCATCTCATCTCAGAAATCAAGAGGAAGAAAAGCAGGTGCAGCCAAAAATTACATAAGCTTTCAGGTAATAAACAAATGCAATCATCGACTGCCAAAAATGCCATCAAAGCCTATTTCATCTCCATTCTGCTGAATAATCTCAACCGGGAAACCTTTCTGAAATATGAATGAAAAACATCCAAATAAGAGCCTCTACGAACACCTTAAAATACACCTTCTTTATGAGCTCCCTGTTCCCCACGTGTCTGGCAAGTTAAAAGCCATTTAGAGCTTTTATATAATATGAGTTTATGAACATACTGAAGCTTTTTATGGGCCAGTTGTAGGCTGGGAAAGCATTCAGAATACTGCAGTCAGCACCAATAAATAAGCCCTACTCAAGACCAAGTAGCAGTCAATGCCACATCGGTCCATGGAGGATACTTAGGGGGGCAGCCAATTAAATATACAGGTGAGTGGGACAGGTGGTCATGAATAATGCTGCAGAGACTAGCTTATTTGGGTTTAGCCATTTGCACAGGTTTTCCATCTGTGTTTACCTGCATTTGTCAAGGTGCTGCATCTGGCTAAAGGAGATTAAACTTAAACTGAAATGAAATGTCTGTGGCTTTACCGTGGTTCACTCATTCATCTCGTTAATGCTATGCTTGCATTCCAAATATGTTTTCCTTTTCTAAAAAAAAAAAGAAGAAGAAAAAAAGTGAAAACTGAGACATTTCTTTCCAAAGTGTGTCTCTGTCTCTTCAGAAGGTCTTGGTGCTCACTCAGACTGAATCCCGCTGGAACAATGCAAGTATTCTGCATCTGCAGAGGTCCCAAGGCCTGAGAAGAAACTCCCTCCTCTAATTTTAAGGGAGTAAACAAGGCAAAATAAGAGAAGGCTGCACGAGTAAATTATGTTTATTTTGTCAATATTTTTAATAAATACAGGTATAAACGTAAGCAGTTTTAAAGAAAGATAATCTCCACATTTTTAGACTCAGCTGTAAATTTCTATAAATTGTTTGAGTCTTTCTACTGGAGAAACACCAGCTCTACAGCATTTGCATTTCTGGACAAATGAGTGGACCTGAATCAGGGTTTTCAACGCTAATAAGGCATCCCAATCCACCCATCTGTCTTCCCTCATTTATCTAACGTAGGGATTCTACAGCAGCTGGTTAAGCAGGTTTTCCCAGGCATTCTTTTCCCTTTTTTAAGTTTCTCCTGTGGGATGTTGCTGCGCTTCCAGGCCAGATGAGATAATAATCTCTCTAGCGGGTTCTGAGTTTACCCCAGGGTCTTCTCCCAGTATGGTGTTCGCTGAAAACCTCCAATGGGAGGCGCACAGGAAGTTTCCTGATTAGATGTCAAAACCACCTCAGCCGGTTCCTTGTGATAAAAAAAGAGAATGGTATGCTTTAAAGAATCACAGCTCGAGACCACAGGTGAGGGTTGGAATGTAGATCGACTGGTAAATCAACCACTTTGCCTTCCGGCACAGCTCTCTTTACCAAGTCCATCTCATTCATCACTTTTTCATCATTTTTGATACTTTAATTTAAGCTTGTTAAATGATGTGCCAACCGATGACACAAGAACAATCAGACATTGGTGTTAAAAAAAAAAAGGGAAATTATTTTCATTCTGTCACTGTTGAAAATATCGTTGTTGAACACACTATAGACCTACAATATATTAGAGTACTTGAGATTTTGTCTCATTTGTCACTGCGAAGTAATTAGCTTCTCTGCCCAGCCATTAAGAGCTGTTTAAGCCTTCACTGATTTCAAATACTTATCTCAACTGTTCCATCTAGGACATAAGTCTTCTATCTTTCAGCTAATCACATAATGCAGAAAGACTGATGCTCTCTGCCTTCGACACAGGCTCTTAAAGCTGAGATGTGTCATTATTATTATTCATTATTATTCGGTCTCATTTCCGGTCTTATCCATATTCCAAATTTTTTTGTCAACTGAAGTTAAACTAGAAATAAAACTTCTAATTTCCAACGTGGAAAAAGTCACGGTGCCCTTTTCATACACCAATTTGTAACACCTGTTTGCTTTGACACAATTTTTTTTAAGGTGGAAAAACTACTCAGAAATTCTTCTCGTACTTCAGGGATGCACTAGTGACAGGACCTTTCCACGGCAGATATTTTGACTTTATATGAAAAGCACCAGGGTCACTAATAACATTACTCCTCAAGTGTTTCCCTGACTGTGTGACAGTGAGTCAGCAATAACAACAGCAGGACGCTTCATCAAACGGTGTGCTAGTGGGTGGAAATACACTTGACACAGTATTTTTGCTTTGTTTACAAAAATGGCAGCACCCTACTAGCTTTGTGTACCATGTATTTAAAATTATGCACGGTCAGAAGCGAGCTGGACAGCATTTGTGTCACAGTGGAATTACAGCATTTGCATTTGAATTAAAATACTGTATTTGAATCCCTAACAAACTTTCAGAGTTTAGCTCTTTATTTTACACATGTGTACAGCTAAATCTCAGCTCTATTCCAAAGTAACAAGTAGCATCAGACTGGACCATGATGTCAAATGCATGCTGGTGTTTTCTAGCTCCACACTGTCATAGAAATTTCATGGCTATATAAAAATAATGTCAAAGTCATTCTCCAACCCTGTTTGACGTGTACCTTTGCACACTCTGTGACACTGTCCTATGAATTTGAAGACCTCTGAGGAGGCAGCACTGCAGTAACCGCCTGAAGACATACACGCGCTGTCAAGCCACCTTCCAGCATCCTGCAGTGCTGCTCTGTCTTAAGAATGGCCATCTCCCTGCAATACGCAGCTGTTTTTCACGCTTTCAGTGCTCAGCTATGCAGAAAATTAACTCCAGCGGCTACAGCACTTCCACACAAGCCAATCTAAACACAGTCTCCACCTTTATCCACTCCCTACATCTCGTTTCCTCCTCCTTTCTCTCCTGGATGCGCAATCAAGATGACGTTTCCTATACACCCGCAAACATCCATCTACTCCGTCACATCAGCAGCAGTCAATCACCTGCGCACTATTTTATTTGCAAGCATGCATTAAGTCTTCTGTCCGCACTGTGTACCAGCACATTATTCACAAGGTCTCCTCCCTAAACTCATTGTATTATCTGTCGATCCATCCATTTTCTTAACTGCCCATCCAGCTTGGGGTTGCAGCGGGGCTGAAGCCTATCCCAGCTGTCACTGGGCAAGAGGCACAGTACAAGCTCGACAGGTCGGCAGTCTATAACAATGCCAACACAGAGACAGACAACCACAAAAACCTTCGCCTTCATCCCGTGGCTAAGTCACAATCAAGAAGCGCAAGGGGCAAGGGACCTCAAGTTTGTTTTTTTTTCTTTTTACTTTTTTTCTCTTGCTGCATTGTTCACAGATGTAACATTTAACAAAATCCTCCCAACAGGTAGGGCAGTAATGTGCATGATACGTTAAGAACTTTAATAACCTATAAAGAGTGGAAAACACAGACGTTCTAAGTGACCTTAAAGTGGGCTTAAAGTGCTTAACTGGAAAGCACTTTGGCTCGACTGCAGCCGTTTTAAATGTGCTATATAAATAAAAATGATTCAACTTGAGTTGTTCCCGGGTCAAATCTGGCCTTTGAGACTCAACTGTTGCTTGTTTCATCCTTTCCCCTTAATTTTCAAGTCATCTCTCCAGCAGCCCTGAAACAATAAAGTCTAGAGCCCTATAATGCTGTTATTTTACCAGTCAGGTCTGATCTTGTAGTGCACTGGCTTGTAGTATAATATGACAGAGGCTATAAATAACATTGAATTTCTTCAACAGAAAAGTGCCATTTAAGTGTATGCTTTACGTTAAAACTATCAATAAAAACATGGCAGTTGGGATACTGTTAGGATAGAACCAAGATGCCTCCTACTGCTAAACATTAGCTCTCAGTTAGCCTCAGCAGTAAAGGGGTGCCAGACAAGTCTTCATTGGCACAGGGCACAGACGTGTGCACATACACAAACACGCAATGAGTCTTTCATTTTGCTGTCAGCTGTCACTGTCGCTGTGAGCGCCTTCCCTCTTCCCCCTCCTTGTCCACACACCCACTTATGGCAGTGGCAGGTCTAAAAAGACGTGGGAGGACAGGGGATGTAGAAACAGATGGATGCTGGCACCAGCCGAAAACCAGAGTCTGGCAGTAATGGGCCCAAAGAGAGACCGAAAGAGACTACCCCATCTGGGCTTGATTCTGCTCAACCAGCCAGCAGCAAAACACGGATTCAGAAAACGAGAATAAAGTGTCCTGTCGCCTGAACACATGTTACTGTTCTGCACTGTTCTGATCTGATTTACAGTTTTGGCTTCACAGCAAATATTCAAAGTAACTATGTGAGTTAGTCAATTTGAATGTTACGGTTTCATTTTTATTCCATCTTCAGTGAAGCTATACATACAAACAACAAATCGTATGTCATACCCTCTGCCTCCTCTTCCTACAAGACAGGAGTGTTTCTCTTCCCTTTCTTTCTCCTTCTACATGTCTCTCTGCTGTCTTTTAATTCTAAGAGTGGGATCAGGTGCACAGAGTGGGGCAGTCAGCTACTATCTATCTCCAGTCTTCTACTACTTGGCTGCCAGATCATAAACTACAGCTACACAGTTAGTCATGTTTGAGCTATTCTTCTAGTTTCTTCAAGTCTTGATGGAAAATTCTGCACTTCATGTGCGTGCAGCTGTCCTGGACGTGACTTCTTCCACCATACTCACTTTTTGCTTGCCTACAATCCTCGCTAGACTTGCTCAGTTTCACTGCTTGTTCTCTCTCTTACTGGCTCTGCCAATTCGGCAGCTCCTTTCGACTCAGCTCCTTCCCCAGCTCCTGTTACAGGCTCTTCTGCTATCCACCTGTAACCCTGTAACACAATCCCTGCTGGTTTCACAATCCCTGCTACTGTGTTTCTCATATTTATAGTCTCTAAAACACAATCTCAAAACCATAACAATACACAAGTACAACCACAAGTACAGTCAGCAACTTTCTGAAATGTGTGTTTGCTTGTGTTCAGTTTTTTCATGCCTTCCAGGGTGCCACTGTTTGAAACTTCTCGAAATATCTAACACTAGCTAAAACAGAAATTTGCTGACTACATAGTATCAAGGTCTCCCCTGAGTTCCACCTCACAGATATTTATTAATTATTAACATTTATTTAGTCAGGTAGCAAAACTCTTGAGATTTTAATCTAGCATTTTTTTTAATTGCAAGAGAACGCATGTCCAAGCATGGGAGAACATGCAAGCTTCACAAAGAAAAGCCCTGACAGGGTTTGGGCCTGTGAATGATGATAACCACTGTTTCACCATACTGGAGTCGATCCGATAAGAGACGAAGTTAAGTAACAAGTAACGGAAAAACAACAAAATGCAAACATGATGAGTAAGAGCAGGCCAATTGAGAATGAAGCTAACATTGAAAGCATGCTTACCGTCAACCATTTCCAGGTGTGTCATCTCGCGAAAAAGTGCCGCTTAAAAAAAAGTAGTGCTTGGCTCTTTAGTTTCAGTGAAAGGAACTCCTAATGCCTCAGCATACCAAGACGTTTTGGACAATTTCAAGCTCCTAAATGGGAACAGTTTGGGGGCGGCCCTTTCCTGTTCCAATATGACTGTGCACCAGTGTACAAAGCAAGGTCCATAAAGACATGTATGAGTGAGTTTGGTGTTGAAGAACTTGTCTGGCCTGCATAGAGTCCTGACCTCAAGCCGACAGAACACTTTCGGGATGAATGGGAGCAGAGACTGTGAGCCAAGCCATCTCGTCCAACATCAATGTCTGACCTCACAAATGTGATTCTGGAAGAATGGTCAAAAATTCCCATAAACACATTCCTAAACCTTGTGGAAAGCCTTCCCAGAAGTGTTGAAGCTGATATAGCTGCAAAGGGTGACCCACCATGAATCTAAAGGGAGATGAATGAATACCTTTGACAATATAGCGTACATTTAAGCTGCTGGTATAGATCTGCCCACTGCTATTCAATATAGCTTTGTAAGTGAAGATTATACCAATATCTGATCCAAATATTATATCAGTGTAGCCCTACCTTAAATGAACCCTATTGTATCCAAACCCTTTCAAACATAACAATGGCATCAAATATAATTAGTATCTTAAATGTGATCGATGAAACTCTGCATTTAAAGCCCAAATGCAGCTTTAATTTTTCTTTTTTTCCTGATTCTCCCCATTAATCAACTAAAAGACATCAAGGATCAATATTTCCACTGAAAGTTTTAATACATAAAGCAATAACATTCAAGTTATATTCATTATAACCTTCTTCCACTGTTGTTAAAGATAACCTGTGGAGTTTTTGTCCTTTTGTAAAACTCCCTTACAAAGCAGATTTTTCCTACCAAAGCACACAGGTGCAGCTGTTTGCATTCATTTGTATTTTCTTGCAATGGCACTATTGAAAGGACAGCGTGTCATTCACATTCAAAATTCAGGCAAACACATGTAAACATGTAATAACACATGTACAAATATTCTTGGTACATGTATTGTTACTTGCGAACAACTTGTAAGTGCTTCATTAGATCAAAGGATGCAATGGAGTGAGGAAACCTAATTAACCAAAACATAATTAAAAGGACTGTTGAAGCACATTATTGCTCAGATTAGTTTGCCAACAGCCATTTTCCTCCCACAGTGTGTGTGTGTGTGTGTGTGTGTGTGTGTGTGTGTGTGTGTGTGTGTGTGTGTGTGTGTGTGTGTGTTTGTTTGTTTGTGTGTGAGTGTGTGATAGACAAATGCAGAAAGACAGAGAAGAGGATAAAAAACCTTTAAAACAATGACATGAAATATATTTGAGATTTTATATGACAAAGATATTTTCATGCATAATACTTTTTGCTTTTCTGCAGGAATTACTGTGATTTAACAGGTTAATGACAACACTACAGTGTGCAAATTATCATTGTCTGATCATAAGCCTTGATTTTGACTTGTAAGGGCACTTCAGAAGGAATAATTCATTTCCTTCTGAATCTGTGAACCAGTGATGAAGCAGAGAACACTGAGCTGTGCTAAGACAGCTGTGTCAGAGATTATGATTTCTGCTATGCGAGTTGATTTCATCATGCTTAAGATGTCATCACTCAGAAATAAAGAGGGCACAGCTTTTTAACAGTTTCACATATTCTGCATTAGTTAAACTTTCAACATCCAAAGGTGATTTTTTGAATAAAAATTGGGTAAAATATATTTAGGTCAGTTGCCACCTGCTTCGTTTAATTTAACTAATTACATTCAAATTCTATGATACTGTAGTTAAATTTAAATCTGATCATTAAACTGCAGCACCACAAACCATTAAACAGTGGCAGCAGAAAAAAGTCTCACAACTTGGCAGGTACTTTAAATGAAGGGGGAGAGAGCTATAACTTTAATTTCATTGGTCAGCGGGACATAAAAACGAAATGCGCAGATTCGCCAATGAAACCCATTAAAAGTTTTGCTGAGCTTGCCTCACAATAAGTTTTAAAAAGTTGCTTTTTCTCTCCCTGTGTGTCACATGAAACAGCACAACATGATTGGCTAATACATTTCTGGTATTGGCCGTTGATTGGCTCTTTGAGTGCAGGGATGTCTTTGGTGTTTCAGTATTGTCCCACAGGGTTCTCTTCAGGTTTCTTTCAGTGGCGTGTCACTGGTGGAACTCTTTTATAGGCCTTGTTAGGAGAAATCTGAATCCCATTTACCTTCTTCAAGGTCCTGGCACTGTCCACGTTGATTCACTGTCACGCTGTCATGAATTATTGAGGTTAATATTATTGGCATCAGACAGTTGTGGTGAGCCAGCCAAAGAGCCTAAACTACACAGCGGCCTTACTGAAAGAGGGTCTAACATAATGCAGTGTTGTTTTTCTCACTTGTTATTTAATTTTCGCTTTAGTTATCCAAGTTAAAGTTTCCCTGTTGTTTTTTTTACATTTTTCTTCTTTTTGATTTGATTCTTCTGTAGTTTTGGTCAAATCAATATGCACTGTACATGCGTCACCCTAATCCACTGCTAAAAATAAAAAGAAACTTGGGTCCACTATGTTAGTGGTTGTTCATTTCTACCGTCACTGCTAATATACATAGTGGATCGTTTTTCAGCAGACATAATTTTCTACAAGATATTACTATATACTATATACACTATATAGAAAAATGTACCAGGCCATGTACAAATTACACCTTCACAAGCTGCTCAATCATGTAAACCCATGCCATGAAGCTCCTGGCGACCAGTTTTTGTGCTGATGTTAATGCCAGAGGAGGTTTGGAACTCTGCAGTTGACACAGCAGAGCACTTTTACGTGCCCGACAACACCGCTCTACAATTTTATGCGATCTGCCACTTTATGGCTGAGTTGTGGTGATTCCTAAATGCTTCAACTTTACAATAATATACGTTCTGTATGCCAAATGTTATTAACTGACCTGCTGTAATAGTGACATCCTACTACTGTACTGTACCACTTTATGCCTGAATTATGGTTCAGCTGGAAATTTAAATCATACCTTACAACATAATGTGAAACCCCTCTTAGCCCTACACTGCAACCTGCCATGCTACTCAGCCAATGCGGGCTGCATCTATTTGATGTGTAGTTACATTTCTCGGGAGACGCACATAGAGAGTAGAGAAGTCTAAATCAGGCATTAGAATGACCTGTTCTTTCACAAATGTTTGAAAAGGCTGCATGGATAGGTGCTTGATTTTATATACCTTTGGCAAAGGGACTGAAAACACCTCAATTAAAAGATTAAAACCCAATGGCCCAATACTTTAGTACATATAGTGTACATCATGATGGGACAAATCAAGCAGATGGTTACATCTGATTGGGAGACCTCACCTTTATTTGGAGAAGTCCCAATATTTTGGGGAGGCCTAAATGGTCAGGCCTGGGGAAGCCTTTTTGGAATATGATCACTTGACCATCTTAATTTGGCATCTTTGCTCTTGCCTCTGTGCCATTAGTACAGTGGAGTACCAGCGGCACTGTTACTTGCTCTATTCTGGGTTTAAAAGTATTGGTCAGGACTTTCTGTGTGGAGTCTTCATGTTGTCTCTGTGTCTATGTGGATTTCTTCCAGATGCTGTGTCTTCCTTCATGCCGGGTGGTCAATAAGATAAGAAAAGTGCTGCATAAATGCCAGTTTTGTGCCTATCAGTGGGTGTATAAAGAACATTCTCTTGGAAACATAACATGGATGTTCATATGTACTGTAACACATGCATACATGCACTGTAGATGGTAATTACCGTATTTTTGAGCAATAATCTGCTAATCAAAATTAAATTTGGGATTTTTAAACTATATGGAATCACCATTTAGATCAAAATTTTCAAAGGATGAAGTTTCAGTGTGTGCTGCAGCTCAGCAGAGCTCACAGAAAGAAAAAGAAAAAGGAAAAGTTATTTTTGACATCAGAACTGTTCAATCGTTAGTGGAGACCTTTTCAAATAAGGTTAGAGACCGACGACAGAGATGTGACTCAACAGGACCCGTCATCCAGTGTGACTCACCACAGGACAAACGCAGGCAATTAAAATACAAACAGCTATGTCGGTAACAATTACTCTCCAAGGTAACCTGCTAAATATAAGTCACAGGAATTCCACACAGGTGATGTGACATTAACAGAAGATTTTTAAACTTTGTACGACATACCACTGTCATAGAAACAAGCAGACGCACGCTCCATCCCCAACGCTCAGAAGTGCATCAATTGATGGAAGAGATTGCCTTTTTTCCCCCTCAAGCTAAAGGACCTAAACACAAACAGGTGAGGATAACACTTAACTAACAAAAGATCAAGGTGCCTGAAAATGCACGTTTTGTGGTCATTTTTTTGTTTGTTCTTTAATAGACATTGCTTTTCAGCATCAATCAGACAGCAGCCACATCCAGTCGTTTCCCGAGTAAGACCATATGAGTCCCACCCCAAACATCCAGTTTCTATTAGCCCAAATGCTGAAGGTTAATTCTCAAGAAGGTAGACCATTAAATTAGCTGCATAAATAGGCAGAAATCCCATAGTAGTTTCCCCCAGAAAACCTACTAGACAACTGCCAATTTATTAATGCAATCGTTAATGTGTAGATAAATTGAGGTAACTAATAATGCTCAACTCAGATTAAAAAGCAGTGGTTAAATGAAACCATCTACTGAAAGGAGTTTAAGCATTTTCCACATTTATCATGATACAGAGTAACTTATTGGAATAAAGGGGAATAATGGTAACACTAACATCTGAATTTCTAATAAAAAAAAAAAAAAAAGCATTTGGAGCCTGCTAATTTACACTCTTGCCATACCTATAGTATATTTATAGGTATTGTTTATTGTGATGTTAAGAAAGCACAAGGCTTTGTTAAGGTGGCTAATCAGATCACAAAGACGATCGCAAGGACCAGAGCCACAGCATCCTGAGAAAGATTTTTTTTCATAAATAAAACATAAGTAAAACACCTGTAAAAAGTGTAACTGTAAGATATATATTTAAATCTCGTGGTCCCCACTACAGAACCTTCAATAAAAAGCAATAGCCTATAAATAAGGAAAACACTGAGTTCAAAGCTGCTTCCCTGCGGGAGTCCTGAATGTCTCTTATAGACATTTCAATTTATTTCATGACATCTCCTGAAATGCTTATTCCAACATTAGATCACTGGAGGGAGAAAAATGGGCATCCTGTTGCCTGCAAATCCCTGTGATGTTGTGGAAAACGGATGCATGGGTATGACAGTTTGATTTCTATTTATGAGAATATTAAACTGCATACAGTCAACATTGGAAATAATTGGCACAAAGAGCTCCTGATACCGTTTTTAATAAGAAGCCTGTACTGTACAAACCTTCTGTAATGGAAATCAGAGCCACACGGCTTCATTTTGCAGCAAATCAAGCAATGCAAACGACCGAGTCCAAAACACTTTTTGTACTTTAAATGTAGCTTGAAATTAGCCACAGATACGCCTGGGTGCCTAGCACTGCCTTAATGCTGGATTATTTAATTCCTTCTCCATGGACTGTAACATGTTCTAGTCAGCAGAAAGACTTAGGCATATTGCTGTGTGACCTACTATAAATAAATAAAATATAACGAAGACAGGAAAAAATGCAAATTAAGTGATTATACACTGTCCTCTGTGTATTAGACTGTGTTAATATATTTTCCGGAAATTTAACTGATAAAAGCTTACAGTTAAAATGTCTATACAGAATAGTCAAATATACCCCAACAAGGGGTTATAGCACACTCAGATCCCAACAGCCCTGTATAAAGAGCAAGGCAAAATCTCTAATGGGAATCGAAATTTAACTGATCAGTTAACCTCATGCGGCCCATAGATTATCTGGTAAAGCACACAAAATCCCAGAGAAATCTGGTTGGCAAGCTAAAAAAAAAAAGTCATGAAAATGAATGAAAGAAATATAAAAGACAGGAGTGTTTGTGTCGATATGAGGAATACTGCAACTAGGGATGTCACCTAAACTGATAACAATGATACTTTTGGATACATTTTTTTTATTAGCATAATCTTCACGTGCTTCATTCGAAGCACACTTTCTATATATTCACTACCTAATTTATAGCCAAAGTATTCACTCACTGTGTTTTTACTGTTTCGCTAGCTTAGCTTGGCTTGTCGCTAACTTGCTAGCAGCATGGCCTCTTCACCTGTCCCTCCTGCACTTTCCTGCTCATTGTGTCAGATGTTTAGTTACTCCTCGGCCTCCTTTAGCAGTAGTGATACTTGTAACAAATGTATCATATTTGCAGCTCTGGAGGCCAGGATTACTGAATTGGAGACTCGGCTTCGCACCCTTCATTCACCCGTAGCTAGCCAGGCCCCTGTAGCTGGTGCAGCCGAAGATAGCGTAGGCCCCGCTGGCTGTCCCCGGCAGACCCCAAGCAGCTGGGGAAAGAGGGCGGCTGGGTGACGGTGAGGAGGAAGCATAGTCTTAAACAGAAGCCCAAAGGTACACCACCAACCTGTTCATGTGTCTAACCAGTATTCCCCACTCGGCGGCACACCCGCCAGGGGTCAAACTCTGGTAATTGGTGATTCTGTTCTCAGACATGTGAAGCTAGAGACACCGGCAACCATAGTCAATTGTCTTCCAGGGGCCAGAGCAGGCGACATTGAGGGAAATTTAAAACTGCTGGCTAAGGGTAAACGTAAATTCAGTAAAATCATAATTCACGTCGGCAATAATGACACCCGGTTACGCCAATCGGAGGTCACTAAAATCAATATTGAATCGGTGTGTAACTTTGCTAAAACGATGTCGGACTCTGTAGTTTTCTCTGGTCCCCTCCCCAATCGGACCAGGAGTGACATGTTTAGCCGCATGTTCTCCTTAAATTGCTGGATGTCTGAGTGGTGTCCAAAAAATGATGTGGGCTTCATAGATAATTGGCAAACCTTCTGGAGGAAACCTCCAACCTCAATTGGCTTCTCTCAAAATGTAAAAGAACCCACCCACCACTTTAATCACACTCTAGATCTTGTGTTAACATATGGCATAGAGACTGAACATTTAACAGTGTTTCCTGAAAACCCTCTGCTGTCTGATCATTTCCTGATAACATTTACATTTACGATAATTGATTACACAGCAGTGGAGAGTAGACTTCATCACAGTAGATGTCTTTCTGAAAGTTCTGTAACTAAGTTTAAGAATATAATCCACCCACTGTTATCATCTTCAATGGCCTGTACCAACATAGAGCAGAGCAGCTATCTGAACGCTACCCCAACAGAGGTCGATTATTTTGTTAATAATTTTACCTCATCACTACGTACGACTCTGGAAACTGTAGCTCCGGTGAAAATTAAGGCCTCAAATCAGAAGTACCTGACTCCGTGGTATAATTCTCAAACACGTAGCCTAAAGCAGATAACTCGTAAGCTGGAGAGGAAATGTCGTGTTACAAATTTAGAAGATCATCATTTAGCCTGGAGAAATAGTTTGCTGCTTTATAAGAAAGCCCTCCGCAAAGCCAGATCATCTTACTATTCGTCACTGATTGAAGAAAATAAGAACAACCCCAGGTTTCTCTTCAGCACTGTAGCCAGGCTGACAAAAAGTCAGAGTACTGTTGAGCCAACCATCCCTTTAACGTTAACTAGTAATGACTTCATGAACTTCTTCACAAATAAAATTTTAATCATTAGCGAAAAAATTACCAATAATCATCCCACAGATTTAACATTATCTACAGCTACTTTTAGTACCATATATATTCGTTTAGACTCTTTTTCTTCAATTGATCTTGATGCTTCCCCTAGGCAGTATCATTAGAAGACATAGTATACATTTTCACTGCTATGCTGATGACACCCAACTCTATCTATCCATGAAGCCAGATAACACACACCAATTAGTTAAACTGCAGGAATGTCTTAAAGACATAAAGACCTGGATGGCCGCTAACTTTCTGTTTCTTAATTCAGAAAAAACTGAGGTTATTGTACTCGGCCCTGAAAATCTTAGAAATATGGTATCTAAGCAGATTCTTACTCTGGATGGCATTACCTTGGCCTCCAGTAACACTGTGAGAAACCTTGGAGTCATTTTTGACCAAGACATGTCCTTCAACGCACATATTAAACAAATATGTAAGACTGCTTTCTTCCATTTGCACAACATTTCTAAAATTAGAAATATCCTGTCTCAGTGATGCTGAAAAACTAGTTCATGCATTTATTACTTCCAGGCTGGACTACTGTAATTCATTATTATCAGGAAGTCCTAAAAACTCCCTGAAAAGCCTTCAGTTAATCGAAAATGCTGCAGCAAGAGTCCTGACAGGGACTAGAAAGAGAGAGCATATTTCTCCTGTTTTGGCTTCCCTTCATTGGCTTCCTGTTAAATCCAGAATTGAATTCAAAATCCTGCTCCTCACATACAAGGTCTTAAATAATCAGGCCCCATCTTATCTTAATGACCTTGTAGTACCATATCACCCTATTAGAGCACTTCGCTCTCGCTCTGCAGGCCTACTTGTTGTTCCTAGAGTATTTAAAAGTAGAATGGGAGGCAGAGCCTTCAGTTTTCAGGCCCCTCTTCTGTGGAACCAGCTTCCAGTTTGGATTCGGGAGACAGACACTATCTCTACTTTTAAGATTAGGCTTAAAACTTTCCTTTTTGCTAAAGCATATAGTTAGGGCTGGACCAGGTGACCCTGAATCCTCCCTTAGTTGTGCTGCAATAGACGTAGGCTGCCGGGGATTCCCATGATGCATTGAGTTTTTCCTTTCCAGTCACCTTTCTCACTCACTATGTGTTAATAGACCTCTCTGCATCGAATCATATCTGTTATTAACCTCTGTCTCTCTTCCACAGCATGTCTTTATCCTGTTTTCCTTCTCTCACCCCAACCGGTCGCAGCAGATGACCGCCCCTCCCTGAGCCTGGTTCTGCCGGAGGTTTCTTCCTGTTAAAAGGGAGTTTTTCCTTCCCACTGTCGCCAAAGTGCTTTCTCATAGGGGTTCATAGGATTGTTGGGTTTTTCTCTGTACTGCCACTGTGCACACGACTCCATACAGCCTTATCAAAACTCTAGAATACTTTGGTATACAGAAGACGGCATGTCAACTCCATAACTTTAAAGTTCCAAGATCCTGCGGTAGCAAAAACAAGCTCAAATCATCTCTCCTTCTCCACCGTGCTCGACAGTTAATATTACCTGTTTGTGTTGATATGCTGCCTTTGTTTTTTTTCACCAAATGCAGTGCTGTACATTACAACCAAACATCTCAAATTTGGTCTCGTCTGTCCAAAGGATGTTTTTCCAGAAGTCTTATAGTTTGTTTAGATGCAACTGGTGCTGTAAAGCTCTCTTTCGAAAGAACAGACTCTCTCCTGGTAAACTTTTCAAGCAAGCCACACTTGTTCATTTTTCTCTAATTATACTGTCAAGAACTTTAAAATTTAATATGCTAACCTAGGCCTGTAGCGTCGACATCTGTGATGTAGCTCTTGGAATTGTTACGGTTCCTCTGTGCATTGCACAGCTTGACCTTGGGGTGAATTAGCTGGAGCATCCACACATGGAAACACTGTGGCAATGTGATGCTTTCATCAGCTTCTACAGAACCTCACAGTAACTACCATAACAAACATCCAAACTGAATGGGTCCCCATCATACCAGCTACCAAAGCTGGTCTTTATAGTGCACAAAATGATCTCCTATTGTGATCACAGACTGTGTCCCAATTGCGATCCAGCCTCGACACCCACTGCCTTCACGTTCTGTTTGCATGTTCACGTCCAAACCCCACCCCACATTATGTGCTATTTCAAACCAACTATCCTTTAGCAGAAGAGGATTATAAAGTCCTTCAGGACCAAGTCTGCACCGAATCAGGATTAGTAACCACACTCTCTGAAGGCGCAGCACCTGTTTGTGTCCGATAGGGAGGAAACGTTACACAATGGCAGATATGAGTTTTGTGTGAATATTTCAGGACTGTTGCTGCAATCAACACATAGAAACGCCTTTTACTGCTCTTCAGTTTGGGTACGACTTTGTACCTGATTTTGAAGTGTTTTATAACCTTCTTCTGGTGTTATAAATGCCAATGTTAAACAACAAGAAACAAGAAAACAATAATAAGTGTGGAATTATAGACGATTACATATTATAGATGTGTTTTCCAATAAGTGACACATGGTCATAATAAAACCATCTAACAAATGTCGCATAAATGTCAGAGGGAGCCTTCAGCTGCCACACGTGCGATTTCATGCACTCATCACAGAATAATGGGGTAAAGGGTGCCATTTGAATTGGTTCTGGTCCTTTGAAGAGCAGTAGGAGGGGAACACTTTCCAGTAATAGCATGGGCTGCAGCAGCAACAATCCTAGACACAACCGCTTGAGATCTTTTTAATGTAATTAAGTTCTTTTACACTGATCAGAGCTTAGAAAATCAGCTTGTTTACCTGATAGTCAAGCAGGAAATGTGGCCCATTTAAGTCAAGCAAACAAAAATAATATCGCTGCAAGTTAGAACATGGTTTTTGTCAAAAATCTAACCCAAATCTAAAAGTTGCCTTTTATTGACAACATTAAATTTTGAGCAGTGCTTTCAGAGAAAAGCAAATCTTACAGAACACAAATGTCCAACAAAAGTAAGGTATGGATGGCATTTACTTGGTGCATCTCCAGCCTTCCAGCACAAAACACATCTACCCGTATTTACTCAGCAGTTTTTCTTATCACACAGATAGCTACAATACACCATGGTAGCTTTCAGGTTCATTATCTTGCCTGAGGACCCTTTGACATCCAGACTGGAAAAGCCTGGAACGGAACAACTAACCTTATTAAAATCAGTGGACAATACGCTTGACCGCATCACAGTCACTCCCTAAATTAGCGTCTTGAATACCTTGCATTTTAAAGTGGTCTGTCCAATCTAATCATGCGAAATACCCGTCTTGCCCTGACTAATAAATATGCTGGGCCGAGGATATGAAAATAAGATTAAAACCTTTAGAATTTATCCCTCAAAAAAAGTTTTAATGGTGCCAGTAAAACTCAGATGTGAATAGCATATGCAAATTCTGTGTAGACCTTAAACTAAAACCAGGACAGCCGAAAAGCCAAACAGTCCCCACTAACCTCACATGCAGTGTGTTATTTAAGCCCCGACTCAAACACTCGAGTACTAAATTTCATTACTGCTGGAGCTGATTGGTCCAGTGGTTTTTATGATATTGTGCAAATGGGGGCTCATTCGGGGCACTTTGTAATGCAGCTGGAACAAGAAGTGACTCCACACTGTGGATGCAAATGCCTGACCATTTTTACTGGATTAGATTCAAGAGGATGATTAGAAAAGTCAGTGAGCATTTGTGCCAGGCCAAGTAAGGGCACATGCCAGGAGCCAGTCAGCATCAGCTAGGCCTATATATATTTAATTAAGAAAAAAGACATCTGTAAAGGACACAGTTGGTGATTACTATGATTAATGTAACAATAATAGGACTTTTCTTTGCTAATTTGCCTTCTTTCACGCGGAGGTTGAAGTATGAGGGAAAAAAAGGAGTTGTCATGAGGGATATTTTAGTAGATTTGGCCTTTGATGCCATCCTTAACTAGATTATTATGTTATGCTATGTTGTATAACATAACATTGCATAAGTGTAAGAAAAATGAGGTTGATTTTGAAATACTCTAGTAAAGTTCACAAATAAAAGCACAAAGTTGGAAACGAATAATAGGCCCCCCTCAATAATTATGAGCACACTGAACAAAAGTGTCCAGGTTTCAGAGACACCACTTCAACTCCCTGGGCTGAGCAGGTGATCCATGTGTCACAAAGCTATCAAAGAAGCCCAGGTTTGATTCAGTTTGCTGTGTGCCTTCCCCCTGCTCTCTCCCAGCTTTCATATCCAGTCCCGACAATAAAAGCTAAAAGCTCTCCAGGTTTCTGAAGCCAGAATATGTGCAAACAGCAGTAATAACTCCCAGAAATCTTGTTACCAAGGCTCTCCTGTGCATCTGAAAATATCAATCAGAGACCAAACAGAAGAAAGGAGGAACAGACCAACAGGCAATCTGTCTGCAGTCACTGTATCTTTCGCATGAAAGTTGTGCCTCATTTGTCGCACCAGGAAACTGTTGGGCAGCTACATGTTTTTCCCAGTTTCTCATGCTTTGTGATTAACTGTCTTAATGTGCCACTGTTTTGTGTGTGTGTGTGTGTGTGTGTGTGTGTGTGTGTGTGTGTGTGTGTGTGTGTGTGTGTGTGTGTGTGTGTGTGTGTGTGTGTGATCCACGTGAATGCTGGCAACCACTTGTATCTACATGAAAGTCAGTTAATTAAAACAAAATATTAAAACATTCATCTCTAGCTTGATAAGAGAGCAGGAGTACAACACACATGCTGACACACTTCAAAGGCCGATATTTAATAACCCGCTGACAATGTCAAGATGTTTCCTGCCTTTCGGCGTTTGATGTGAAGAACGTATGATCACACAAACAAACCAATTAACCAATGAGATGAGCAACATCATGACTGGCAGCATCTTGATCAACTTTGGATGTCAAAATATTGGAGTTTTTATACTCAAAACCCTTGATTTAGGTCTCAAGTCTCTAAAAGACAGTGAAGTAATATAAAGATATCTATAAGGAAATGTTTTACTCTGACAGCTTATCTTTTGTTTTCTTTTATGTAGCTGTTCTGCACTATCAGTAAATGATCAATGCTGAGGGTGCAAAAAAGGGTAGATACTTTGTTTAACATGGGCTCACACCACAGTATGCCCTTTAAAAATTTGATTATTAAGACATTTGAAAACAGTACAGGATGTAAAGTGATAATGTACTAAAAGTGTCAGAACTCTAAACAAATAATACAGTGTCACTATAGAAATTAATAAATTATTAAAATCTATCATAAGATGACGATCCAAATTTCATTAATTTATTCACTTTAAATATCAATATTTTAATTATATTTTTCAAAAATATTTTAATAAGAAAATTGTCACTGATTTTAGGAAAAATACAAGTATACAAGAGGTCACTCATACACCATCTACAGTGCTTAACAAATTTCTCAGACTAATTGTGATTGTGCATCAAAACAAGAAAAAACATTTGTATATGTCAAAAACTTCTTTAAAACAAAAAATGATGTTGTGTTTTATTTGGCAAATAACAAACTGAATTCACATTTTTATGTTTAAATTTGAGCTGGCACGCTGGAGTTCCCAGAGACATCAGAAATTAATCAAACATAACAGTCAACCACCAAAACCAATTTTTCTGTCCAGGCAGCCAAATAAATAACTGAAATTAATCTAAAAGTAAAAAAGGGTTTTAAGTTATTTCTCTTTTTTTTTTTTTTAAATTTGTTCATGAAAAAAAAATGGATGGTAACACCTATTATATTTTAGCTTTAAAAAAGCACTTGTGCACACTGGTGGATTAATATTAATCAGCATAATAATGCTTTTGGTAATTAACAGTATTCTTAATGTAGGGCATGAACCTGACATAAACCTGTGAAGCAGTCCAAAAAAAACTGTATTGCACAGTCTGTGTGCAGACTATGTCTGTGATGACTGAATGAATAAATAAATGTTAAAAAATGATCAATTGTGTTAAGTTTAATTGATGATTATTTTATTTTACTGTGCTTTCGTTCAGTCTATTTTTGTTTTTTCACTCTGTGTCTTGGTTTAGATATTTATCTTTAAAGAGCAGAAACTCGCTCAGTCATAATGTTAAATGGTCAACCAGGCTTATTGTTGGGATACCTGACCCGAGCATCCTTGTATACCAGATTGTTGCTGGGTGGTTCACTTTTCCTTGATGACTTTCCATCCTTTCCATAGTAAGTTCAGTTTCTTTCTTCTGGATTAAGTTTTATAGTTTCACAGTGCAGAACAATAGAAACAGAAAAACAACAATGTGCATACCAGGACAGATGACTCACCTACTGCAGCTCAAATAGCCCTATGGGTACAGTTAACCTGATCCTGAACTTTATTAGTTTTTGATTTCAGCTGTTTTAGTTTTTCATAACAGTGAAACTGAAAACAATGTAACTAAGCAGTCAAAGTGATCTGAAACAAGAGGATTTCTTTGTCTTGTGTGAATTTCAGATTTGAGCTCTGCTTGTGCTCAGAGGAAATCAAAACATTCTCTGCAGTAAGTCTGTGTTTCAGATCAGCATGCTGCCCTGCGACTGATTCTGAGGCATCTCGAGGCAGCTGGTAGTTTGGCGGCAAGCTTCACATTCATCTGTAGGCAGGTGGGGAGGATAAAGAAGACGTGAAGATTAAACTTGTGGTTTGAAACAAACCAACTACTCACTGTGTCTTTGATGTAAGCGAGGTTGAAATTTAAAAGAAAAACTGTGCATCAGTCAAAGCAAAACAAATCATGAAATCGATATTTCATGATTTGTTTTGCTTTGACTCTTCTAATTTGTTCTATATCAAGCCTATTCAAATGGCGGCCCGCGGGCCACGTGCGGCCCAGAAGCAACCTGCGAGTGGCCCTGCCTGTGGTCCTGGCAGAAACGCAGAGAAAACGCAAAAAATAAATAAATAAATAATAAAAAAATAAAAAAAACTGAAATTCCTACAGCGTAGTGTAGACTGTGAATGCAACACTCCTAGTACTCCTAGTACTCCCAGAAATATTTAACCCACAATACACCATGATGTAAACATATTAAACTATCATCGTGATGTGTGATGCGACAACAGCATGTTTTTCTCAATCCAAAAGCATAAAATTGACAATGAAAACCGTCGGTTTAACCCTGCCTGGACTGACAAGTACTTATTCATTTTACCCCCAAATCCAAATGTCAAACCTATGTGCTTAATTTGCAGTGAGTGTGTTGCGGTACTTACAAAGGCACCACAATGACAGACTTTCTACACAAACTTTCCAGAGCGATCTCAGGAGAGGGCTACAAAAGTACAGTTTAATTGCGAGTTTAATTGCATCTTACAACCGGAGTTGTACTACCATGGTGAGGGTCCTGTACAGCCCAAGAGAGAGCTGCAGCAGCTTCCCTTCGTGTTTGCTGGATATTGGCGAAGAAGAAAAGGCCTTTCACAGATTCTGAAACAGTGAAATACTGCATGCTGTCCGTGGTGGATGCGGTGATAAATGATGACAAAAATTAAAGTGAGTGTGACATCTGCTCTTAAAATCGTACCCCTGTCAGACAGTTCAAATATACGTAGAGTTGAAGTTCTGGCGTCAGACGAGTTTGAATGCTGTTAGATGACCTGAAGAAAACTGATGTAATGTCTATAGCAGGAGATGGGTTCACAGACAGCACTGATAATGCACAGTTGTGCATATATGTCCGTTTTTTATGGCAAATTGCTCGGCTTACTACCGTTAGAGGGACACAGCTGGCGAAATAATGTTTGAGAAGATTTCAGCTTTTTTCAAGGAAAGTGGTCTGGATATGAAGCGTGTCTGTATACTTGTGACGGATGGGGCTCCATCCATGGCAGGAAAAGTGAGTGGTTTGGCAGCGCGGTGGTTTCGCAGTTGAGAAACTTACACTGAATTGTGCATCGGACGGTGTTGTACCCAAAACTAAGTGTGGAGCTCAAAACGACAATGGACAGCGTCATGGCTACAATTAATTTTATTCGCTCAACATCAACCCTCCAGCACCGCTTATTCCGCATGCCGCTCTCAGAAAAGTCTGCTGAGCACCATGACCTGCTATTGCACAATGATGTCAGGTGGCTGTCCAAAGCCAGAGCACTGGAGCATTTCTGTGATCTCAAAGAGGAGATCACAATTTTCCTGTGCAACAGCAGATGTGACCATTGTCCTTTAAAATGTGTCTGGGTCAGCAAAACATTTTATTTTGAAAGGGAATTATCAAAATGGGGGTTTTTTTGTTTCAAATGTGCAAAAAAAAAAAAAAGTTTAGTTATAGCTCACCTTTTTTTAATGGACCTTTTGGTGTGCATTTGTGAGAGGTCACCAGATTTACAGGGGAAAAAAGAATAATCATTACTTGTTTTTCAATACACTTGTGTGGGTTTGAAATTTATCTGCTGCTTACTGGCTGTAAAAAAAACATGTGGCCGAGATAAATCCCTCGGTTTGTAAATCTGGCCCAACTAACTTTTTAGTTGAATAGCCGTGTTCTATATAGTCAATAAAATCACCAAGTTTTTCAAACAAGTTCATGATCTTCCAGTTCATATTTTTATTAATTCCCCCACATAAAGAAATAAAATATCACAGTGTAACATATTCATGACTATTGATTATTGAGGAAAATAACATTTTTTTTTTTATGTTTGGGACTTTGCAATGCATCCTTTTACCTATTGAAATAGACCCTAACAGTTAAGGGAAGCAGGCCAAAAAAACAAAAGAGGACTACTGTTACCACGAGCCTTACAAGAAGATTTCACAACACACGTGTAATGCACAGTCCTCTCTTATGATACAAGTCAAAGATGTACAGAGGAAAGCAGTCAGGATGAAAAAGCAACACACTCAAATGAAACTTGGAACAGAGAAAGTACGTTACGCAGGACACCCTGTCAGCCTGAAGCAAACCTCTGAACAATGTTTGGTGAGTTAGAGTTCTTTCTGAAGCACATTAGGAAGACATGGTGTTTACACAGTATGTTACTGATGTGCTATCTTATTCGGGCAGTAAAAATCAATCGAGCATAACATCGAGCATAACATGAAGAAGAATATAGAAGAATTTGTTTTAGCAGAATATTTTTTTAGCCAAAAACCAAAGGAAACTGACAAAGGAAGAAATGCCATAAAACTTTTTTTTTTTTTTTTTTTAAACCAGGGGATTCATTTACTTGAGCACAGTATCTAGGTCTTGAAATATAAATTTGACATTAAAATAAAGCAGTGAAGAGCTGATGGCTTTGAGATTTTATGATTGAATTATAAAGTTAATTTTTAGGTATATTTTCAAATATCGAAAGAATCACCCTCTGTAGAAATACAAGCATGTTTTCTGGCCCTAGACCTTGGCCTCTTGTCTGCAAGTTGGGAAAATATAGAGTGGTAGCACTAGGGTGGGAGGCTGGGGACTCGTGAAACAGACTATGAAATAGATGTGTAAACATTTATTTCATAACTGCAAGAAATAATTTGGCTCCCAGCTATCCATGCAAACTCATATTGGCACACTTTGCTTTCTTTGCTGCTTCAGTTCATTGAGGTTTGCAGGCATTTGTTTATAGGCAACTAACAAAAATACAACTAACTCAGGTATCTTAATATCTTGCCACAGCACTTCAATCTGAACTTTGAATGGACCATTGCAACATCTTGATTCTTTTCTTTTTCAGCCAATTTCTTGTAGATGTGCTGCTGTTCTTGGGGATCATTGTCCTATTGCATGACATAATTCTGGCCAAGCTTTAGCTGTCAAACAGATGGCCTCACATTTGGTACGAGGTGTTTGTGCTGATATGGTGATTTTTGCTAAACATTTCACTGTGCGTTATGGCCAAACATCTCTACTTTGGTTTTGTCTGTCCAAAGAACATTGTTTCAAAAGTCTTGCAGTTTGTTCAGATGCAACCTTACAAGCCTAAGCTCTGCTGCCATGTTGTTTTAGAGAAAAGCAGCTTTCTCCTGGCAACCCTTCTAAATGCGCCATCCCTGTTCTTTCTAATTGTACTGTTGTGAACTTTAACATTTGCTTTATCTGAGCATTGGGTGAATCTCCCAGGACTTCTACTCCTGGGAAGATTGGCACCTGTCTTGAAAGTTTTCCACTTGAGAATAGTTTTTCTCACTGTGGAGTGATGGCCTTCAAATCATTTGGAAATGGTACTATAACCCTTCACAGATTGATTGGCAGCAAAAATTACTTCTTTAAGATCACTGCTGATGTTTTTCCTCCTTGGAATTGCGTTAAAGTACACCTGAAGGCTCCAGACCGGCAAACTGCCAAAGCCTCTTTTTTTATAGAAATGCTGACACTTGTTGATGATCAGTTATTCAAGTGCATTTGATTCGTAGCACCTGGCTGCTGCTTACCATCATAATTCCTATCAAAGTAGTAAAGTTTTACTTTCACACGCTGCTTGAACATGTTTACCTTATTTTTCTTTAATAAATAATGATATAATATAGAATCACCCTCTGTAGAATACCAATGTAGTATAATTTGCCAGTCATCAGACTAGATTATTTTTTATTATGTCAGTAGTAAATGATAGTGAATTTTTGTTTGCTTGTTTGTTGGTTTTTTAACAAGACTGTAATTTAAATTTAAACCAAGTTGTGAAACTTGTGAAGAAGTGGTGAGACTTATTTAGGAGTGGCAGGTTCAAGGTTTATGTTTTTACTAATAATCCATAAATATATGGAAATTTCAGCTCTGGGATTTTTATTCTATTAACAGTCACAGAGGTAAGTGGTAAAAAATAAAAATAAATGAATAAATATCAATATATAATAATACATAATAAATAATAATAACCTCAAAGTGCTAAAACACTGTTTTTGTTTTTTTTAAATCAGCATTAACTACAAATTTAAAAGCCTACATAGTTTGGTTGAATAAAATCAAATGTGTGAGGAGTTGCTTTTTTATATTTTCAATAAATTTGCTCTCTCTTGATTCTGGACTGCTGTTTGAATCAAAGAAGCAATTCTATGGCATCACGTTGGGCTGTGGGAATTTGTGATTAAACTATCCACATATAAATTCTTCTAACATAATAATGATACTAATTTAAAACAATTGTAGGTTACAGCCCCACAAATCAGCATTTGCATTTAAACTAACTTTACATGAGGACGTCTGATCTGATTACTTGTGGACCATTGATCTCGGTTTCCCCCTCTCTCTCTCTGTCTCTGCTGCCCCCCTCCTTCAGCCTGTTTGGGAACAGTGATTATCTAAAGCTAATTAAGCTATGACCACACTCCACTGACTGACACAACACCAGCAGCCCAATATAACTCCCCTCAGCACAGAAAAAGCTTTAGACTGGACAATTTATATACAATGAGACTGCATTGTGGATGTGTGTTTGTGTATTTGGACTTGTCCTTTTCATGATCTCTGCACACGTGAGTGCCTATATTGACAACTGGCTCTCGCTGCAGTGCGGTGATGATGATTTTATGGCCCACATTGCTACAGCCAAATCCATTTCTCACCGTGCTGGTGGATCCTAATGGCCCAACACCGGGTGGTCAATGATGAGGTGATGTTCTGCCCTGGCACAAATATCGACTACATTGACAAGCGGTGGCCTCAGAGGCTGGCCTACTTCTCCTGGGTGCATTTAGAGAAACACCACACGGCTCACTGGGCAAACCGATAACGACCCAACAAACCTTGTGACAAACTCTCTCAAATAAACGAGGCGATGACGTATGATGTGGATTGGCAAGCAAGGAATTATCCTCTTGTTTTTTCATTTAACAAGAAAAACTGATGAAATGAAAAGGATCAGATTAAAAGAAAGAAAGAAATATCGTGTGTCCAGAAGCCTGGCTACCTTTTCCCCTGATTAAAAAAGTGCAATGTAGTGTTTTTGACTGAGCTGTTCTAAATCCTCCCACTTGCTGTCTGCTACCATATGTTACTCCTCCATCCCTGGCACACGGGATTTTATTCACAAGAGCAGAGACCACGTCACTGTTGCTTTCAGGAGAAAACAGTTGCACTCTGATTGATGAAACACAATTTTTCGACAATATCATGTTCCATATTTGTCAGACATATCCAGTGAAGTGGTACAGCTCAGGACTGTGAGTGACTATGCAAGTAAAGAGGGACTCTGATGAAAGTCAAAGGGGGAAGAGAGCATTATAAAAAGGACAGATCCAACATAATTGCAGTCATTTGTGCCAAGTTTTCTGTTGAGCTTGTGAAGGCTGTAAAGGCATCAGACACACTGTTCCACTCATCTATACCCCTCAAGACACAATGGGTTTGCTAAATGAACTGATTTGCAAAACATTAGCAAATCAGCCAGTGCTTAAACAAAATTGTTATGTTTAAAAATGATAGGACAATTAAACTGAAATGAACCAAAAATTAACATCTTATAGCAAAAAAATAGAAATTAGAGTAAGTGCAGTGTTGGGGTGATAGATGTAAAAGTAAAAAAAAAATTCTTCTAAAACCAAATTCCCAATATCTCTTTCATAAAGTAACAACTTCAGTAAAATTCTAAGTTTAACAATTTTCTATTAAGCCTTGAATATTTAGATTCAGGGCTGCACAAACAACCTGTGAAAACAACAATCATCCACTTGAAAAGGTAGAAAACCAAACTGTCAACTTCTTAGTAAATTGGCTAACCCATAGGCTACTTTGCTGGTTGCCCACAAGGGGAAACAGCTATTTTTTCACCGCTTCCAGTATAGCCAGGATATCTGGATCATATCTACCAGTAGCACTTAAATTAAAAAAAAAAGCTAATAAAAACCCAAATTATTGTCAGAAGATAGGAAAGGCACCATACCATGACTATCTATTCTGCATATGCAGATGTCTGTCTGTCGCTGTTTCCTCTCTAACCTGTACCCCTAATCAATCACTATAGACCAACACAGCCTCACATCATTAAGTAAACACTGATGCATAGCTATGTCAACATATTGCATTTTGCCATAGTTTTGAAAGAGTGGCACAAACTAAACACAGCTCAGCACATTTTTCCATTTGTCATTCTGAACTGTGCTTCAGGGACGCTTAAAAAAAGCGACCAATGGATGTTTAAAATGCGCCTGTCCTGGTACACAGTTTTAAGTGACATCACTTATTAGAAGTCCTTGTTTTTTTAGCCGAGAAACTACCGTTTCATGTCAAGACTCAACCAACTTAATGGAGTCAGATTTAAAGATCCAGACATGCTCCTCTACACAACCAACAAGGAAGAAGATTATCATTAATTTGAACAAGTGTTTGTTTCTGTCTGGTGAGTCTAATATTGTCCAATATTTGTTGTCTGTGTTTAGTCTCCACCGATTCCCGAGGGAAATAGGACTCATTATCTATGGAGTGAAATAATTCCTTATAGTTGACAGAAACGCTGAGGCAACAGAGGACAGATATATCAAGCGAAGATGAGTGTAAATGATGCATAATGCAACATGTTTTGAAAAAATAAAAATCAGCCCTGTAAATGTTTTATGAGGGAGAACATTGACTCAACACATTTGTTCAAGTTCAAAGATGCACCACCAACACTGTTAACTAAGACCTCAAAGGCCTAGAAAACAATCTGTAACAATGTGGTTGCCACTGGTCATGAAGGACTGGTTGGTGAGTAGTTCCTGGGGGTTGCTGGGAGTTGGTAGGTGAATCACAAGGAGGGCACTGCATCGAAAAACCCTTGTTATGTTGCAGACAGGTATAAACCTTGTTATTTCTTTGGTTGCTAACAGATTGCTGTTGTCACCTGCAGTTGAAACCAGCTACAAGTTGAGCAGAAGTAAAACTTAAGAACCTACAATACTTGTTGGCAAGTGTTTGCAGTCTTCCAAAGCAATCATAGTCTTCAGTTAAGCAACATATCTTTTTGTTACCAGTTTCATCTTGCAGTTGCCAGAAACCTCAAGCAACTGGTTTTTGCCAACCAATGAGGGAATATGTCTTGTCAACATGTGGTTGAAGGTTACTGATCAGTCTCTAGTCTTGCATGACTGGGGCAGTCAGTTTCACAGCAACAGCCATCATCCTTGAGGAACAACTACCAACTGGTCTGGGACATTTTTCACTGTGCACTGCCTAAACTCAACAACTATGCACAAGGCGCCCTTGAAACCTTTTTTTCAGTATAACATAATGCAACAAGACAATGCTGCAAAGAATCCCCACAAAAGTGATTGCCAACAAAAGAGAGGCTGTCTGATGAGACAGGAAGCACTGACTGAAATTTCTCTGGGAATTCTCCATTTCATTAAGCCATCAAGTGAATGAGCATATGCATGTGCGTGTTCGATGGGGGATTAAAAACTTATGTCGTTAATCCCACTCTCTGTTTGTTTACAATCTGAAGATAATGACAACCCGAGCCCTGAGGGGAGAAAAAGCCAAATCCTGCTATAAAGTTATTCATCTCTGATTTATCATTATTATGAAAGCAGAGAGAGATCATATGAACATGGAAAAAATTACATCTTCACCCACTGATATGATCACACAAACAAGAATTAAAATCTGTTCCAGATTAAGCTGCTTCCAGCCAGTTTTTCAAGAGCTAAGCTGATTAGCTGCTGGCTGGTACTGATATGTGTGTTTGTGTTTGTGTTTGTATTTGTGCATCTATCTCTGTGAGGACCAATCTGAGTTTTATGCCTCTGGAATGAGGACATTTCTGAAGAGTGAGGACAATCTGACTAGTGCTCACTTTGAGAACAGATCTTCAAAAGGCTGTTTGTTGTTGTAAAGATGAGCAAAGAGTAAAGATGTTGGGGTAAGGGGTTTTATATTTAGCTTGGAGATGATCTAAGTTATAGTAAGAAGACAGAGAATACATCCCTTGTTATCAATATTTAAGTCTCAAATCACAGAGCCAAAATTGGCACAAGAAGTAAGTCTAGAGAGAGGACCTCATAAAAGTAAGGATCTATCAGCATCCAGCAGCTTGAGAAGTGTTAAAATGCTGTAATAAGGTGAAGAAGAGCTCACAAAAACGTAGGTAGGTGTATGACTAAGGGAGACTGCAGGAGTAGAGAAATAAGGGACAGCCGGTTCCCTGGTTTGTGCCTAATCCAGTTTAATTAAGCTAAAAGTCCTCCAGCGTTTTATCACAGCGGGCCCTATGGAGAAACAAAGTCGGACAGATGTGTAGGCTGTCATTTCCAAAACACCCTCTTACTGCCTCTATCCAAAACACACAATGATGTGTACAGTCCTTCGTCTCTGACACTTACACATTCCTGTTCACTCTCCATGTGCTTCACTCAGACGACCAGCTGCAGAGTATGTGTGATGCAGGAAGTCAGAGAAAAGAAGGTCTTGTACTTTCCACGGGTCTTTTATGCTGCACCGCTTAACTTTGAGTGACCCTTCAACCAAAAGCACTTAAAGGACACACACACACTTTGACATCAGAGTAGGTAGGCCACTCAGCTGGAAGAAGGCAACATTGAGAGCAATCAGTCATCCACCTAAATTGGCTTTCTCCAGTTTCAGAACCTACTTCCTGAAATATACTGAAATACAGATGTATAGGAAGTCTTTTTTATTTATTTTTGCTGCAGTGACAAGTTTGTTCTGTTTCGCATTATATGAAGCACAAACAATGACCAGCAAACTAATTGTATCATTATTGGCCCATGAAAGCAGGCATTTGTCACACTGGCAATGCTTCAAAAACAGCATGTCTGCACTAGAGCTTGGTCAAACAAGTGTGTCAGTAACAGCCTGGCAACCTGCAGTTGCTAGGGAAAAATGTGTAGTACGGTGGTTGCCAACCAGTCTCTAGGCTTGTTTGACTGGGGTCTAAGTGAGATGGATAACTGGAAACCATGGCTGAAATACCTCCCCTGTATAATACATGTTAAAATTTCTTGAACTGAAAAAATGTATTCCACAAACTGCAAAAAGCCATTTGAGTCCAAATCCAAAAGAGAGACAACTATCATACACTCCATTCAGTGAGCCTGTTTACACCCTGCTAGGAACATTTCTGCTAATTTACTTAACTGGACTTCTCTGCCTTTTAATACGTTTTAATGCAATTATCTTACAAACAACATGGCTTTCTGTTTGGTTCATTTCGTTAAAAACCCAAATAAGTTCTAGAGTTCTGCTTTACACTTAGCAGATATATATGCCAGTGAGTGATATGCATCTTTTTCTCTTAGAGTCCATAAAATTCAATCAAAAAATTCAGCAAAAAGCAGAAGCAAGTGCAGCAACTACAAACATTACATGCAATGTGCAGCTAGTTTAACTGTTTATATCTTACACCATAATAAACTTTTTTCCACTAAATTAAGAGTCATAACTGATAAAAGCACATTAAAATCAACTCTTATAGTTCACATATAAGTCAATTACATTATGTAGAACTAAAATGTGATCTATTGTTGAATAATCTGTCCTAAAACCTACTTTTTCAAGGAAATCATCTCCTCAGGACTTGCCTTTATAAACTCATTCAAATTATTACTACATTACACATTTTGAAATACTATCCAGTCCTAAGCAATATAACTACCTTGCTATATAAACAGCCCTGAATGTAATCCAGAAATTAAAATACTAAATGGAACAGGCCGATCAGTATTCATACTTTGAAGACTTTAACAGTGTGTTACATTCAGCCATGTCCTTAGGTAAACTGCTAACGTATCCTCGAACATAACCCTGCAGTTTGATTGCTTTTACCTTCTTACATGACAGAAATACACCCACAGCTTCCAGCCTAATGACTCACATGCAAAGCAGTCAGTGAAAGCTGAAAACGCCGATACTGTTACATGATAGCAGGGACAAAGACCGACACCATGAGTAAGTGTTGGATGTGGGTGACGACGGTGCTGAGTGCCAACGAGGAGCTCTTATGATATAATGAAGCTGACGACTGCATCACTTTGCATTTATTATATCCCTCAGGTACATGCCAACAGTTTTTCTATAGCACTGCAGATCTGCACAGTTTTTATAATTTAGAAAGCCTGTCTGCATTTAAAGTGTCATAACAGAGATTCAACAGCTTCAGCTCAGTCTTACAGCAAAATATTGTATAATAACTTTGTTGGCCAACAGCAAAAATTGCAAAAACTTCTTTTTAGAAGTACTGCTTCCTGAGATTGCCCTTTTTCATGGTATTTATGGGATGGGACTTAATATCATGAATACCAGTGTAACAAAATGGAAACTGGAAAATCTCACAGTTTCGCTATGCATGCATAAACTAAACAAACAAAACAGTCGTATTTCCTCTATTTAAAAAATAAGCTAAGCTGTTAATAAAGCAAGTGTCAGGGTCCCTAGAATTTATTATGTTTTCAGGGTTTCAGTTCATATTCAACATTGGCAAATAAAACATTAGTTCATTAACTTTTTTTATTTAGGTTTTTATGTCATGTGGGGTTTTTACTTCAGCTTTGGTAGTTTTCTTGTTCCCATTTTCACATCCTGTTTGTGTGATTGTCTTGACTCCTTTCACTGTTGTCTCATTTACCTCCTGTTTCCCCAATCAGTCAGGTCCTTCCCCTTAATCATTGTCACAGTGTCTGTGCATCTGCCCCCGTGTGCCCTTTGCTTTGCTTGGCTACATTTGAGGACCTTGGATTTCTGTTTGTTCCTATTTTGGACATTATTTGTTTTTTTTTTTGTTTTTTTTATGTTTGTATCCCATTTTATTTGCAGACACTCCCAAATCTGTGTATCTGTGCGATTTTTAACATATTTCTGAAAGTTTATTCAGTTTATCCAAAAGTATATTTAACCATTTGCTTGATAGTTTAGGCTAATACTTTTTTTTTCAATTTTCTTTTTTGCTCTTCAACATCAATATGCACGAGTATCAGACCAGAACGTCTGTACTTACTGCTGTGAACTAAAATTATGATCTTTTCCTAAAATTAACCAGGTAATTGTGCTCCCTCAATCTAATCAAAAACTGAGGAAAAAAATTCACTAAAATCACCACAAAAAGTATAACAGATATTAGGATGTTGATCTCAGTATCCTGGGTGAGAGTCCCCTCTTTGACTCATGATTTAGGTTAAACATAAACCTGGTTAAGCTCTGTTTTAAGGTTACTAAAGTAATGTGTGTCTCTGGTTCTTTAGTGCTGGAATTTAAACATACACTCATAATAATAATATTGATCTTATATCAATGTTGTTTATATTTAATGTGATTTTTTTGGCCTCTAAGGAACATAAGTAATATATTTAATTGGTTTCAGCCGGTTATATCTTGCATGGATTCGCTAGTAAAACTCAAGGTCAGCCTTCTGCTCTTCTGGGACACATGAACAGGAGTTTAAGTGCCAGCAGCTCCTGCCATCTTTCTGAACCACCCATACCCTTTGTCATTGTGCAACTGCAGTTGGCTTTTTTCAGATTGCTAAATTAAAGCAAGAAGCAGCTTCCTGCATCCCTACATCACCCCACCAGCAAATTTTTTTTTTTTTTTTACTTTAACTTTTTTATGAAATGTTTGCTAATTTTAAAGCATAACCATAGGTTGTAATAAGAGCTTGTGCAGTTGATGTATATGTAGGTATACTGAATAGGACTGCTTCTCAGGTGAAAGCAGCCTCTGAATTTCTGGCATTTGCTACAAATTGCAGAGAAAAGAAACTTGACAGTCACATGAAGCTTCTGAAAGCAGAAAAGTAGACATCTCGCAATTTTATTCTTGAGCCTTCATTGTGTATTGAATATGTAGCTGTTACATATTTTACTTCTATTTCTGGTTGTACCATTATTACTTTGAGTAATTTTCCACATTCTAAGCATTTTTGGTTTTCAAATTTCAAACATGCATCATGTGTCCTCACATTTCAAAAGCGAGATGCACAATGCACCAGTGACTGTCTAAATTGGCTCTCAAGGGACCACTTCCTGTAGCCCCGTCACTTTCCAGTAAGTTCCTCAGGTGGTTTGCATGTGTCATATATCTAACCTAGACACCCAAGTTTTCAATTAATCCCGTCTGGGTGAATCTTTTGACCTGCAAATTATCAAAACAATTGGTTCCATCATTTTACTCTCTCCACTGTCTTCTTACTATATAAAGATTTTATACACTTTATACTTTTATATTTACATGTGATACGTATCACCAGCAGGGAGCTGTCAGCTATGTCTCCAATTCATTGCATGCAGAAGAACCCCAAAGAGTATCTTCAGTGATAAAATTGAACAAGGAGTCATGCAACAGATGGCATGTTCCCCAGAGAGGCCTGGTCTAAACATGGTGGAGTCAGTCTGAGATTATATCAGGACACGGCTAGTTCTCCAAGATGCTATCCACATCCTTAAAAACTGTGTGCTAGGAGAAGAACAGGTGCTGTTTTAAAGGCAAAGGCTGGTAAAGACCAAATATAGATTTTTCTTTAGCACCTTCAAAACAAATTCAAAAGTGGCTAAAACCTTTGCACAGTATGCTATGTTCATCTTTTCATTTTTTTAATGTAGAAAATTTACAGACAAGTTCAAGTTCTCATTTTCAACAAACCATACAGACCTGACCGGAAAGCAATAATGAGTAGGAGATCACCTTCTATTTTTCATCTTTCCGTCCCTCCTTCTCCTCCACACTTTCTATCCATCCCTGTGCTTTTGAAGCTCTTTCCTTCAAGGAGTTGTTGCCTTTCTGCCAGGCTTATAGCGCGAAGTGTGGGTGTGTGTGAGCAAGCGAACGAGTAAGTGTTTGTAATCAGGGTCAGACAACAGGTATGAGTCAAGAAAAACTACACAGAGCTGTTCCAGACAAAGTGACTAAATGTTTCTTCGACCATCACATCTATCTGCCTCGCTCACAAATGCTTCCCAGTAGGTCTTTCAAACCTCTGGGTGTGTGTGTGTGTGTCTTCTAGCACTCCACAAGCATCAAATGCATACACACAACCAAGGCTGACTAGTCCTCCTGCGTCACGTTTTCCAGCTGTCTTATTGTGACACAGGCAAAAAGAAAACCACAGCAACAATGCAAAAAGTCAGCAGCATCTCTGTCTCAGAATCACAACCCTAAAACAGAAACAGCAGCATCCAGTCACTTGGTGACTTAGATATCCATCCATCTTAACTGCTTGTCCAGTTAAGGGTCATGAAGGGGCCTGAAACCTATCCCAGATGACACTGGGTGATAGCCAGGGCACACCCTGCCAGTCTATCACAGGGCCCAAAAGAGTGAAATACATTCATTCAATTAACCTAGCACGCATGTCCTTGGGACTGTGGGGAGAAGTCGGAGTGGATAGAGAGAAGCCACACAGACACAGGGAGAAGGCCCTGGCTTGTATAAGCATAATAGATACATACACGTATAGATATCTATAGAATCTATATATGCATAAGACAAAGACACATATACATAAATCTTTACTTTATAAAAGAGCATCATGAATAATCACTCGACAAACCAAAAGCTTCCAAGCCAGTGATATTAGCTCAGATTGGACCAGTGTGCTCTTTTTTTTCCAAAAGAAAAAACAATTATTAAGGTGAAGTTACATTCTTTAAGTGACTTTGCAGCATTTTAAGTTTGCACAGTGATTATTGAACGATACTTCATGTGTAGTAATCTTTTCTATCCTTTATTAGGTGCTATTTCATTTCACACTTTGTATAATTGGTACAGACGTCATCCTACAAAGCACTTAGAAGTGCTTCAAAGGACAAACTACAAAGTTATTTAACAATTAATCACTACAATTATTGTTAGTATACTTCATTCTGATGCATTTATCGCAGCTCAGCAGCAAAACACTTCTTTGTATCACTGCTGTCAAAGGCAGAAACGGGTACTTTGTTTCTTGGTTTCAGAATATGAACAACATCTGGATGAATCCTGAAAGTTGTAAGGAGGAGTAATTGAAAGAGAAGAAGACGACCTGTGTTTTGGATAACATTTTGATTGGACCGGCTTTCAGTATGTGTGAGGGCAAACATCAAAGTGGGTGCCCAAATGTATGTGTAAGACCACCATTTATACAAGTCAGAAAGGGTATAATAGGTGGTGAATAGTGTAATTGCTCCACTGAGGGAGCCAGTGATCAGAGGTCCACTGAGCTATTATCAGAGCCTCTGAGAGCAATTGCTCCCATGAAACCTCTTCTCCTGCTCGTACAGAGAACGAGAGCTGACAGAAGGCCCTGGCCTCTCACGGTGTGATGGGCTCTCCAGACAAGCAGGCACTAATGGCAGACGGCGGAGGTCAAAGCACAATATCAAGAATTGATGTATTAAAACCACAGGCAAAACAGATATCCAGCTGCTTTCATAACGCTCTGACCAAATGCATAAGACCCAAATGAGAAAATGTCCCACTGAGACCTGACAAGGAGGACCAGAAATTCAGATCTTGGGGACTCTGCACAAGGGTGCTGTTTCACAACACTGTGTATTGCCTGTGGTGAGAGTGTATTCTAAGTGTAATGTCATGTGTGCGCTTGCCTGGATAAGGTGTAATAACTCTGTGGGTGCTGATAGCCTTGGGCTTGGTGAGGGAAGGTAATAAAGTATAAGAGTACTCACCCGGTACAGACAGAGGCACCACAGAGACTGTTACATCTCCCCAACACTTGACCTGTCCTGAACCTGAACTTGACTCCCCTCCTCTCTTCTCATGTATGCACTCAAACACACAGACACACGCACACTTACAGTACAAAATCAGCAAAAACACACATCTGCGGAGGTCCGAGTGCATTCCACCTTGCTGACTAAGCTTGACAGCACTCACACACACACTGACACACACTTGAGGTTAATGGGGTGACAAGCTGAGGGTAAGGCCTGCATTACAACCTGGGCTCCTTGCCATGTTAGGCTGGCACACACGCACACGCACACACACACACACACACGCACACACACACACACGCACACCTTGTTATTCTGTATGAAATGACTGAAGGTAGATACAACAATCTTTCTGGCTTTAGCAAAAGAGAAGTAGTGTAGTCTAGGGACTTTGTGAGAGGAACACACTTTGATATCTATAGGTTTGTCTTGCCTGCTGGGAGCAGGGGCGCTACGGTTACACACATTTTTCTTCCTTCTGACTGTAGATTTGAGACCAACTGTTTACATGAGATAAGATTTAATATGGCCTGGCATTTACATGCAGCACTGAATTTAATTTGAACGAGTGATATGGGTAATAGTGATGAATACTTCATACATTTGTCTCGAGTCATGTTTTCTCAGCTCTTTGAAGATGTAGGGTCTTTTCAGCAATAGTCGCCATTATTGTGCCATCATTTTGTAGATCACCAGTTCAGATGGGAGGCTGCCACTTTTGGAAATAGGAGATGCATACGTCCCAACATGTTAGCACAAGATGGATGACATTCAGCAAAAAGCCAGCCTGTAATAAATCAGGTTAAACTCTTTGTCTTCTCACTGGTATATGAAAAAAGGCGTTGGCCATCATGACAATGTTCACAAGACTACAGACAAATATTCAGAAGGTTTTTAACAAGTGTTTTTCCTGTTTCAGGAGAAAAGGGAAATGAGCTGCTGAGTATCTGCCCAGATCTCTTTAATACAGTGATGAGAAAAAAAAAGTGCTATGAAAAAAAAAACAGTTATAGTCTTTGCGCTGCAGTTCTGTATTAGCTATTCTAATCTCATTAAATCCAATAGTGTGATCGACTGATATGCAAGTTAATCTTACAAAATGCACTCATGCTGCACAGCCGGAACAAGTATTTAATTTAATAAAATAAGAACTGCAGCAGAGTTCTCACTGGATAAAAAAGTAAATAATGATTAATGAAAATTAGAAGCTTACTGCAATGAAACAAAGATGATAAAGCTTCTCTTTTTGTATCTCATTAAGAGCACGGCTGCAGCATAATCGTACCATTCACAATAATACCAGTACAATTTTTTATGGGTTTAAAAAAAAAAAGTGTCAACTGACATTATCAATGATCTAGCAGCATGTGTTTATGTTCACTGGTACGCAACAACGACGCAAGCCCAAACCTATCAGCATGTCAACCGCTGATGATTTAGTTTCAAAAAAGCAAACTAGCTGACTGGAAGAGGTAAGACCTCCAAGAAAGCATGGTGTTCTGCAAAATATGAAAGAAAACTGTTCAAGCTGATGGTGGAAACAGCAAAATTGTTTCACAACTTGAGGTAAAAAAAAAAAAAAAAACAGCAAAAAACAAACAAACAAAAAACAACAACAACAACAACAAAAACACACTGTTGCGTACATCCAAAAATAAACAAATGAGTCAATTGAGCATTGCTGGAGCTCTTGCTAGTTGCACTCCATGTGACAGGAAGACCACTAATGGATAGAAATTACTGATATCTAATGTAGTTGCACAGTGAAAAAGGAAAGATTTAAGCAACAGGTTAAAAAGTTCAACCAAGGACAGAATATCTCAAGCAGAAAATAATCTTCAATTTTATTTTGTGACAATATTACGCATCTACTGAAAAGTTACAAGTTAGTTTAACTATGTGTAAACTAAAGCGTTATGCAGTGTTGCTCTAAGCTACTTATGCTGTGTCACTCTACAAAATGCTTTATCAGCATTGTGATGCTGATGGAACCCATACACTCACACTTCAAAGTAGGTAGTCTGTCATCATTGACAGGAGCTCATTGAGGAAAGATTGAAAATTCATTTCATTTTGTTTACGTAAATATAATTTTCTGTTCAATTCAGTTTTATTTATATACCAAACAACAGCCTCCTCAGGCCACTTTATACTGGAAGAAAATGATAATCAGACACCCCCATGTGGGTAAACACTAGGTGATGGTGGGAAGGACAAACTCCCCTTTTACAGGAAGAACTACTACTACTGTAGGAAGTCATAAGAAATGAAAGAATCAGTCAGCACAACTCTGAGCTTTAATGTAAAAAGTAGATGTCTAAAATTATAGAAAAAACTTCTGGTACAGTAGCTCATTTAAAACAGAATTGTTTTGTTAGTTCATAGAAAAGGTTTGTTTTTATTTTTTATTCTGTGGACCCATCATAAATCAATAAATGTCTTTAGTACACAGGGTAATTTAATTGTCTGTTATGTAATTACTTTGCTGCAGTATGAATGACTTTGGGGGAGGTTTTTAAAAGAAAACAGTTATAAGTACAATATTTATGCTAAGTCTTTCCAGGGCCTAATCTGGCCCCCGGGCCTTATGTTTGACACCCCTGGTATATAAAGAGGCAAGTGGTGAAGACATACACAGAAAATCCTTCACCAGTCTGAGCCTATAGCAGCGTAAAATGCTTCAAGGTAACCTGATCTAGACCTAACTGTAAGCAGAAAGGAAACAGGAGTGTCATGATTAGGCTGTGTGCAGGCAGGAATTGGACCCAAACGCAAACTCACGGGAAACAGGACTGAACTCAAAATACAGCTTTATTGCTGACAGAAGTTAAAGGCGATAAAAAATAATATGAAACTAAACTGGGGAGATTCTAAAGGAACTGACTCACGAGGAAACACAGAGGGGCACACAGTCATGAGGGAGAACGCGACACAGAACTGAGGGAGACGCGGACATACGCTCCTGAAAGATGTAATCGCAGATAGCATTTTTTTCTATATCCTGAAAATATCATCATTGCAAATTTACTTGAAATGTTGTGTCAATATAAACTTTTGAGACTTGAGAAAATGAGACAATCATAAATACTTTATATTATCTGAATTGAAAGGACAAAGTTAGGAAATTTCACCTGTTTTCTCCCTGTCACTTAATTCTGCCCTCTTTAGGGATCAAAGGGATGAAATCAGCAGAGGGCACAGGGCTGAGGAGGACACTGGTGATAAGTGTGAATTGGAAAACACACCGCAGCTGTGGACAGATGAAATGTCCAGCTCAATCTCCTGATGTCGCGTCAGCCTCCTCCCCTCCTTCTCATCTCCCTTGATTCACTTTTTTTTTTTTACCTCCATCCATCACTATAATCAGTTAATACAAAGAGGAAATAAATCAAAGCTGAAATACTCATATTTCCTCAGCATGGAGTCAATTATCCATCCACAGCTGGATTTAAGTCTTTAAACAGGCCACCTTGTCAGCAGTAATAATCTGAGCCGAATCAGCATTTATCATGACCGCAGCTGCTTAGTTTGACCCTGGGAATATCAGGGGAGAATTAATGCCCATCATGTGATGCCACCCATATTGTCCTTCAGACTTCAATCTTCCAAATACCCTGCAGTCATCATCTTATCTCCGGGTAATTGTCTCGGCATGGCAGTTCAGACAGAGATTAGCCTCTGCTACTATAGCTTCCAATTGAGAAATAGATGTGGACTTTGGATGAATAACTACCTGAAAAGGAAGTTAATGTTACGTAACTTTTAACTCGCTTTTTACATGAAATCCAATTACATAAAGGCAGGCTGCAGTCATATGTCAATGCTGTGTCTGCTGAAAATAAAAAAAACAAGGAGAAGGAGAGTGACTTTTTCAGACATCCTGTTTCCATTAACCAGTCTATATAATACTCTTTTTATGTATAAAATATGTATAAATTTCCATGCGAGTCTCAACACGAGAATTTACATTTAAGCAATGAAAAGCAGGTGAAATTAAAGCTACTCACTTGCTTTTCATAAAGCATTGCTGCAAATATACGAGGACGAGGCCTCAAAAATGTCTTCCTGTGGTCTACTGTACCTCTGTAAAGACTCTACAGAGAGTGCAATTTACACACCGAGTCCTGTGTGGAAATACTTCTGATTATGGTCAGTAGACAGCAGAACTGTGAAACCTTCACTGTGCTGACTGAAAGGATGTTGAATCACTTGTTGATGGTCCAATTATTTCATATTTCACGTTGAGGAAAACATAACAGTTGTTCCCCGTTTCACAGCAGAGCTCGCTCGTGTGTTAAACATCCATTTTATAGAGCTTACACTTGGGTCCACGCATGATGTGATTGCTTTCTGCTGTAAGTCTTTTTATAGGGTATTTGGTACAGATGTCAAAACATTAAATGTGAGGGAGCACAAGAATGCATGCATTAAATTTGGACGTTTCACAGCAGGAAACACTGTAGCTAGGTCTTAAAGTATAGATCATGTCATGAGAATGTATTTTTATGGTTTATTAGCAAACCGTTATTACAAACGAACATTGGACATTTATTATATTATTGGCCATCAGGAAAGATGTGGAGCATATTGACAGGGAACCTATGTTAGCCACACAACCGTCTCACATTTCTTATGTGATTTAAAACTAATATAAGACAAGTTAACAATGCACAGCTAACCTTCTGCAGCAGGGCAGACAGAATTTTAACAGATATAATGTATGACCGGGAACCAGGTGAAGAAAAAGATAATAATAATTCTAGCCACAGAGTTTGTAAGAATGAGTCAGAATAGATTCTTTTGAAGCTGCACTTCACATCTCTGCAGTGGAAACATTAACCAAAAGGAGTCATACGTGGATTTTGTTTAAAAACAGCAGCAACAGAAAGTGGAATCACATCTAATCAAAAAGCAGAACAAACAGCCTGTTAAGGACTTACTCGACAATGTTTTTCTCTACATACTGTGACACCCATAAGACAACTTCTGTTCTTTACAGAAGACAGTCGCACAAATAGACAAGATTTTTGGCAAAGGCAAAACCTCTGCTGCTTTCACAGATCACCACAGCACACTGCATCTGCATCCATCTCACTCTGTCCCACAAGTCTCTGCATATCCTCCTTCACTACATCTGTGAATCTTCTTTTCTTTTCATCCTGCCTGGCACCTCCATATTCAGCATCCTCTGTCCAGTATACCCATTCTGCACATGTCCAAACCAGCTCAGCTTTGCTTTGCCTCCAAACAGTTCAATCTGAGCCGTATCTCTCATATACTCATTTCTAATCTTGTCCATTGTGGTTACTCACAATGAAAATCTTAGCATCCTCAACTCTGCCACCTCCAGCTCAGCCTCTGTTTTTGACATCATAAGCAGGTCTGCATAACATCTTGTAAACCATCCCTTTCACTCCTGCTGCTATCCTTTTGTCTTGTGCACTGTCTGTTTCTTTGGATTGTTTGCCTCACATATTTAAGCCCATCCATCCTCACTACCTTACATCTTTACCTTTCCACCTGTGTCCCTCTCTTTCAAATGCATGTATTTTGTCTAATTTCTAGCAACTTTCATTGCTTCTCTCCCCTATGCTTACCTCCACTTGCGCCCTGCAGATCACAATTTCATCTACGAATAGCATAATCCACAGAGACTCCTGCCTGATCTCATCGGTCAACCTGCCCACTGCAAACAAGAAGAAGCCTAACTCTCTGGGCCCCTCTGAAAAGAAAACAAGCCTAATTCTTTCCAAACTGGACAAAAGTCCAAAGCAAAACCAATTTAAACAAGTTTCTTTAAGATGTTTTGTTTAAGATTTTTTTAGCAGAAACTGAAATTTAAGCCCCTCTTAATGAAATGCATTTTGCATCAGTCACAGTTAAAATCTCTCAAATATTTTATGGAGACAGGCTTAGATCCTTAAGCAAAGAACTATATATTTTCTAATACATCTGCTCATCTTCATTGCTGATGACTCAACCAAGAGAGCTTTATCAATCAGCCACACACACACACACACACACACACACACTCTGAATTATTCACACTCAGGAACCCTCATCAGGCTCAGTTGCCAATCACCTTATCAAATAATTACATAGATCACTTAAAATTTGCAACGCACCACAACAGAGCTTGAGCTGAATCTCATCGTGTCCTTTGCACCTACTTCCAGAATTTCAACTCCTATTTTTTTTTTCCTTGCCTCTTTTGAAAGAGTGGTGGACAGAAGATGGTTTGGAGTATGCAGGACTCTGAGTGTGTGTAGGAGATGGGAGAGAAAGCAATAGATGACCAGCAGGGCTCCTCTGTGGTTATCACAAACATAAAAGAAACATCTGGGCCACTTAACCAACTCAATGCTGGCTCTCACTGTGTGTGTCTTGAAGGAAATAATGTAACATGACAAACACACAAAAGAGGATTTAGGTTTATGCTGGTGGTCTCGCTTTGAATATGTGAGTGATTAAACCTAGGTTAAAAAAAAAAGTCAATCAGAAAGCCCATGTGGCTTATACAACCCAGCCGCTCTCCTTTGAAGACTCCCAGTGTTTTTACTCCACCCCAGTCCTGATAATTCACACATCAGAGGACTCCTCAACCTCCCAGGAAGTCCTTTTCTCAGGAAGAGATTATTTAAATCGTCCTCTCTTGTGCTTACGTAACTCTATTAAATTCTTCTTCTTCCTCCTCCAGTAGAGCAATCACTGAATGGCTGCTTGCATCAGGCAGTGCCGGAAAATTTGCCGGTGTGTGTTTGTGTGTGTGCATGTGTGTGAGTGAGAGTGAGAGCAAGAGAGAGAGAGCAAGGAAGCGAGTGAGCGAGAGAGAGTGTCCACTACAGAACTTACAAACCACAAAGGAAACCAGCGCTTCAATTGCAACAACAGAAAAAAGCAGCTCCTAACATCGACCGAGGCAACAATTTTATGTAACCGTGCTGAGAGCATACTAAATTCACCGGTGCTATATTTCTCTTTATATCATTATTACATGATCAACAGAGTTACCCACACCATCTTGCTCCAGCTGAGTAGGAATGGGAACAGAAAAGCTCCATCAGGTATCCACGGTCAGGTATCCAAGTCAGTCTATGGGCCAATCCATTCTCTCAGCTGTGTTGTTGTGGAGCTACTGTGCAACACACCAGCAGCTCTGCACTAACATACTGTTAGCAGGAAGCTAACAGAAAACGCTCAGACAGATTTTTGTTACAAAGGGAAGCGTATTGCCTCTGCAAAGAGTTCACCTGGCCCTTTTATATAATGGCGGAGATTTTTTTGGTGGTGGTGGTGGTGTTTTGCACAACATATTAAATGTACTTATCAATGTTTGTTTTTTTATTTAAAATTGGTATTTAATGGGAACTTATTATACTGGCATATTATATTGTATTGGCAGATACACAAAACCAGGGTATCTGTATCATACTGGAACTGGGAAAAGTTGGATTGGTGCATCCCTACGTGACCTCACAATGTTATCAGTTCTAAATATCGATAAGAAAACTAAAAAAAATGTAAACAATGGCATAACAGCAGCCAATTCCAGACACTTGAGGTAGGTTTGGATAGTAATAAGGTGTTTATTTTATTGGACTAAAGACATAATTACACCAATGCATATCTGCAGTCGTAGCTTCACTCAGCACAGGTGTGCAAGACTAATTACATGCATCTTGGTCAAGACAAAAGACTATTTTAAATGAGAAAAAACAAGGAAAGAACCTCAACCAACCATAGTGTGTGTAGTCATTACAATCAGTGGAGTGGCTGAGTGCATGAATGGAAAAGTGGTGTAGAGAATGTTATTTGGTGCAAAACCCAAACCAAATCCCAAGTAAGGTGTCTCATGCAGGAGAGCCAGGCAACAGAAGACTGGCACACTGTGCCCAGGTGGTGCCAGCGCCACTGATGAAAGCGAGCGATCACCCATGAAATACAAAAGCCATCTGTTAAAAACACTCTTCTATCCAAATGTAATGTGGATACAAGAAATTAAAGCCTGCAATAAAATATCAATCATATAGCACTTTTCTCTATGCCTAAGCGCTTTCACACATGCTCAGACACCGATGGATGCATTGGGGCAACTCAGAGTTCAATATCTTGCCCAAGGACAGGTCGACATGTGGACTGCAGAAACCAGGGATTGATCCACAACTTTCAGATTGGTAGATGATCTACTCTTCCATCTGTTCTGATCTTAAAAGACATCAGTAGGTCAATCTAGTTAATTACACAGTGAGCCAAAATAACCAAGGTACTAACTATAAAAACATAAGATGGCCAAGTCATTATTATATTTGATTCTATTAACCTTGTCTGCGAACAAACTCCATTCTCCAGGATGACAACGCTTGCCCCCACAGAGCAGGGTTTACCTACAGAATTTGGAAGTGGAGAGGGTGGGATTGCCTGCCTGCAGTCATGACCTCAACCCCGCTGAACACTTGTGGGATCAAGCTGGGCGCGCTGTCTGTGCCAAAGTGACCAACACAACCACACTGGTTGACACAAATGTTGCACCATTTAAGGGGAATTAAACAGGCTTCATAACAGAATAAGATTTTTTGACAAGAAGCCTCATTACAAGAAATTTGGCCAAACAAATTTCCTTTCTTTTTGTGCCAAGTTTATTTTTATGCCTGTCAGACTGTGTTATTTTTTTTTATAGGCTCAACTAAAGATTATGCAGATTTTTGCAAGTGATGCAATTTTGTCATGATGTGCTTGCATCTAGTGTTTGACCATAGGATTATTAAAGTTCTCAATAAAAATTGCAAATAAATAATAATAACATTTGTATTATAACATGCATGTAATCTAAAAATATTCTCCCACCAATTTGACTCAGCAGATTTATTGTGCTGGTGCAATCAAATCGATGACAGTAAACTGAAGGGAAGTTAAATGAGACTGTGATGAAGAAGAGGAACCTCACTGGTTAATTTATCATAATGCATCCTAGATCAAGTACTGTAGAATTGCTGTATCATGATGTCATTGTTATCGTTGGCAACTCGTGGCAATATGTCTTAGTGTGAATTACACTTATTCCCATATTGAGTATTCCCACATTACCTGTGCTGACATCAGAAAGATGATGCGTTTAAAAACTTTTAGATAGCCACTGGTTTGAATCAGCTGTGGAAATGATCAAATCACAGATAATAGATAAAATAATAGCAGACAATTGCAATAAACTGAATTATTTAAAAGTCAGCCTTATTAAGGATTTAGAGGCCCTGTGGGACATACAAAAAAAGGGCAAAAATGCAAGCAGATTTATTTCCTTTAATAATGCATCTGTCACTCCAGAAAGGTCTCTGTATCTCTCTCTAATTGACTCTCTGAGCGGGATAATAATCACCTGGGCTTTTGTGTGTGCGTTGTAGCTACAGACACATCTCTCCTTTCCCTGTCCCCAGCTCCTGATTATATGTGTCAGAGAGCAACAGACAAAAAAAAAGTAACAGTGGAACCTTGCAAATCCTCATTGATATTCAAAGCAGAAATCCTGCAGCCTCATGACACCTACGATGGCTGACATGCAGCCTCAGACAGAAATGCCCAACAAGCTCAATTCAATCCCACCTAAGGTTAGGGCAAGTGCACGCATGCGGCATTACCTGTAATCAGATTTATCAGCCTACGCTGTAACTTGCATTTGAATGAAGAATGAGTTCACCTTTATCTTTCATCCATGCATTTTTCTTACTTTCTAATTTTAAATATGCATTATGTATCATATTTCATGAATTAAATCTGCTTTTAGATCAATATGTGAACAGATTTTGAAATGAGATATTTCCTGAGTTTCTCAGTTCAGTTTTTTTAAAATAATGGATAAAAATCTGATGGTATTTTTCTGCATTCATAATTCCATCTATTTTCACAAGATTCCCAAGACCACTGGCAAAAATGTAGTCCCAAAACATGACGGAGCCCCAAGGCTTTTTCATGGATGTCTGTAGACACTCGCTCTTGGACCTCTCTCCTGACCTCCTTCATATATATTGAAGACAATATGAGCCAAAAATTTGAAATCTAGGTCCATCTCTCGATCAGACCGGTTGTCACTGGTTTTCAGTCCAGTTCTTTTGTAATCTGGCCTTTTCTATCCAGTTTTCTCAAAATTAGAATTAACTGCGGATTATGCCAAGATATGTCAACCAGCTAGTACCTAGTGGCTAATAGGTCTTTGAGAATCACCTCATTGATGCAACAATACTACTTTATGCCTGTTAAACTGTTTTCATTGGCAATTTTTAAAGACTCAATTAAATAAATTGTGTGATTTTGCAACAGACTGCTAGTAACAAAGTGAATAATGATACAATTTAATTTTTTTTCTTTGTTAATTTGTCAGTTGTAGACAACACTGGTTTATTTAGGTGGCTTTTTATGCTCATGGTGACTTAAAATAAGGAAAATATTGCCTCTGAAAATCATCAGGTACAAGGACTGGACTGAAAATGATTAAAAAAGCAGCCAGTGTCCAAAGAAAAACTTTGAAGACCTTCAAATGGACTAAAGTACAACAGCTCAAGACCACTTCAAAACATTACAAGAATGTCTGGCAAAACATGAAGAAATGGATGGTAATTCAAGACTTTAGCACTGTAGCTCCCAGACCAACAGACACTGCAACACAACACACACATACACAAATATTCATATTCCTCCAGGCCTCAGCTTCTGTTTGAATGCACCACCAGTTTCAATAAAAAACAGAGTATTGTTATCTTCACGATTGCGTTATTAGTAACAGAAGCATTTGAGTGTATAAACCCAATGCTGTGTACCATCTGTGTACCAAATGAATTCAAAAACTGCAATTTTCACGTGACGAGTGACCGTGGTATTCTCACTCAGTCTCACTCATAAAATCAGATTTCTGTTAAACTCAGAGCACCCTGAGGCCTAATAGAATGAGCCACTTCCTGCCTGCAGACAGAAGTCTCTAGAAATGGCGGGATTCAGCTCATTGACCGGATATTAATGGCTACTTCCGGTGATTTAGCGCCGTGGACTCCAGGTGATGGATTGGGGACACCTTCGCTGTGAATTGGAGCATTTGGTGGCTCCATTGTAAAGCAATTAGACCATTACAATAGAGTCACTTTGGCAGGAAGTCTGTCTATGGGACCCCAGGTGGACCAACTAGAGGAGAATGAAAATGCCTTTATTAAGATGGACAGAATGATCAAATATTTGATACCAAAGAAGGGGAGAGAGACGAGACACTTCTAGAAAGATAGAGGTTAAAGTTGCTGCGTGTTTTTATTTCCATGTACATGAACATGAGTGACAAAAATGCTAAAATTAGGAATAACAATGTAAAAAGCTGGACAAAATATCAACAAGCACACCATAGCTAAATAGTCAACATATAATTCAGCATGGAACATCATGTCCTGCACAAAGTTAGATCACAGTATGAGTGTGTTTCCGTAATCTCCCACTCAATCTTCACCATCGAGCCTCCTAAGCCAGTAAACATTTCAATATTCATTGGTTCAGCATGCCACAACACAAAGCCAGTCAGAACTGGCCCCCGCCCACTTAATTAAAGCAATTTATAAATATTTTACAGTATAATTATGGAGACAAATTGAACAGAGGCGCTACAATAAACCTTCAAGTATTGCATTTGCTGGAAGGGAAGGACAATGTGATTAAAACCAGCGGTGATATATCATGATATAAATGCCACAATATGGCCAGAGTTGGACGAAAATCATATAAAAAGATCAATCGGCTGTTTTTCTTTGGAGTAAACTGTTCCTGTGTTACATTTCATCGCAAAAAAATAGTCATTAAGTGCTCCATTCATTCATTAGCTTCCTTTCTATCAATTTTCTCTTTCTTCTTCTGCAGCCAGAGCAGCAAAACAACACTTAATCGAGAGTTTTGTGCTTCGACTTGTGAGCAGCTGCTTACCACCAACCTGAGCTGAACAAAAACACTTTTTCTATTCTTTTCTAGGAGGAAAAAAAAAAATGTAGAGGTTTCAGATTGGCTCAGTTTTAGCTGCCAAAGTGAACATCTGTTGGTCAGGGAAAATTAAACAGTTTGCACTGTGATAATATTAATTCACTGCGGGTTGAGTAAATGTTTGGAGAAAACTGTGAGAACCCTTCCAGCATTCTGCGAGGCAGCCGTAGTCCGAAGACATCCTAATCTCATTCCCGGGACATGCTGTACTTTAATCAAAGCATCTAGCGTCTCCAAAATTCACACACGGTGTCCTCTGCGTGCTTTGGGTTTAGGAAGTAGTGAGACCGGTATCTACAGCAACTCCAAGCTCATCACATAATGTAAGATACCGTTTTTTTGTCACATTTGGTGTCAGTTCGCACAATGGCATTAATGATGTGAAGGGACTTGTTTTATCCCAACCAGATACCTTTCAGTGGCTAAATCAAACCAAACCATGGCAGACTGTATAACGTGAGCGTAGCCACCATCACCTACTACTGGACCCTGTAATTTAAAGCCTTAATGCTAGCTTTTTGGCTGACACCACATTGGTTTTTGAATCCAAAAGTTACTGTAACCATACAAGAAGGTCTATTAAGCTTAGTTAGTAATCTGCATTAATAGGCTATAAAGGTGCAGTACACAGACACACACCTGCTAATTAGTGCAGGCTAATAAAATGCTAGAATTTTATTCATCAAAATGCGGAAACCTTTTAGATCGTTTGCACCACACAGCGAGCTATATAATATTAGCCAAACGACTAAGTGAAAAAAGAACCTCTAATTCTAATATTTATACATATTATAAAACATGGACGGGTACTTATAGCAGCACTTTTCTACTCTAACTGGGCACTCAAAGCACTTTTTTACTACAAGCCGTATTCACCAAATTACACACATTCCCATTCATACACTTTGTGTAACATTCTGCGCACACACACACTCACACGGATGCATCGGGGGCAACTCTACTTTTTTTGCCCCTGACTGGAGTAGACAGGGAATCAAACCACCGACGTTTTGATTTATTTACGACCCACACAGCCACAGCTAATTTACATAGGAGGAAACTACCTTTTAGTTTTATTTACTTTGTGTAACAGGCTGTGAATGTGTCTTTTAATGCTGCAAAGTTTGGCATTTTAACATGGAAGCCATAGACTCCTAAAAGAACTGCAGCTTTTAGCATTTCACATTGGCTTTGTTTTCAACCCCAAAGGTTTCCACTTAGCCTACCAAAAGTAAAAGTAAAAAGCAAGTAAAAAATAAAAATAAATAAATAACTCAGCGAATGAAAACAAAGCTCAAAACGGAAACTGAACTCTAGTCCATCGCATGTTATGTTTGATTCACTTCTGACTTCTCTAAGAAGTCCAGTGTGCTGCCTCAAATAAAAATGTGAATTAATTCTGTTATTTGCCTGATAAACAGCAAGGTGATTTTTAGCTTTAAAGAAGTTTTTGACAGATTTCTAAAATAGTTTTCATGTTTTATGACAGGTGGTCTGAGAAATTTTTTAAGCACTGTGTATTAGCATTTTAAAAGAGGGCCATTAATCTCTGGAGGTCCAACATTGATGCCACAACCAGTGTGTGACATCATCTGACAGAACAGCAATATTTCACACCCTGGGATGAAAACAAAAAGAAAGAAAAGCAGGCATTTTTCTCAGGATAAAGTCAGATTTAGAGAGGTTTTCTTCCAAACTTGCAGACGATATGACAGAAAAGGCAAAGACCAGCATCAGGGGATCGTTGCAGCGGTACCTTTGTCCTTGAGGCAGAGAGTTCAAGCTGTCACATGTAAGAATAATAAGGAGGAGGAGAAGCGCTGATCCTCCAAACTTATGTCATGACTCATTTCACACTTGTACAGCCACACACACTGTCACAACTGGAAGCCAGCCAGTACAAGATGGTGGCCAAATAACTGTTGGCCAGTAGAGCAGTTAGGTGCTAAGTGTCTTGCTCAAGGGTACCCGCAAGGGCAGTTTTCAAAGAGACACCTGCTCGTTGGGTAAATCACAGTGTTCCAGCCAGCGCAACACTTCAATCTCCTCCCTTAAATTACAAGCAGCTGCTGCCCAAATAAAATAATCCTTACAAGCATAAATCAAAATCTATTTCTTGATTTTGTTACAGAACCATCAAATCAACACTGATCACAAGTGCAGAAAACCCTTTCAAAGTAAAACTTGCATTAAATATCAAAGTTTCAAGCAATCACAGGACTGCATTGCATTCACATTAAAATTATTTTTTAACTGGGGCGCCAACAGTATAACAGACTGAATCAGACACTGGTTGAAAGCTGTCAAAATGCAAATTATTTGACATTCATGTTCATTTACCGACTGTTCCCCCACAGTGTCTTTCTTACAGGGGAATAGTCAACAAATTAATACATATTTGGTACTTACATTAAAAACATATTTATTAGTTGTTAGAAATATTATATTCAAGTTAATGAGGCATTTAGCTATTGAAATATGCAATAATTTGCATAATTCCCACAAGAGAAATTTGAATACCAGGAAAATCTGAGTTCAAAATAGCTTGTTTCAGGGTTGGGTTTTTTGCACATTAAAGTCAAAGGTTTTTTTTTTCCTTTGGGAGTCAAAATGTTCTTTAAGTGACACTACATAAACAAACTCTGTAAAAATCTTTAGCTTGAACAAAAAATTAATCAAAACTTGTAGGTTTGGTGTATGTAAGCACTACTGAAGTGAACATTTTGAGAGATTGAGAAAAAATTAAGAAACCATCCTCTAAAAATACGAACTGTAAAACTTTTCTACATTTTTATTTATTTATAACATTTATTCACTGGTTAAAATATTTAATTACCAGATATCACCATGAAACTTTCCCAGTTGTTTACTTATAAAACCTGTTTTGTATTACCAGTTTGTGAAAATTGGTCTATAAATGATGCATTGTCTCAGTTAAGGTGGACCAATTTGCCCAAAATATTTTGGACATTTTTGTGTCATGGAAGCAAAAAATAGCCCCAAAAATCTCAAACTTCACTTGTGCATGTAGTATTTATGGAATATAAATGGCTCATACACTGTGCTCTTACTGGAAAAACTTTGAGATGAATGAAATGCAAAAGTTTCTCACTTCTCCTGTCCCAGTGACTAATTCATACTGAAAAAGACTTAGCTTTACTTTCTTGCCAATGTTTTTTTTTTTTTTTTTTTGTCTTTGCAGCAGAGAAAAATCAATTCTCATGAATATTGCCAGTGTTAATAACGATCTAAAAATAATAAAGCTCTGGCTAAAGCGTTATGGGTCAAGGTTTCTTTTTAAATGATTACTTACATAACCAGAAAAATCTTTACAGCTAAAGTTCCCTTCGCTTCATCATGAAAAGTTCAGTAAGACATGAAACAGATGTGGCATTGTCTACAGGCTACTGCATTCATACAGACCATTAAACAGTGCACCTTTCATACAAATCATATCAAGTACACTGAGATTTTTATATTGTAAATATGAATTACTTGTAGGAGTGTGCATTTTCACCAGTAAATGAGCCTCTTGTGAAAGAAAATGCTGTCAAACGCCCCAGCAAAGTGCTTATGTAAGGCAATAGACTTTTAAAGTCTGTAATAAATGGAAACATGTATGCAGAAAAAGGCCAAAAACAACTTGTGAACTGGTCTGGTTTTAGAGTTTTGTGCATCCTGAAAGGCTCGTTAGGTATGCATGTTTTCATCATTTTCATTAATCATTTTCAGCAACATGCAGCAATGAATTCTTTAACTCTGGGTCGCGTAATCCATTAGATGTTAATTATCTTGCTCATGACTATGTTAGCTGCAGTTCAGCTGGGAATAAGGAAAGAGGAGGAATTTTTCTTTCCTTAGCTGTGAGCTCAACATTTGTGGCCTCTGCTCTTTAGTAAACAGCACAAATGTTGACCTTCAGGATGCCTTAAGGCATCAAGATGCACTCTGAACTCTGGTGATGCAGTAGGCAAATCTGCTGTCAGTGTGATTCGAGATGAAGGAACACAAGTATGTAAACACAAGGCCAGAGGCCAAGCCTAAAGGCACTCAAACCTGTTTATTCCAGACAGCTCTTAACCAGCTGTAACAACCTAAGTTCAGAGTTCTGAACTGCAAACAGTGGTGGTGAAAGACTTTTTAAACAAACTCTTTTCGCTGTGTCGTTGTTGGGAACACGTGCACAACTGGTCTATCCGTCACATACTCCCACTTTTTTCCTGTCAGGCTGGGTCAGAATTATTTTCTCTCTTATCATTTTTCTGCTTTTTTTCCGCCCTCATAGTGAAACTCTGAGCTGGGATTCTTGGCAGCTTGGCAGATGATTCAGTCCCTGGTCTGTCTCTGTGCTGAAGACATCGGCAGGCGCTTTCATCTCATATTTCCTCCTTGTCGGAAAAAAAGATTAATATTTATTGTCATATCCAGACTAATATATAAGTATTATATGTATGTCATAGTGTTTAGTTACAAGTTAAGTGCCCCACTTTGGTGTTTACATCCCAAAAACACGCTCCGCCAAAAATTTGTCCACCCCAAGGATCCAGTTGTCCAGCACGAAGAGAAGTAATATAGTGTACACAGTGCCAGGAGGCTTGCTGGGATTTATACATCGGGGAAACCAAACAACCTCTGGCTAAGCAATCATTTATTTATTTATTTTTACATTTACTGGGTACAGATGTTTCATGATTGTTTGAATGTCTAGTCACTGCTTTGCAGTCCGCCTTCAGTCCTTGAATTGTTAAGGATTAAATTACTTGTGTCTCAGCAGGACTTCAAAAAGCTTGTCCATCTTAAGCCAACTCGACTATTGTAATGAGCATTTACAGGCTTCTCTAAAGAGATGATCAGACAGCTGCAGCTAATTCAGAACGTCGCTTCTCGAGTGCTCGCTGAGACCGTGAAAATGGCTCATAATGCGGCAGTTCTCAGATCTTTATGCAGGCTCCTGACTGTCAAACTATGACAAAAAAAAAAAAACAGGAAAAAAATGGTCAAAAAACATTTCTGACCGACTGCTATGTTATTAACCATCCAGTGCCCTCAGGTCCTTTGAAACGGCTCTAATTTCTATCTCTATGCCCCCTCTCCAGATCTGGAACAAACCCTCAGAGAGCTGCAGACTGGCTTTTCAAATCGTTTCTCATTTGTAACAATGCACTCTACTTTTGTGTAATGTTTTTGTATTTTTGGTCATATTTTTTTCCTCTTTTATTAGTTCTTTATTAATTTGAATTGTAATTAATTCCTGTCTAAACGCTCTTATAGTGGCTTATATATGTTCAGCATTTTACATGACATTCAATTAATTTATTTATTGAGCTTCTTTTTTATTCATTTGTGCTACATTCTTTTTTATCATTTCAATCTTATTTTGTCTTTTCATTATACTTTATTTTTATTAGCCTATTCTACTTCATGTGAGCAATTTTTAGGTTTTTAACTCTTTCATTTTTTTATTTGCTTTTACATTTCACCTTGCTTTTAGATTTTATGTAAAGAACGTGGCTAATTCTCCTTTAACATCTTCCATTTTGCCGCCTGACAGCTACTGCTCCTTTTTCAGTTCCCTCTACTGATAAGATACAAGATGAGTTCAGGTTCCAGTACCTTCACACCCCACCAGGGGGCCGTGGCCCATTCATTAATTATCCAGTTCAGTGCTGCTGGTGGGTGGGCTGCTCCCTCAGTTGTCACAGAGCCAGAGAGAGGGTACGCCCTTGAAAGGTTCCCGGTCTGTTGCAGACAAATAAACTTCTCTTACATTCAGTTCCTGTGTGTATTACCTTAAAGGCAATTAAAAGACCAGCATGATGGATACATTAATGACTGAAGCTGAACACGTGGTGGCCTGGTTGATTCAAATCATTAAAAAAATGTTACCACTGGCATTTTAACTTAGTCTATAATTGTATTTACTTTTTGTTTTTCCATCTCATTTCAGGTATAGAAAGAAATAATCATCCAACCATTCATCCACCTAACTGTTGTTAATGGCAGCCAATAAATCAATGGAGTGGCCTTTTTGGATCCTGTGTTTAAACGTGCGCACCACATCAGATGTTCTGTGAGTCAGTGTCCTTTTTTCAGATGGTGAAGAAAGCAGAGCAACTACCAGCTAAAGAAAGGTTTCTAACAAGTACAAATCAAAGCAGATATACACACATTTACTAGGCGGAATAACAATGAACACAGCTGCAAATTATCATTTTGGTCCATCTCTGTTCGATGAGCCAAAAGCAGTTTTTTAGCAAACATGTCATGCAGTCAAAATCCATCATTAAAGATCATTCTGTACAACTCTGTTTAATTCATTAGCAACTATGTGGAAGTCTTGATTTTCACTGAAGTAAATCTATTGCTCATTTGCTTATCCAGATTGTTGCATGTTCTTTCCTTTACTGCTATCTCAGACCCACAAATAGCATCAATAATCCCGCCACAACAACAGGCTTGGCTTTAAATAAGCCTCTGCGTCTAATTTTATCATCAGCACATTACTCATTCACACCGTCCTTTCCCTCCTGTATACTTCTCCACAGGCTTAATCCACTACACTTTAGCAAACCCATGTTCGGAGATGGCCTCTGAAAGCAGTAGATTGTTGTTTCCCCCCCGATGACGAAATTCAGCTTACAGCTGAATTTCTTTCCGACTCGCTCCTCTTCCTAAAAGCCTGCCTTGGCCTCAGTCTCCAGAGCCAGGGTTAGCAACCAAGTATGCATCTACCCAGCACCAGCTTTTCATTAATCATCTTCTCTGCGGCGTGCCGGGTAGTCAGAAGATGTGACAGGATAGGGATAAGGACATCAATTTTGCTTTCCTGGCCAGAGACATTGTTAACAATAAGGCAGGCAGTCTTGTCTCACCATCAGCCACAGGCTCTCTGATTTTGTTAATTTAATTGGTTTCAAGTCTGAGGAGGATTTGAGGAAGAAACAAAAGAGGAGCGGCGATGTAGCAGCACAAAGAACAAACAGAGAGCCAGCGAAGAACACAAAAGATAAGAGATGAGTTTGCTTTTCGATATGTTTACCTGTCTCCCTCAGCCTACAGTGAGCTGAAGAAATACTGTGTGCCTCTTCTGTGTTTGGAACAGTTGCTTTTTTATCACCATCCTGCAAAGGGACCAGAGAGTGAGGGGGATTAAATAAGAGATGAAAACTTGGCCGCTGTCTAAATTCACTGGGTCGACACATAGTCTGCTGCCAGGGACATTGACATGCAAACACTTGGCCACAAGTTAGAGGAATGGGAGCCGAGTGGCCCGGAGCAGCTCCGCAGACTGCTAATGGTCAGTGTGTCGATTAGATGGTGGGAGGCAGATAGAAATCTCGTTATACTATTAATTGATTCATAGCTCGGAGCCCAATCCAGGGTTGTGACGGAGGTTGGTCTAGCTCAGCAGTGCCAACATGCAGACGGCACCGGACTGCCTGCTGTGAAGAGTCTGCAGATGTTTAACCCACTTTGCATGTTATTATACCTCACTCCGAATTTAATTCAGAGAGCTCAGTGCAATGGCATCTTTACTGCGTTAATGTGATCTTAAAGAGGATATAGTTGCAGTACAAAACTTAAAAACAAGCAATTATTGGATGCATTCCAAGTGATTACAAGTTAATGAGTTTGTATGATGTCACCAGGAGGGTTACAAATGAGGGGATTGTTCTTGGTAACCGTTCATAGAGGCAGAGGTTGCTTGAGGTTGCCTTTGGGATTAACATCAACATGTTTTAAAAATGTTTTTGTGGTCAATCAAGTCAAAGCATCTTTGGTGGAAAAACAGCTGCCTGTTCCTGCTGAAAACAGAGCTAATGAGATCGCTCAGCCCGAACCACTTAGTAAATGTGCCAGAAAACTATTTCTGGACTTGAAGATTAGAATTTAGGGCTGCAACAATTTCCACCTTAATAACATTTGGTTTAGCGTTAAAAACATAAATTAAAACTGAGGCTTGAAGTTGGATACTCGGTGCGACCGGAGTTCAGTTCAAGGCGACGAGACTGCCGAGATGAATTGCTGTCACAGCTGGATTCATCAAGAGCGTCCAGACAGCTGCTTATTCAGTGGTGAAATTTCATCTGTCACAAATGACAGAAGCTTAGATTCACTGAGCTTCACAGACGTGGCTGTTGGATTTTGAAAGGACTATAAACACAGAGATTCAGTCAGTTAATCATCAGCAAAGTTTATTAGATGTGATTTGGTTTGTTGTTTAAGGAGTCAAATGAGAAAACTATTTAGAGATGCAACGATGTATCAGGCAAACATATCAGCTTTGATTATTGTAGAAAATCCTGAAACCAAGCTTCAACTCATACAGAAATGCTAACTGAAGAGAGCCAGTTATCAAAGCAGAGACCAGAGTTGTGAGATTTATCTGTTTTTTAAAATAAATAATATAATTTGTGCAATATAACGACATAAATTGGAGAGACAGCACTGCTCCAGCAGTAGATAGCATCAACAAGTTTGAACATAAAAGTCACCAGTTTCTTAGAAGAACAATATGCTTTTAAAAAAAGAAAGAAGAAGAAAAAAGAGTGGAATTTCCAAAATAAGTTGGATCATTTCCACTCTTACTTATTCAAAATAAAAGCCTCCAACTATTTATTGGATGTCATCAAGGTGCTCTAACGATGGGAGATTTTTCAAATAAAAGCCTTAACAGTTAACTGTTAAAAAAAAAAAAATCACCAGTGTCAGATATATCTCTGATATTCAAAATAAAAATCCCAAGATAATAAGAATAATAAAGGAATTTAATTGACGCTCTCACTTCTTTCAAAACTGAAGGCCTCCAAATACTTACTGAAGATCGAGATAATTTAACACTGTGAAATTTTCTAAATAAAATCCCATAGGTCATTTTAAAAAATTAGCATGATGCTCAGGAATATTGCCATTTTCAGAATAAAAACCTATTTACCACCAAATTTTTAGCAGCAAGCCACAGACCAAAATCCCATAACAGCAACAGTCCCACAGCAATTTCTCCAGAAACTGCATAGCTTATTTTAATGCTGCAACTGGATATGTGGCAACAGTCAACAAAGTTCTTGATTTGGAGAAACAACACGTTCAGAAAGAAATGGTCTTTTAAAACCACCAGACAAAACTGACAAAAGCAGTCATCTTTACCTCACAGAAAACAGGACCAGCTCATTGTTCAGCCACTTTGTGTGGTTAAGTTCTGAATTAACGTATTATAACACTGAGAAGTGGTAGACAAACAACTCCTGTGTTTTAAGGGGTAAAATCACTGCTTTTATCAGTGGAGCTTGGTAGAGTGTAACTGCTTCACTTCCTCAGCAGGAAGAGCTGTCGGGCAAGAGGTAAACCGGTAACAATGTTCCAAATATAGGGTGCACTTAAACTGATATTGATTTGTTATTGGTGGCCAAAAATCTGCTTTGCCGCTGACTGTGCTCACAGATATAAACACAGGCCAAATGGCTTCCAGGTCATCCACACAATCCATTTATCATACAGAAAAGAGCCCTGCTGTGCATGATCTCTTGGGACTTCACCAAATAAGCAGATGCCACATCTAAAAATTCCCCTCTCATTGATGACTGCCATTGGCAAATCAGCTAGGAGGATGACATTTTCCGATGGCAGTGTTTGATGTTTATCTTTTGTTTCCCATCAATTTTGTGCCGAATAAATGTTCAAAGACATTGTGATGGAAGGATAAAAGACTTTAAAACAGATAATGAAAATGTATTTGTTTCTCTTGTTGAAAAGGAGGATAGATGACATCAAAGACAACAAAAACAAGAAAATACACACACACACACACACACACACACACACACACACACACACACACACACACACACACACACAGGTATTTCAAGGTGCATCCCTAAAATTACAAATTAAGCTTTAGGGTGTACAAACAAGAAGTGATGCAGCACAAGATTAAAAACAATGTCACCCAGCATCTTGACCTGAATATAAACTATATTTTACAATGTTTGGTTGCACAACATGAGTTTGTATTAATGGACTTGCAAGTGGGCCTGGAGTTTAAAAGGTTAAATTGATTACAGTTCTAAAAGCCTGTAATAAAATTTAGTCCAAACTGAGAAGGCATAAAAATAACTGAACTCAAGCATTAATGACCTCCGGGGGGACTTTATCTTAGACAAGGCTCCTCTCCTGCTGGCTGGATGCCTGCACTTTGCAGCTAATAACAGCACTAGGGCATGCAGCAGCGGTAACTAGCAGCAGTCACAGGTATAGACATGCTATCGTCAATATAGAGCAGCTGAATTCTGACAACGGGAATTAAGGGATGAGAATGCTCCACTTCTTCATTTACAATAGCAATGATGAACGGCATTTGTTCCACAGATAAGAGGCAACTTGAAATGATGGAGAAAAAAAAACAACTAAGACATGCCATTAGTATTCCAGCCAATGCATAAATGAGGCACAGTCACAGTCTCCTGCAGTTTTGTGAAAGACTGTAGTCAGCAGATTTAAGAGAATGTATTATTAAGACAAAAATAGGACAATGAATGCTTCACTTCAACGTACTAAAAAGTTATGAAAGTATATGTCCTATGTGTCTCCCTTCTGGGCAGATCAAATGAACAAAGCTACAATAAGAAACGATACAGAATACACCAGGAATGAAGAGACGATAACAGAGGGCCCGTAAACAATAGGAGGTTAAATATTATGTGTCAGAGACCCTGACCCCGCAAAGCCCGAAACTTGTCCTAAAGCAACCATGGGGAAGGAAAAGATGCATAAAATGTTCTCATGTCTAAGCATTAGCCAAAAGCCTACAGGTGCAGTTTTTTGGATTAAACGCAGATGGGGGATTGCCATGTGGCTGAGCCCTGAATAAAGTGAATTACAAAAACCCAGACGAGACCAGACAGAGCCTGGATGACTTTTTGAAGACCAGTGAAGGTTAGAAAGGACTCAATCTGAGCTATAATCCATGGTCGCTGGAGGGAACATAACAGTGACCTTTCAACTACAGATAACCACCATTTTAAAAAGCAGCTTACAGATATCTGGCACTTTGGGTGGCTACTTTTCTTTAGCTCGTATACTTTAACAGAGAACTTCTACTCTCTGAGTGCAAAAGATCCATGTGGTGAAACCATGGTTCTCAAGGTGTGGCCCACGGGCCAAAGACAGCACATGGCAATGTAGAAAAAGTGAACGCATTTTATGTCATAGGAAACCAAGTGAGCATTTCTCATTATCTTTAATTGCCATTGTAACTTACTAAATCTTGTTAACTAATACTTCCAGCTGGTGTCAGAAAAATAAATCCTATGGACACTAAAAGTGTTTAACGAGCTCCTTTTTCCATGTGCCGGCTCCATAAACTGGTATTCTAAACTCTGACAAGAGGTTTCTCTGAAATGAAATCTCTTTTCCATGAGAGACCAGACCAACAACACATAATGATTACGACACACCAGCAAAATGCCCCAGTACTGAACTCCACAGCCCACCTGACTATTATTGCTGACCATGTCCATCCCTTTATGACCACGGTGTACCCATTTTCTGATGGCTGTTTCCAGCAGGACAATGCACCATGTCACAAAGCTCAAATCAGCTCAAACTGGGAACATTACAATGACTTTACTGTACTCAAATGGCCTCCACAGTCACAGATCCCAACCCAACAGGGCACCTTTGGAAAGTGGTGGAATGGGAGATTAGTATGGAGGATGTGCAGCTGATAAATCTGCAGCAACTGTTTAATGCTATCCATGTCAATATGGACCCACATCTATGAGGGGGGTTCTTAGTTCTAAAGGAAAAAGAAGGTCCAATTTGGTACAAGCATACTAAAAATAGCTGGTGAGTGTATATTTACATATTCAGTGTAATTATGCATTAAAAAAGTGAGTTTCTGAATCTCTTAACAACATAAAACAATTAAAGTGAGACGCAACTTTACAACCCTGCTAAAACTGACTTGTGTTTTTGAACTGTGATTGCTTGTGGTGTGAGTACAACCTGGGTGTGAATGAGTGCAATCACAACAAAGATCACTATGAGGGTAAGAACGGAGCCAAAGGGGAAAAAGTCAGGATGAAGAGGTAAAAGAGTTAAGAGGACTCTTCAGCACCATGGACAGTTCACAAGACTCATAAAACCAAGTCCTCAATAGAATTCCTCCTAAATCAATCTGCCCTGCACACTTATTCGCACATGCTCTTTTATCACCTCATTTACTAATAGGCGTCCTTTGCGCTCAATGTCATTAACAGTAGTGCTCGGGGATAAAGTCATCTTTATTCTAAGTTATAGCGTTAAAGAAATGACCTCCTTTCACGCACACAAACACACACACACACACACACACAGGCTTCTATGGTTACCAGCTGCTTTGAAGGTGTCTGGTTACATACGAGCTTCCTAGAAGTAGTAGTTTAAAGCTGACACTCCAGTGTTGCTACAGCACATGCGTAGTGATATTACGAAGCTGCTTTCAGTGGACAAAATTAATTCCCCTGAACACATCGGAGCTTGTTAGTGCCAAGAGGTCAATTTCAGACACAGAGGCCAAACACGTAATTAATACGAGACGGGAGATAATCATACACGGGATATCGAGGTCTAGAGCAGAAGTAGTTCCCAGGAGTTCGTGCCAGTTCAATGTTGCTGGGAGCTAATAACATACATGTATTGTTTATTATAAAGAGAATTTTGCTTCGGCTGTGTAAGAAAAATGCAACGCTTACCTTCACTGCTTCAGCATGGGTGACTTTATCGAAGACTTTGTCGTTGACTTTCATGATCTGGTCACCGACCCGGAGACCCTCTTTCTCCGCCAAGCTCCCGGGCTCCACCAGGGACACGTAGATCCCGACTCCGTGCTCCGAGCCGCCGCGAATGCTGAAGCCCAGGCCCTCGTTGCTCTTGTGCCGCTTCATGGTGACCTGGCGCAGCTCACCGGGCGGCTCGTGGATAAAGTTCCTCCCGAGAAGAGGTACCAGGGGAGCTGTCCCGTCGCTGCTGGTGCTGAAGCTGTCCGGAGAGCCCCGCAGCGCCACTTGAAATTCGGGGGGGTTGTTCGGAGAGAAATGCCCCGGGGGCGTCGGGCTTGCGCTGAGGAATTCGCCCGGGGGCGGCTCGGCATGTCCGTTGCTTGCAACTAAATCCGACTTTAAGTAAAGGCCCTCCGAGGTGTACTGCTCGAAAAGGAGCTGATCGGAGCGAGGGATCACCAGCCGCAACATGGGCAGAAGTTGCCGTTTGCTGGGCGCGTTGAGGATGACATTGAGGGTCTGCACCAGGTCGTACACGTTGCGTTTGGAGTGGTAGACATTCAGGCAGTGGATGAACTGCTCCCTCTCGAAATCGTTGAGCAGGAGGTTGAGCGCGTTGTGCAGCTTCCTCACGTTAGCCGACAGCGTCCGTGCGCTGGACGCCACAGAGTTTGCCGAAGAGCTGAGCGACATGCGCTCCAGGTCGGTGCTGCTCATCCTGGCGGTGTGACCGGGACACGGCACCACACTTCTGCGGGGTTAGAGAGCGCACATAACGGGATGGACGCGCGGGATCAGACCGGCGCTTGGCATCACGACCACTGGAGCACTTGCAGCGCGGTAATACCCATGGTCTCCGGTACAGACAGATGAACCACTTCAGGCTGTTATTCTCGCAGACACGAAAGAAGAAGTTCAGAGAATTATACCCAACTCAGTGTCAGCGTTCACCCAAATTATTTCGTTAATATTGATTAGATATCGCTAACAGTATTCCGCAAACTTCACGCGCAAACGGTGCGTCAAGGCTGGGAATGTAACAGCCGCGTGGAAAACTCGTCCCACTCCGTCAGTGAGCTTACTAATATGCCACGTAAAGCTCTCAGCCTGCGTGTCATCAGCTGCCGTCTTATTTTCCAGGAGGTCAGGTGGCTACCGAGCTGCCGCTTCTCTGGTGTCCGCCTCGCCGTCAACAGCCCCACTCCAGGTCAGAATAAACACCGGGACTGAAAATTACACGCATTCAGTCCAACAAATTCGGCAAAAAGGAATAACAATTCCGTCGATGAAGAAAACAGAAAAGGATGAAAACTTATTTTTAGGCTCCTGCCCTGCGTCCCGAGGAGTTCAATATCCCGCTGTGGTCACTGTTTTACTTCCAAACGACTTCAAGCTCGCAAAAAAATATCTATCTATGCACATCCACACGAGAGAGCTTTGTTGGTTTTTGTTTTTATTATCCGTTTATTATCCGTTTGCTTGAAGTGCGGCGGTGACCTGCAGCTCAGAGTCCGCTTCCCAGACGTTACTACAGCGACTGAGCAAAGACTGGCGGATCTCTCGCGTCTGACCGTCCCCTGTCAGGAAATGACGCAACCTCATGCAGCCAATTAGTAGGTGGGAATTAGCAACAAGCACTCGTGTCACAACTGACACCAATAAGTTAGTAAATGGATCTTTAATTAGACACAACATTAAACTGCTCTTTACTCAGGGTCGTTTGAAGGATTTTATAAATGGGGTGGCACAAGAGGAACCAAGAACAAAGTGTCGACAAACACATGAACGTCTGATTGGAAATATTTATTTTTTTAATGTAGAAAACTGGTTTAGAAAACATTTGGTTTTATTTATTTGTGCAGCTCTGTGCCCTGATGCATATGGTATGAAAAGTGGCTCTATACAAGAGTCTGATCTTTTACATGTAGCTATCTTGCATAATGGTGAAACCTTAGGTTGTGAAAAAAATAAAGAGAAACAGTCACTTCCATGTTTTCTGTTTATGTTTCAGGTGGGTACAGTAGCTAGAAATTACCACATATGATTAGAACAGTGCAGTGCAAAGTTATCAGCTCACACCAGTTTGTTTGGTTAGCAAGCTGCTGTACAGGTGAAGCACACACACGACTACACATGATCTGGCTTCCAGCTTCATATCTGCTTGAAATAATAAATGTATTACTATTACTATTATTTTTGCTTAGTGCAAAAACAGTCTTTATAACTACCGTACTATAAGATTTTTTGTGTGTAATTTACCATTTTAAGCCTTTAGATTAGGGCTGAGACAAACTAGGGCAGGGGTAGGGAACGTTAGTCCTCGAGAGCCGGTGTCCTGCAGGTTTTAGATATCACCCTGGGTCACCACACCTGAATCAAATGATTAGTTCATTACCAGGCCTCTGGAGAACTTCAAGACATGTTGAGGAGCTAATTTAGCCATTTAAATCAGCTGTGTTGGATCAAGGACACATCTAAAACCTGCAGGACACCGGCTCTCGAGGCCTGGAGTTCCCTACCCCTGAACTAGGGCATGGCAGAGTGGCAGTTGTGCTTGGCTAAGTTAGTAAAAGAGTAACTAAACCAAAGCGTTACTAAACTGGAACTGTTGAATGTGTCTGTGCTGTTGGATCTTTTAGCAGCATTTTTGATGGAATTTTACATGCTATGTAATACGTAATGAGTAATATGGCTTGCTGCGAGGCACAACTATAGATTGTATGTAAAATATATTTATGTAGCCACTTCAAAATGATCCATTAGGTCCATTAAGAATTTTTGAGCGGATTGGGTTTGACATATTGGTGTTGAAACAGGATGTCACGAGCAAAAGGTGGCTCTGACTGAAACTGAAAGACCTGACATTGCCATATTCTGGTTTATCATCCTTTATGACTAAAATAATGACCATAATTTACAAAATGCAGTATTTATTTTGACTTGAAACTATTGATAGAGTTTATCAAGTCATCAGGAAAGAATTTACTGAGGTCACAGAGCAGATGAGGTGAGTGTTGCTTTCTCATAGACTTCAACGAAGGATTTCAAACACATGACCACTAAACACATAACTGTATGTGTTGTCTTTGATGTGTGATAATGTGGGTTTAAGTGAATAAGGCCCCACTCACACAGGCCTGGCAATCTCCTGGCAACGACCTGTCGGTAGGGAAAAATGTGCATTCCCAAACCTCCTTGTGGTTGATTTCATTGCTAGCATATTGCTGCAGTATGTGAGTGGAAGTGAAGGACTTGACGACAAACATGGTCCAGCTACTCTCTGAGCTGTAGTGAAACTGTGAAAGTATGACACAAACCGGAACTGGAGAAGGTTCACTTTCAAAGTCAAAAGACACAACTTTTACTTTGAAGGGGATTCTCCTTTATTTCTGATTTTTCAAGTTTTACTTCCGCTGGGTTAGTAGTTAGAGAATATTTGTAGAAAAATATGAAAAACTACAGGAAACCGTGGAAATCTGCTAGCAACAAAAGCAATCACTACGAGGTTTTTGGTGCAATACTTCAACCAGTGACAGATTCAGCAGTTCTTCTTGTAACCACAGGGACTGCCCCCTATTGGCCAATAAATACAAGCACTTCCACAGTGGCTTGACTTTTCAGACTTGGAATCTACGTCCATTTTTTAAATACAGTCTGATCAGGGCCTGTGTTGGTATTACTAGGTCTGGGTAATCAAAGCCACTTAGTGCAACGCTTTGTTATCAAATCACCGTTTATTATGATGTTTATTCAGTGATTTCAGGAACCAGATTAACATATGAAATAATTTGTGGGTCTCACAGTCATCTTATGACCTGACAAAGGAGAAAAATATATTTTTGTCACAATAAAAAGTCCATTTAGCATAAACAGTTTCAGCATTTTCTTACTGGTCTTGTCAGCTCTAACCTAAAAGTTTCACTCTACTGACATAAAACACTTTAAAGGTCTTTTTTTGTATCTTAAATCTCACTTTGCAAAAGGAAAACACCACACAGCATCAAGTCAGTGTATCTGTCTCTGATCCTTTTTTCCTGTAATCCACCTTTTCTGAATAGGAATTGATCTTTGTCTGCAGGTCTCTCTCTGGAGTTTAACTAGCAATCCTTGATCCATGAAGCCTCAAGCTATAGCCAAAAGGAGCAAAGTGGACTTGAGCTCGGCTCCCAGAGTGATCGATCACAAGAACAAAACTGTGACGATATCAACTGCAAAATGAAACCCTGTGCTCCAAGGCCATTGTGTTGACAAATGGCGGTGTGCAGTTTGGGCAGAGCTTCAGAGCTGAGTCTTCCTTTAAAACTGAAGCCAGTGCAGATATCCATTCCACTTTATTAACCAGTAACTGAAGCAGTGGTAAGGCTGACTGCTCTCAGAAAAAGAACCATTGTGACATTTTAATTTGAAATTATGATCCCGGGTGTGCTGGGTGACAAAATTACTAATGTCAAAGTAATTAGTGAGGTTGAAAATGGACCAACAGACTCGGAAAATGAAAATGGTCTTTGGAAATGAATCAATAAGACAGAGAATGCACTGACCATTAAAGGAACAAATGAGGTTAAGGCAGAGCCGATTGAAATCACAGATGAAGTCAGCACTCTGCTTTTTGAAAGTGACACAGCAGAACTGTCAGCAGGCGGCAACCCAGGGAACTGAGATAAAAACAAAAGCATTTCAAACGATATGCATAGTTTCACAGGAGGTTTATCAGTTAATGACTCGCTTCCCAGTGTCAATCTTCTTCCTTCAAATAAGCTCATTGGGATATTGATAGTTTGTTTCCATGGAAAAATTGCTTCATATTGTGTCTACAACTGTCTCTCTATTAGACATTAATCAGAAAATTATTTCCAACACCAATTTTACAAATTAATTGTCCTTACTTGTTTTTTCTTTAGACAGCAGCTTAAAAACAACAACAACGACAACAAAAGTTGACAGAAAACAGAAAAAGGCAACAATCAAATATGTGAGAAAGTCAAACCAGAGAGTATTTCACAGTTTTTGACTGATTAAACAAGTTACTAATTATCAAAACAGTCACAGTGATACTGGTAACAGGGATAAACAGTTCTGGCATTTGCTACAGACTCATTTAGTAAATACTGTTAAATCTTGTCATTCCAGATCACTACAGGAATGTGCGGGCATGCATCTCTGCCCATAAAAGTTAAAAACTTATGCCTGGTCTGCCCTTTATGTGTGGTGGCCGGGGCAATCCGGAGGTTTTTGTGTTTTACTTTACTTTCTCTCTCTCTCTCTCTGTTCTCAGGTGGATTTATGGGACGGCTGTTCTGGCTGGGCCCACCTGCTCTGTTTCCCAGGGTTCAGCCGTCACTTCTGTCTCTCATCCTCTCATCAGCGAGAAGCATTTAAAGACCTGCTTGTGCCTTCATTCTCCAGATTGTTGTCATTTCGATGGTGGTAATTGGCTCCCTAATGCTCAGAGCTCATTTTTGCTTTGTGCCCTGTTTCACCTTCCTCTTGTCTGTTTCCAGTGATTCCTGGTGGCTGAAGTTTCCTCTTTGTCATTCCTGCATTGCTGTGGGTATTCCTGAGTGCAACCCCGCAGGCACTTCAACCTGTGATCACAAGTTGGCTACCAGCTACCTAGGGAATACTCACCTGTAACTTAGTTGTCTGCCCCACTCTTCACTGCTCTACCCCCTCCTCCCTGGACTCTTCCAGCCAGTGTCTGCTGTCTGCTGACCAAGATAACTGGCTCCACTTCATTCTGAAATTAATATTGCCTTTGAAACACTTACCTCTCGCTGAGTCTAAGTCGTGTTTTTGTTTTGTTTTTTTCTGGCAGTGATTTCCCGCCATGTTCCTGCAATCAGACTCTTACCTGCACAATTCCCTGCTGCTATTTCCAGCATTGTTAAATTCCAAACACCTGTAAATAAAGCTTTCAAAACGGTTGCTTTCAGAGTCAACTTTTGGTAATTATAACATTATGTTTGTCCGTTTGCATCTCTCAACTGCTCCAAATATTCCTGCTACTGTACCTTTGGATTGCTCACTACCGTCACCTTTCCAATTAGTCTGAAATATCCATCATCCATCATACTTTGCATTTCATTTGGGGGGAAAAGCCTGAAGGGGCATGTAGTATTACCAGCAAAGTGGTTGGTAAAGATTGAGTTGGTGTGGCCCCACTTTTCAGTGGGTGCTACTGGTAGACGGAGACCATTTCTACAGGGCTGGCCAGGGTAAGACTATTAATGATGCTGCTGTGGTATACAAAGTGATGTCTTTATTTTTGGGTGTCCAACCTCTGTAGAGCTCATGGCCTACTCATTCATCCATTCTCTTCTGCTTACCCTGTCAGGGTCGTCGGGGGGCGGGAGCCTATCCCAGCTAACATGGGGCTAGAGCAGGGGTGTCGAACTCCAGGCCTCGAGGGCCGGTGTCCTGCAGGTTTTAGATAACACCCTGGGTCAACACACCTGAATCAAATGATTAGTTCATTACCAGGCTTCTGGATAACTGCAAGACACGTTGAGGAGGTAATTTAGCCATTTGAATCAGCTGTGTTGGATAAAGGACACATGTAAAACCTGCAGGACACCGGCCCTCGAGGCCTGGAGTTCAACACCTGTGGGCTAGAGGTTTATGTAATCTTAATGATTTAAAAATATTTAACATTTCTGAAAGTATTTTTTATTTGCCAGTTTTTTATTGTTAAGTTTCATAAGGTAATTACTATATATATGGTTGGTTATGCTGTTAAAAATGATGTTAACAGAAGTCAAAAGTAAATGACTCTGAAGGAATGTTGCACTGGAAAAAGTCTAATTAACTCTGATTCAGTGAATACTGTGTAGTAGTTCAGTTGGAGAACTTTTTAAATCACAAACTCACATACCCATATCTTTACCCACACCGATAACATTACATATCCTTTAGTTCCAGTATAGACATATCTTAATACTATATATAATAGAATCCAAACGCAGGACTCTGCGATGAAAGCAGTACGTTTATTTACAGTGTAGTAAATAATTACACAACTACGAATCCCCATGCGCCCCATTCCCGTTCCGTGTCTTCGCACTCACTGCCCTCTCATTCTTGCACTCCTGCTGGAAAATCCAGAGGCAGCCGTTAACACACACCTAAATAGCGACAGACTAACACTCACTGACTTTGCTGAGAACACCGACGGGTAGTCACACAACGATTCAGCGTCGAAGACAGCTCAGCCGCACTGCTTAGTAGCTCCCCCGACGAAGCTGATCAGCTGCAGGTGTGTGTCATCATCGTTGGGTGTGGCCAGCCACCTGGCCTGGCAGGGCACACTCATCAGGCCTGATGGTGCATGTAAACCAGCCTACACACACACACACACACACACACCTGCAAGCAGGAAAACAGGGACTGCAGCACAACACACACACACATGCCATCAAAAATATAAACAAGTCCAAAGACTGCTCGTGAACCCTCGGTCCCTCAAACCCAGGTCCTTGACACCATCCAGCCTCTGGATTGACCAGCTGCTTCTGCAAGCCTGGCCCAGTCACCCTACATCAACGGCAACACTTAGTAATCCAGATTCTGGAGGCTATTACAGCAGCTACTAGTGGTTTGTTCCTGTTTTTGGATGTTGTTTGTTTTACCATGAAACTAGGCAAGTGGCTTTCTGGAGTGAAAAAATGCAGAATAGATACAAAGGAATAAAGAGCAGTTTCATAACTGAAAAATCTAGAGTGTAATCTAGAGTATTCTGTAGAAAGTGTAAGAAAATTGCACGAGTCTTGGATTTATTAAAAATTTAATCCATGTCTAACTCACCACAATCTAAGAAATGGTTTCCCCAAGTGCTTAGTGTAAGACAGGGGCTGGTTGTAGAAGTCAGCCTGGTCAGACATAAATCACCAGCACGGCTGCAAAATGTCTTTGGACAATAATCCTGTCTCGTTGAGAGGACATATTGCGGCCTACAATAACGAAAATGTTTCCAATTGCAGCTTTCAGTGTGACAAACAATAAAAGGTGAGTGCAAAATTGGTTTCACAGTAAAATTAGAATGACAGTGAACACTTGCAAAGTAGTGATTTTAGGGTTTGAGGAAAAATTGTGACTGTCTATCTATATCTATGTTATCCAAATTTGGATAAATGTTCTTTTTTAAGACCGCTGGAAATGACACAATGACATTTCATTACTTCAAGTTTTGCAGTTTCTATAGTTGGCCATTTCTACTGACCAAAAATGGGTGGTAAGATTATCATTACATTGATGACGTGAAAGGAGTTGCTCATTGTAATGAGCTTTAGGCTCCACAGTGAGTCTGTGGCCAGCAGTAGTGGAGGTGGATAAACGATGTTAAGCAAAATAGATTAAGTTTGTCCAGCAAATAGTACGTTTTAAATAAACCCCATTATGCACCATTAAAAAAAAGTCTTCACATTGGATTTATAGGACAAAATAGAATTTGGTGTGGGTTTGCAAATTTGACTTTCAGTGATTATGAAACAAGTAAATTGAGCAAAAATCATAGTTTTTAGCTATTTTGTTTTACAGTGACATTCTTATGTGGTCTTTCAGTGCACACTTTGTTCTGCAACCAGCCTTAAAACTATGGCATGTTTAGTTCAGTTTGCATGTATTTAAGGTTGTTAGAACTTTTCCAAAACTTCACAGCAAGAAGGCCACTGCTTCAAGCCCAGATCTGTATGTAGGGGTTTGAGAATATATTCCTTCTTTAGGCTTGCTATGCTTAGCCTTAGAGATAGGATGGGGAGCTCAGACTTGCAGAGAGAGCTCGGAGCTGCTTTTTCTTCATGTTGAAAGGGGCCAGTTGGGGCATAAAATGAGGATCCCTTCAAGGCATGCCCAAACTAAGGGGGAACCAGGGGTCAACCCAGAATTTGCTGAAAGATTATATGTGTCACCTGGCCTGGAAATGCCTCTGTCAAGGCCAAAGTACGCAACTGAACTCTTAAGCAAGACCCAAGTCTGGCAGGGAAACGTTTAATTTGGGTTATTTACAAATGTTTTTGTATGAATGAGAACCACAGGAGTCTTGTTGCAGAAATCTGATAGATGAGCTTGAAGGAGGTGCACTGGCTTGTCCTGGTGAAAGGAGTAGCAGAGTGGGCTGGCGCGTGAGGCTAGATGGTGAGCCTCCAAACAGAATCCTTAATGGGGAGTATAAATTTCAGGTAGGTTTTAAGGTCTCTTTCTTTGGCAGTTACATGGGAACACAGATATAGGACCACAAGTAAGTAATGATAAGTGTAACTCAGAGCGAGCCAATTCACTGTCTCACTGAGTTACACTGAGTTACACTGGCTCACTCTGATGACTTGGTGTTGAGCTGCTCCTTAAATATCAGATGCTGATGAGCTCAGTGAACCATAGGTGCTAGGGAGAAGAACATCTGTAATACCCTGCTTAGTCTGCTGCTAATGGATGGAGGGATGGATAGATGGATGGATGCAGCACAGTGGTTCTCAGCCAGAGGGTTCTGGGATGGAAAGTAATGGCCGGATTGGGCCCTTCTGAGTGGCTTTTCACTGTAAAGCCAAAACACTGCAAAGCCAAACAGCAATTTAATGGAAGAACACCCACAGCACAACAAACAGAGCAGATACAGAGCTCAGTGTGTGACACAGAAACTGAATGACAGAGAGAGAGAGGAGGACAGACAGAAAGACAAAAGAAGGGCCAATGAACACAATGAGCTGTAGAGAACACCCACAGACCTAATGATTTTGGCTCTTATCACAGTTTTCAATTTTCACTGCATAAACTCTTAGCTAAACGCCCAGCAATGCAATCCCAGTGATAGATAAAGACAGATTCTCTCATAGCAGCAGAGCAATTAATGTGCTAATGAAGAGATGACTGCTGTGAGCTAACCAGTGATGTCAGACAAAAAATAAAGGCTGCATGTTGTTCCCTTTAGCTGATCAGTAGGAACAGGGTATGGGAATTTCCCAAAATAAAAAGGCTACCTATTCCCAATTAAATTTCATGGTTAAGTGTAATCATTCTGAAGGCTTAACAAGGCTTAAATACTTTGCTTAATAGGCTTAACTACTTATGATTAAAAGCTTAACAGAGTCATCAGTTTTCATGAAATGGGAGATAAATGGGCTAAATAAAAAGTGTGTTTTAAACAAAAGGGTGTTATGATTAAAACTGAAGAAATCAATATCATTATATAGGAACAGGTCAAAGGACTGTGAGTGGTTTGAAAGGACGCACTTAGTGATGAAGTCATAAAGAATTATAAGCTACCTCTGCAGTTCTTTTGGCACAATGTTTGCACTTAAAGGGCCAAAATTGAGGGTTTGGTTTTAACCAGACAAAACAGATACGGGTTCTTAATGAAGAGTAGGTGAAGGTTGCCTCACAGCCTTCAACAAAAATTAAATTAAATTAAATTAAATTAAGTTTTACTTATTTTGCCCCAAATCACAACAACAGTTGCCTCCAGGTGCTTTAAATTGTAAGGTAAAGACACTTCAGTAATACAGAGAAAACTCAAACAATAACAAGAGCGCCTATAAGCAAGCACTCGGCAACAGTGGGAATGGAAAACTCCCTTTTAATGGGAAGAAACCATTGGCAGAACCAGGCTCAGGTCAGGGTAGCCATCTGCCAAGACCAGTTTAGGATGAGGGGAGGGAGGCAGGATAAAAGACCGGATCCATGATTTTTACTGCTGTGTATTCCCTCTGTTCATCCTCTTTCTCAACCAAGCTGTTTTAGCTTCCTTCTGATTGGCTCCCCCTCATAAGCTGGATGTTTGCACAGCAGGTGGTGGTGTTTATACGGGTGTTTATACGTGTACAGCCAGAGCTGTGTGCCTTAAATGACCACGGTAGGAATATCCACCATCTTTAACATCATCTAGACCCAAGTCTGTAAAATATCCAAGCTGGCTTATAGATTCAAACCTGAGACTTTCTTACTGTAAGGCAGCAGTGCAAAAAAAAATATATATATATATATACATGCAAACATTTCTGTAGTGCTTTGCTTTAGTCTAGTATGGCAGGCCGCGAGTGATGTCTTTGTAAATTAGCAGCTCTGGCAACCTCTCTCATGATGTGACTCTAACTGTATCCAGCACAGTGCTTTCTGGTACAAAGTACATTAAACAGCAGCTTGCAACTCTCAGCAATTTTCACACTTTCCAAAGTGGGCTTGATTTGACCATCTAGCAGGCTGGTTGTGCTATCTAAATAATGTCATTGCACTCATGTTACTCCGAAACACCTAATGCCCAAATACTTATCCTTTTTTTTTTTTTTTTAAATAACACTAGATGTATTTTTTTTTCAATAAGAATCAGTCAGGAAAGAAACCTGAAGCTATTCTTAACATGTTCACTGCATTTAAATGGACTTAAACAATACAGAGGGACACTTAATCCTGAGAAAAAAATCTCCATCAGCATCGTGCACCTTCTCTAAACGTACAAATTGAATACACAAGAAAGTCGAGTAGAAAAGTGTGACCTGTATGTGTAAGACAACAGCTTAACAGTGTGTAGGAGGAAACTGACTGCAGGTAAGATGAACTGAGAGTACGGAAACATTAATACTCTCAGACTGGAGTCATTAATGAGTCATGCAACATTGATCTTGTCCCAACGATTAACTTTCAAATACAGCTGTGACTGTTCAGCTGAGAGGAGGTTTAATTTGGTTTTAAGTACAAGGCTCACTGCAACCTTATAGGATTTAACTGGAAGATGGCGGAAATGAAAAGAAGGTGCTCCAAATGATGTATACAAATTTAAGGGAAGACACTACAGGAAGAAAGTAAAACTTTGAATTAATCAATGTCGCCATGAAGTTTTCTTCTTAAAAAAAATACTAATATTTGAATTACTTGAAATACAATTACCTATGTAAATCTGCACTGAGTTGCTTTATGGAACAGAGATCTGAACTTTGGATACACTGTGAAACACACAATCTGTAACATGATGCAAATATATTGCTACAATAGTCCCAACAGAACTGTGTTCTCTGTGTTTAACAGATAATGTCTTTGCCATAATAAGCGCCTTTGTCATGTTAGCATGATAATATTGTTGCTATGGACAACACATAACAAAAGTCAGGCTGTTTAGTATTATATCTACAGTAATTTGATCAAAAAGGACGACGATGGTGCTGTCCTAAATGTGAGGTGATCCATATAATAACAATTTAATGAAAATGAACAGATTTATTGTGATCCATTAAATACTTGTTAATAACTGATGAAATAAAAAAAAAACACCATTCATGAGTTAGCATAGTTATAACATAAAGGTGTTGAACATTTTAAGTATTAGTGTGCCAAAACTGACATTTATTTAAAAAACAACAACAACAACAATAAGTTTTTTAATACTTTCAGAAATGCAATTAATATAATTAATATGTCTCTCAGGGCACAAGTGTAACTATATGTAATGTCCGTAATCATATTAAAAATACTAAATTTTGGGGAAAAAGTGTGTGTCCCTTTCTCGTCTACATAAAGACATTTTTTTTTTCATGTTAGCACCGTTTACTTACATACACTGAGGCCTATCTCACTTATGCCCTCTGCTGAAGGGCAATCAATTTCTCTACAGTGAGATTAAAAAAATGGTGGAACAGCTTCTCAACACTAGCTCTGACTGTGCGATGATACAATAAATCATAACGTGTTCAAATATTTTTACAGGTAGAGAACTCTCATGATCGGTTCTAAGTTTGTGGGAGATGTGGGGGTTTCTTTTAAAAGTTTTGCTAATGTATTATTATTATTATTATTAGACTCATATACATGTATTACTATAAACATCCTGTAAAGCACAACTCCAATGAATCAATTCTTGAACTTTTTCATGTATCTCTTATTTCCAAAAGAAGGAAGCACGGTCTTACTGTGTGAGGATGTTAATGGCCATCCTCCCGAGTATGTTGAAATAAAACAGCCTTCTTGACCTGAAAAGAGACATCTAAATGACACACACGCCGCACATCTCACTGCTTAAACAGGGCTTAAATCAAATAAAATCAGGGCAGCACTTTTGTGAATTTGCATTCTAGTTTATCCAATTTTCTACATGAGTAGCTCCCTGTGGAGAAGCTTTCATGGTGTTTGAAAGGGAGTCTCAACAGGGTGTGACGAGAACCAAAGACAGTCGACATGCGCTAAGAAATTGGGTTTCTATTCAGTCTTTTCTGTTTTTTGCAGAAGGTGGCTCACAGTATGAAATTGATCTGTAACCCACCTACAAAGCAATTTTTTAAACAGAAAAACATACAATCCAAAGATAAGTTAATAAAGAGAGAGTGCATTAAAAATATATCTGGTATTATATATTATTTAATCAATTTCTTTTCTTATTTACTGCCAGATTAAACAGATTTGGGACAACATCAAAGATACCAAAGCTTTACAAAAGCCTTTGTGTTAATCAGCCATTATGTGTTCTGAGGCCAAACTATTATGATTACAAGCAGACATGATTTGCAATCACAGAGGACATCTGGCTAAAGCAATTAATTTCTGCTGAGGTTAACATAATAATAAACACTCCTGATTGTGGCAATTTGACTGGCCTGCCCACTGACTTCAGCACACAGCATTGATCCAAACCTAAAAATACCCATGCTGCGTTGGTTTGTGATTGATTATTTTATCAGGGGCCGCTGCTGCAGGAATGTCAGCAGAGGATGGACAGCTGACACAGTTTCAGACAATTTATACGAACAAACAGGCCCACACACACACACACACACACACACACCGCACACAGACACACACACAGGCAGCATGCAGGCCTGTGATTTAGCTCGCTGCAAGTGTCTAGTCAGATAATCTGCAGAGATAAGCTTGACATCAATCAAGAATCAGCATGTGTCTTAAATCTGCACATTCAGATCACCGCTGGTCTCCCTGCACACCGTGGAGCAGATAGAGCCAATCTGCCTAGTCTGGCTCTGTAAACAGAAAGCTGGCAGCTAGAGCTCTGTGGCACCAGAAAGAACTCGAAGTCTGCATTTCAAAGCAAGAGTCAGAGGTTCAGGTTTAATCACAGATTCTGATTAAAGCTTGACAATTCATTGTTCCATACGGGTCCACTGATAAATATGTAAAAAGAAACAAACGCTTTAAGCTACAACTTGTGAAAGGACTCTTCAAACACTGGCATATATGGCTGTACAGTAAGATGGAAAAAGGATGTTGCATTTAAAGAAAAATAGATTTAAGTGGGTATAAAACCAGAAAAGGATGTTGTAGAGTTTGTGAGCTGATGCTGTCTCAGATCTCCCCCCACAGCTAGGCCACAAACCATACCCTGCTATCACACTAACCTATTGGATGGGTGGGGGGAAAGCAGGGCACACTCCGGACAGCTGTGTTGAAGGAAGTATTGAGAGCACTCAGAGAAAACCTACTGATGCACAGGGAGAACATGCAAACTCAACACAGAACGGTCCCAGCCTTTCCAGGAAGAAAAAGTGACTCTTATTGTAAAGTGTGAAGTGCATTCAGTGATCACCGTTGTCCTTACATTTATGCAGACTGCACAGGATGAGAGCGTTCAGAGAATCCTGGTCTGAGCCTTGATTCTCTGAGGTATAAGGTTCCTTATGGCAATCTTTGTGGAACTTACAGTAACTAAGATATTTTTGGCATGCAGCCACTCGAACTGCGTTCATCTCTTGCTCCGTTCCTTCCTTTTAATTTCTCATCTGAGAGAGCGTTGTGGTTGACATTTTGCTGATAGATGACAGCTCGCAGCAGAGCCTGGTGCCAAGGTCTCGGGCTGCTCAGATGAGTTCAGCTCTCAGTGATGAGAGGAGTTGTACTGCTGAGTGAGTCTGCACCACCCATGGATCATCTTACACTGAGGTGGAGACGTGGGGAGACCTGAAGGAGTGAAGCTAGAGAGGAAAGATAATGAACTTTTTGGACAGTCTTAAGATTATTGTAATTGAATCTACTGTCTCATTTGTATCTCAAAGTAAACACAATAATAATAATAACACTGATTCAGTGTTTCTCATCAAATGCCTTTGTCTGTTTCCTGGAAGTCTGACCTTGCAAAGAGTTTTTTTTTTTTTAAAGTATGCGGTGTTCACATCCATGTCTAGTCTTTTACTTTATTGTCATTGCAGCTGCATTTCTATATTTACTCGCACAAATTTGGAATAAATGAAATAATGTGAAACACTATACAACCGCATGTTTTAAGACACTTTGTTTAAGGCTTCAAGTTTGTTCTGCTGCTGATTAAACCCAGGAAATCTTACTGCAACAAGGTTATAAATTAAACAACTGAGGAACATAAAAATAAAAAAAAAAATAAAAAAACTAAATCACGAGTCGTCTTTTACACTTGGGAAGGATCTAAAGACACTGATGTTTAGAATTCAGCTGTAACACACTGAGGATGAGAATTACTGTTCCAGTCCAGGACTTTTTGCACAGCCCTCAACAGTTCTCCTTCACCACTGACTCCAGTATTTCAGGAGGTGATGCTGAGTTGTTCAAAAGCCAACAGAGAGACATTAACTGTCTCACGTATGCTAGCATTGTTAATGTTGAGCATGCCTAAAACACTTCACTTGTAAAGTATCTTAGATATTTCTTAATCACCTCAACTGGCTGCTTTAGAGATAATAATTTTTGCACAATCCCAAAACCTCCGACTTTCCAGGAGCATTACAGAGGAGTTGTGGCTATAGTAAGATATCATCTCACATTCTTGGGCCTTTATGTTGGATTTCAGATCACTGGTTAACCATGTACTCTGGGGTCAAAATCATTATAGGTGGTAACCCTAACCAAACCCTGATACCTTTGTATTTTCACCCACTTCACCCATGGTGTAAGTCCATTTAATGGACAGTAATCAGCCCCATAGCGAGCCAGTAGCGGTAGTTCATGTTTTCATGTTTCAGTCTACTGTTTGACCTGTATGATGCAGAAGGGTATTCTTAATGTGATCAATTTAAGATACACAACTTTGGCTGTGACCATCTTCCTGCTGGTTAAACCTTCTGTTTACATGTGATGGCCTTTAAGAGGTAAGCTGACTCAAAAAGAAAGCAAAGTGAGCCACAATACTTTGTTTTAGATTTTTGTTCAGGTTTTTTTAATTGTTAATCATGCAAAGTCAGCAGGACAGTCAAATAATAAAAAATGCCTTTTATTGACAATCACCTAAATCACAGTCATCAAACACAGAATAGCCCACATTTGTTGTATAAAGGATGTTTTTATCCGAAAATATGTACTTTTTGCTTTTCTTTTCTTTAAAGTAGAGTTTCTATTCTGCAACATTATTAAAATACCAGCACACACCAGCACCAGCACTTTTACCTGCAGCTTCAAATGCAATTTCTATTCAGATATATCTCCCAGAGGTAGTTGGATGCTTTATACACATACAGTAAACAATGTGTAAAAAGCTAAATTGCTAAGTTAATGCTCACTATAACTGTTTGAATGCCTTGCAGGAAAAGTGAAGCAATTATAAGATTTTTGAAGCCTATTAGTTGGCAAGAAGTTTAATATTCTAGGTGAAAAACCCTCTAAATCCTCCCTCTGGCAACAATTATTTTCATAAAATGTATTCAGTTAAGGGAAGAGATGCAGCTTTAAGCCTCAGGATAACTTTCGGAGCCAAACCACAGACTAATACAGTAATTCCGCAAAGTATCCGTCAAGTCAGCAACAGCAGACCTGAGAAACACCCAAATCTAATTATGCATACAAGTTAAAGATGCTGGATTACACTTGGTTTCCAAGCCATCTGTCTGTAGCATTAAACCCCACGCTAGTTACTGCAAAAACAAACAAACAACTGTAGAGGGATCAATTTGAAATCATTCCATGTGGGTGTGCAGTTGCTAAGATTCAGGGGGTGTATTGACAAGCATGTTGGTAGGTGTAATTTTCATCTGCCAGTGGATTTTACTACTCGCATTATTTCTTAAGATAAAAATAGCCACATCAATATTTATTAAAAGCACAACCTTCCCCCCCAAAACATACAAACCACAAGATACAAGATTTAATATTTCTCCTCTAGCACTGGAAGTACTATCGAAGCCGATCTATCAGATGAAGTGCCTGTGGTCTTTTTTTAATGTCATACAGTGCTTGCCAAAATGTGACACCTACAGTATTCTGCACCCAGAATCACCCTTCATGTCTTTATATTTTACTATATAGACAAAATTGGAACAACAATTTATTGAAATTTTGAAACGTACATGAAAACGATCCGAACAAGCTTGAAAGTCAGTATTTGGTATGGCCATTTCAATTCTTCAACACAGCCTGAACTGTCTTAGGCAAGCTTTCTTGTAATTGCTTTAAGCAGTCTTCACAAATAGTTCTCCAGGCTTCTTGAAGTATTCCAAAGTTCTTCTTTGTTATTTTTTAGTTACATTACACTTCTTCTGTTCCCTTCTCTGCCAAGATCCTCAATAATGTGGAGGTCCGGGCTCTGGGGAAGCTAATCCATAACTGATAGCTCTCTTCTATCTGGGTTTGCTTTTAAATGCTGAAAAATTAAGCTCTTGCCAATCAAATGATTTCCAGGCGGAATTGGAAGTTGATCACAATCTGTCGATACTTTTCTGCATTCATACTTCCATCGATTTTGAAAAAGCCACCATGAAAGAGCCTCCACTGTGTTTTACAGAAGGCTGTAGACACTCATTTTGCACCCCTCTACTGACCTCCAGATTTCAAATTTGGGTTCATCGCTCCAAAAGACCAGTTCCCACTGATTCCCGTACAGTTTTTGTGCACCCTCATTTTTTTTCACAGTTTCCCCCCCTTTTTTTTTAGAATGACTTCTTGATGGGCACCCTTCTACTGAGACTATTTCTGATGAGGCTTCAGTGATTGATGGCTCAGCTGAAAGGCCAAATTCATCAGTCAGGTCTTTGCTGGCCTTTTCTTGTATTTTTAAAGACATGGCTTTCACATACTGTTCATCTGTTGGGGACTGTTTTAGGCATGCCACTTCTTCTTTTGTCTTACACTTGCCCAGTTTCCTCATTTATTTATTTATTTCATGCTGAGACATCCCAAGTGGGAGAACCAGATGACTCATTAATTATTGAAAAGAGAACTCAGTGTAATGGAGCCATTATACAACTTTGGCTAATAGCTCTTTCGGAATCATCTTGCTGGTTCAAAAATACACCAAATATCAGTATCAGTATCCTTATTGCAAACCCTGTATGGGTCATGCGCCAATTAAATAATACGGCATACAAGACTTACATGGAGTGTTTGATTTTTTTTTCTTTAGTTCACCTCGTGTTAATGACAGAAAAAGTTCTGCCTGATTAAAAAGAAGATACTGGGATCATTTAATGTGATATAAAACTTTTGACATCTTCAGATATGAACTGACAGTTTTATTTTTTCTGTGACTGAAATGAAAATTGGGGGGAAAAATGAGATGTGTGAGTATTATTAAGAATTATGTCTCTGTATTGTATCTGACAATTTAAAGATTACATCTGTGCTTCCTTGTGTAAACTGGAGAGAACAGACTGCAATCATTTACAGTTCATTTAATACTTTTTTTTAAACAGAGCAAAGGCAATACATGGAAAATAACAATGAACATACAAGTGATTATACTAATTAGCAACATGACTGCTTTTTGGAATAGCATTCCACAGGTCATGAACCTTTCCGATGTGAAGATGGGGATGGATTCATCACTCTGAAAATCTATACATAAACAGACTAAAAGATGAATTATAATGTTTGTCAATGTAAAATTACCAATAATTCTGACATTTATTCACCCAGCAACCATGCTCAAGTGAGCCCACAGTGGGCAGACGTGGGTAAGTTGTGGGGCTCTGTGGCAGGGCATACCCACACTTATCCCATGTGGGCCCCAGGTGGGTGTACCCACACAGAGCTCACAGCAGTTTTCTGTGGGAAAGCCCACAGTTGGCTTGGCCACAGAAAACCAATGCAGGACCCATAACAGTTTTGCCCTTCTGCTATCATGGTCCCCCAGTCCTCCTGAGCTGCCTACTCCCAGATTTGTTTTTCTCCCTGTCTCTCTCTCTTCTGTGTATGTGTGTCTGTCTATGGTCGGGACCCACTGTGGGTTCCTGCCTCTGGCTGAACACACCTGCAGTTATCAACCACCTGCACCACCAGATCACCTCATCAGGAGGCCACTAAGGTGACGTGTGAGACTCATTTTTATAGATTGTTAAACTATGCAGTTTTTGTTGCAACTAACCTCATCATCCTTCTTTTCATAGACCTTCCCTGGAGTATTTAGAGAGACCGCCTGAGCTGAGTGAGTGAAGAGTTTTAGATTGTTTGGACTCCCCTTTTCACCTGGATTCCTGGAGCCTGTTTCAACACCGTTACCTACATAGATACATATATCACCCTGATGTTTTCTTGTCACTGTAAATAAACACACTAAACCTAAACTCTGCCCAGTGTTCTTGACATGTGTACAGGCACCCCACAGTAAGCTTGATCACAGAGAACCCATGCGGGTCACATAACAGTTTTGGGGTCCCAACAGGGAATTCTGTGGGCAGCCCACTGTGGGCCCATAATGGGCCCCATTGTGCTTAATGTGGGCAGCCCACAGTCAGCACATGCCATGTGCGGCCCAACTGGGGCCCAGATGTGTCTAACATTTCAGGCCAGTACTGGACTCCACAGCGGGAGCACTGTGGACTGTTTCATATATAGTACTCTATGTGAGCACGCGAAGCACTTTGTACAACTTACCTCATTCACCCATTCACACTTTTACCTTTGCTTTTTCTACTGAAGTGCTTTCTATCTAACATTCAGACACATTCATACTCTGATGGATGCATTGGAGAGCAACTTGGGGTTAGTATCTTGCCCAAGGATACTTTACACGCAGCCAGGGATCAAACCTCCAACCTTCTTATTAGTAGATGACCTGCTATACCCCCTGAGCTACAGCCACCCAATGTAGGGGCATGTTTGCTCGGCATCCACAATACCATATACTGTGCATTTTAATAGACTTTTGGGCCCAAGCTCATTTAAGGTGGAAACAGGCAAAGTGGATCCAATTAAAATCTTAGACATGGATAAAACCTCATAAAAACCTGGACAAGAGTTCTTGAATCTGTGACAGTGTAGGGAGACATCATCATGTTATCGGTAAAATGCACATCTGGGCAATCTGTACACTGTATGCTGGTTCTGCTGAATTATATGGCTCCATGTGGGCAGCATTTTTTGCAGTCCAATGTAAATTACATAGGACTTCTAGTCACAGAAAATTTGGAGTCTTTGGCCCTGGTTAGGCTTTTAAGACACAACTGGCCTGCCTACAGTCCAGACTTGTGGCCCACTAATAACATTGCCCACATTACTGAACAACAAATATAACACACTAGGTCCCAAACTTTGTTTGAAATAACCATGTTTTTCAAAATTAATTAAATTATTAATAAAGCTTTAACACTGGGTACTGTATGTTGTCTCTGTACTATTTCAATCTAAATGTTCCTGTTCACTTTTTGCACAGTGTTCCAACTTTTGTGGAAGCGGGGTTGCAGAAGTGTCACACAGGCTGCACGTCGCTGTAGCAGCTGTCATGAGAATGAGCAATAAAGGTGTCAGGAGGTTGAAAATTACCCGTGTGTTATTTTAGACTGTGCAAGTGGGATCCGGGGAGAAACACTGTCACACACCTCACCACCAGCCTTGACCATTACTGTGGCTGCCTGTGTTATTATCTGGATTTCTGTGTCAGTTTTCATTTTCATTTCACTTCCCCACCACCTTTGCAGAGAGCTAAACAAATGGCAAGTGAATCTTTTATATACAAATCTTCACTTATTTATTGCCCGAGTTAATGATTAAAAACACCATATGAAAGCAGTTCTTTCTAAAGGTTTGTGAGTCAGACATGAGTCTTTGAGGTTGAAACATCATGAATTGAGTGTTGTTTGTTGTCCTTACATACATAGTAAACAGAATAGGAAGTGTGTAAAGAAATATAAAAAGGAGACAAAATGAGACAGCATGGTGTCTTCTTCTTTTGTAATTTATCACACTTCTTGTTTACCTTGTACAGTGACTCTATGTGGGCAAGCATGATGTCTTCTGTTGCCTATTTTAAGATGAAAAACATTTCCTGGTAGAACACAGCTTTAATAGAAAACTGCAAGCTTTTGCATTCATTAGGGTAATTAGGAAGTGCTTCTAGTATAGGCAGAGATGGATGGTTTCTTCTGCCCCCTGGTGTTTTAATTAGACAACGGCAGCTGGAGTTGGATGTTTAGTATGTGAATGCTTAACATGCTATTTCAAAACCATGGGCATTAATTTGCAACTTTTAGCATCTGCTCTTCTGGGAAAACTCTCCAGTAGACTTTCTGGCAATTTCTGTGACTTTCCAGAGTAATTACAGCTACGGTGTGGAGCTGTAATCCAGCCACAGCCTCTACCTGCTTCCATGCAGGCAGGTAGAAATTTTGTGTGTATGTATATAATTCAGTGAAACATTATACAATACTATACTAATTTACTGAAATGTGCAAACATATATGGGAATATGGTATGTAAGGCAAAAATTTAGTTTATACAATGCTATGAGCTTGAAAGTCAATATTTGTATGACCACCTTTAATCAGCACAGCCTGAAATCTCTCAGGAAGCTTTCTTATTTTTTCAGGAAGTTTTCTAGGCTTCTTTTGAATAACATGGATAGCATGTTAACTGCTTTAGTTCTGTTGTTTGTCAAGATGATTCCAACATTCAGAGTGTTGCAGTGTTGTTTAACACATGGCTGTAGACAGTGATTGTTGTGCATCTCTCATGACCGCCTCTGTGCATACTGAATATGCTTGAACTAAAGATTTCATACGTTTCATTTCACATAACACCTTTTGCTATCGATTTTCAGTGCAGTTCTTGTAGCATACATCAGCCTTATTCCCCAGCTTCCCTTCATTAAAAATGCCTTTCTAAAAGCCACCCTCATATCTAACGAGGCTTCGGTGAACAAGAAATGGATCAACTGAGCGGCCAAATGCATCTCTCAAGTTATGTGTCAGGCCTTTGCCTCGTTTTTAAGGAGATGACTTTCAGACATTGTTTAAAAAAAAAAAAAAAAATCATTCTCTTTAACGGTCTGGTACAAAGACTGGACTTAAAAAAAAAAAAAAAAGTCAATAGCCAAAGACAAGCTTCGAAAGATCTTCAGAAAGCATGGACAACTACTGCTTAAATCTGCTTTTCAGAGTTACAAGAACGTCTGGTTCCTTCCATTCTCTTCCTCCTATCCTTTTCAAAAGTTCCCAGCTACCATAGCCGTGATAGGCGGGGTACAGGTCACCAGTCTGCAGCAGGGCATGTCTGGTTCTTTGGAAACAAAATATTAAGTAGTAAGGACTGGCTTAAGACTTGCATAATGCCGTGAATGGTCATGACGAGGGAGCATGCACCAGTACCCAGCCTTTCATATCTGCAAAGACATTCGTAGAGTTCAATAGGGAGAGACGGGAAGGAAAAAGATATCCATAACACAGAAAACCAGCTTTTCTAAAGTTTGAATTATTGGATGCAGAACAAGAAAACGTTGCACTGAAAAGCTTTATTGGAAAATTCAGTGGGCATGAAAAAAGTCTGACTTCAGTGAACATTTCAATAAGACAACTCGAGTTACAAAGTGCTAAATCAGTCACCTGTAGAGATTTGAGAAAAGGAAGAAAAATGCTCCAGGAAAAGCAAAAAACAAACAAAGAAGGTCTCAAAACATTTTAAGCTTTGAAAAATAATCATTTCTGTAAGACATGCAGATGAGTTATCGACTTGCAGGCTCTGTCACAGTGAAGCAAAGTGACGGCCGTGTGAAGCTGTGTGTTGTTTTTTTCCTCAAGTGGCTCAATCAGTCGACTGAAACAGCATAAACAAAATTGATCAACGTCTTAGGTCCCCGACATGGCGACACTCGGTGGAGCAGGAGCCTGTGCAGGCAGGAACCAACAGACAGTGCTGACGTTTTATTGTCCACATTTCATGAAAAATATAGCAGACATAATCATAAGTGGTATATTCTGCCAATCGGCAATTAAAATAGTTTTTACAAATACTGTACATTAAATTGTACAATCGCTTCTCAAAAAGAAAGAAAACCAGACAAGATTTTGCAATATAACATTTGTTGAATCCATTTCACTTCATGTACACATGTTTATTTAAGAAGAGAAAAACACTTTACAAAAGACTTTTTGTACAATTAGGCACAAAAAAATTATTACGATATGATAAAGCTGTGTTTATTGTACCATCCATACACTGTATAAAAGATGAATGAATCACAAGTCGTTAGCCATTGAGCATTTCATGGATTATCATCTTTTCCGAATTTTAGAATGACCAAAACGTACAAAACAGACTTAACGCTGGATCATTCCAATTGAGTGACTGAGCGTATAAACTCACAAGAAAGTGTTTGTGTCCGTTTTCACCATAGACTTCAACAGGACGAGAGCTCTTTATCCAATCACACATTTTGCCCTCTAGTGTCCATTAAAAATAATGGAGGCATAAACCAACTCCATTTGGGGTTCACTTTCTGATACACAAGCCGTGTTTAACTTTTACACTGTCATGGTGCCACCATAATAAGTGCAGTTGAAGCATGGCATAATTAACACACAAGGTTAAATACATATCTCAAGACACGTTAACACAGCTTTTTTCATGATTTCTTATACAGCAGGAATTAAGAATTGAATTATAAACCATAGAAAACTGTAAATGAGACGGTGTAGAACAGATGCTAGGAGATTTAATTATCCCCCTGCTGCTGTGCAGTGAGGGAGGAAAAAAGAAACTCAGTCAACAGACATCAGTCTCAGTAAATGTTAAACTTCCCTTAAAGCCAGCTGCTTATAGGATTCAGCTTCTGCAAAACTCTTGTTAAATTAGATGTGGGAAAAATAGAGATTATACAGGGGAGGGAGGGAGGGGGAGAGAGCGAGAGCAAGAGAGAGAGAGGCTATGGCTATGTTTGTCTGCTAGTTGGTCAAAAAGTTTGGTTCATACTGAATCTCAACAACTCTTTGACAAGCTGGTGCGACAATGGTTATGCCTTGAAAAACAACAACAACAAAAAACAAAAATACAAAACAAAACAAAACAAACAAACAAACAAACAAACAAACAAACAAAAAAAAAACGGGGAAAAAACCCAACAGAGCAAAACAAAAACAGCATCTTTCAATTTATTTTTTTTTCACATTTTTTCAACATGACGTTACACAATATTAAAACGGGAAAAGGCTCAGAAATCAGGACATCGATTTAATTCTGTAGGAACGTTTTACATTAAAATATGTACACCGCTTTTTTGTCATCCACCCACCCTGATTAAAAATACAAGCCCGACTTTTAATTTTTCTGTGCTCAAACTTCCACTCAAAAATAAACACCACTGATGCAGCAGCAATTACACAAAAGAGGAAACAAAACCACCAAAGCACAACATACATCCAAACAGGCACAGCAGAACGGTGGCAACAGTAGTGTACATTCAAAGATGTGGGTCAGTATGGCTCTCTGGTGGATGAAGCTTATTAACATGATGTTAGAGTGGACCCATTATGCTCTATATCTTTACTCTTGGACTCTACTGGAGTCCCTTTATTGTTCACAGTTAAAAATAATGCTCATTTATCTTATGCTTCGCACTCTAAAACAACTTGTTTTGATTCCGTTCCTTCTCTTAAGTCACCTTCCTTTGATTGTTTTGTTTGCGTGTGACAACCAAAGTTTGAAAGGCAGGTATGCGGGGCTTCCGTGGTCATAACGATAGATGGAGATAATTTACCTCAGCCTAAGCTCATTTTTGAAAATTTGGCCATATCTAATATGTGATTAAAGACATTAAATTGATTTTCCTAACACTTGTTGCGCATAGAATATAATTTAGTCCTGTATGTGCTGAAGAAGGTTGGCCGGGGAGAGGGAGGTCCTGGCTTTTCTCCTTCGGCTGCTGCCCAGGTGACCCAGATTCAGGTAAGAGGCAGAAAATGGATAGATTTTAAAAATAATTTTGTTTTGCCATCAGATGTGGAATACTCATTTCTGCTCTGCCCAGCTCAACTTTGCAAAACCCATAACATTGCCAAAGGGTGTTTCTTCCAACTCTGCTTTTAAATTTTCATTTGTGGCCATTTTAAATGTCAAAATCGATTATTATATCGATTATTATATCGATTATATCGGTTAATGGCTAATACTGGCCATCAGTCAAGACTGATGATTTTGTTGGGACCGATATATTGATCAAAGTCTAACTGTAACAGTATATGTCATAAAATAAAGAAAAGCAACATAGGACCACTTTACAAGTGGGCCTTAACATTTCATCTAGTTCAAAAACAGATACAAATCAGAAGCAGTCTGTGATCAACTATCTTTAAAGCAGTGCTTACAGTGCACTGGATCAGTCTACGAAATTGATTTTTTTTTTCTATCATTATCATAAGGAAAACCAGGCATCCCATGTGGCCCTATATAATCATCTGATAGATCTGACATCTCATTATCAATAAACAAAATCTGAATCAATCATAAATTAAAATAAATCACATATTTAGAAAAAAAAAAAAACTTAAACAAAATCACAATTCATAATTTATTTTAATGTTCAAAGTACAGAATAAAAACTACATTGCACAAACTTCAACAATCATACCCAGGACAAATTATATACTTTCACTAAAATCTGACCAATACTCTAGAAGGAGTAGTGACTCATGTAAAAATTTAAAAGTGGTCATTAAATGACAAATATGCCCTCAGTCTGGTTTAATCGTGTGCAAGTTTCACTAAAATATGACCAATGTTTTTGGAGGAGTAGTGATTCTTGTGAATTGTGGACAGATGGACGGAAGACACCTTGCCATCGCATAAGCTCATCAGTACTTTGGATAGATGAGTTTAAAAAAAAAAAAAAAATCAATCCCCGTCTTAAACATGTCAGAACATTAGAATGACCAGCTATTTGTTGTATTAGCCCAGTAAAAGGAAACCATAATGACAGATCACATTTACCACATATTTTTAACATTTGTTTTTGACGAATAGGCGATCTTACACTCCTTCTGTTGGCAAAGGGTCCCTGAGCCATGTCAAACCCACATGTGTATATGGACTATCCCTCATAGCTTCAATCTCTTTACTGTCAAGCATTAAACAGATGTTTTTTTTCCTGCAAGCTTTTAGTCAGACTAGTATCTCCGTCCATTTCCACCATAAAACTTGAGTATTTGACAGATTCCCAGGGAAGACATCAGGAGATGGTAGGAAGTCATTTGCATTCATAAAGAATGTATTTCCTCTGTGGCAATGCAGCATGGGCTTCAGAAATTCTTAAAGTCTTTCTATAAATGCATCAATGCCAATTTACATGGGTCTTACAAGAAACCCCACGACTGCTGTGGTAGCAAAACTGAACAAATTTAAAGTTACCATGAAAGCAGATTGATTTGGGTCAGTTTCAGCCAGTTTTGCCTCTGAAGGAAGTTTGCAAAATCTGCCTGTGACATTGGCTTTGTGAACAAATATCCTGAATGAAAGACTTTTGAATCCTCTCCACAGTCAGAGTTGAGCGAGATACGCTGTTACCTATTGAACCCAGCACAAATTTGTTAATTAAACTCTCAAACCCATAAGCCACAATTTCAGCCTGCACAGTACCAAACTAGGGGGAGGCGGTCCAAATACAAGTAGAGTAATGCCTTTTTTCTGGCCCACATGAAGCTCAGAATGGCACTGAAAGATACAGATTTACAAGATTTTTAGTCAAGGGAAATATAGCATATCTGATGGAGTGGTTTTTACTTCAGCTGATAACAGAACAGAACTAAAAAGGAACACATTTCTAGATAAAAACAACCAAACAATGAGCTCCTGATCATCTGATACAGAGCTGTTTGCAGAGGTTACAGGTGAGTGTCACTGCAGTAATGAAGAGAATACCTGCTTCCTCTTATAACGTGAATTTGTCTCATTAGAAACTCACCAGCCAAAACACAAGAATGTGTTGCACCGGTACTCCACACAGAAACAGTATCTGTTTTATTGAATCCAAGTGGTCTAGCCCTTGAATATAACATGACCTCCTTGTTTCCAAATCTAATTTACAGAGAAAAATGATATCAGGGCCAAATACTGGATACCGTCCCTGACACTGGAATGATAATGTTAGTAGGTTTGTTTGCATCTAAACTTAAACTATCAGCTTAAAACTGTATGGCAACCATAGAAATTTCCCTTTATAGAATATATTGTGCTTAACAAATCTATTAAACAATCACTGAGTGTAAGGTTTATTCCACAGCTTCCCTAAATTACCTATATTGGTAATTAGTCATCTTTATGACTTTTAACCAATAGATATATAGATAGATAGATAGATAGATAGATCTATCTATATATCATTAAGAAGCCAAATTACATTTATTTGCATTACTGAACACAAAAAATAGATTATGTGATTGCATGTTATGCTTAATTTCTGACTTCCTATAAGTGCAGTTTGCCGGCTCAAATTTGGGTATAAAAATAAGAATTTTGTTCAAGCTTTTCAAAGATTTCTCAAATATTTGTGTTTTCTTCTTTTTGTGACGGGCTAATAAATTTGTTAAGCACTGTGAGTGCAAATATATTCAATACCATAATAATATATCTATAATAACAATAGTAATGATGATATTATTATTATTATTATTATTATTATTATTATTATTATTGTTAGGCTGCACCTCCCTAAGCCCGTTTGTGCCAGTCTTCCCTTCTCAAAAAAATTGAGTTCTTCCTTCCCCCTGAGGCCAAGTGCTTACTTATAGGGGATCATTAGGTCACTGGAGTTCTCTATCAAACAGTTTAGCATCTTCACCTTGAAACTTAGTGCCTAAATATACAGTAAGCATTAAACTTACTGCCAAATATGATGTCAAAACAAAATTCTAAATGTCCACATCTGCCAATTTAAGGAAAAGCACTCTGGCTGAGTAGAGTAGAGTAGACACCTTGTTTATTTATTTATTAATAAGGGGGGGGGGGGGGGGGGGGGGGAGATATTCCAGGCCAAGACTCCATGATCTGATTGCAGGTCATTGATGACACTCTTTTTTTGTGTAAAGTACACAAGAAGCTCAAATGAGTGGTGGTTACAGTATTGTATTTTAGTAAGTGCATTCAACCAAAGCCTGATCAAATACGTACTCTGAAAGAAGACAGACTACAAAGACTGAAAAGCTTCTTGTGTCAAGATTATTATTCAAGACTTATTACATCTGTAGAGCCAGTTTACTGGCATACAGGTAACACCTAAAGAACCACGACTGCTTTAATGCTACACAAAATGTAAAGATCGTAAACAACAGCCACATTTTTCTCTACAAACACAGATATGGCTGTTCAGGAAGCTTTAATTCATTTAACTCTTTATTTTGCAGTATCATGTAAATCACTGCTAAAAGTGTAAAAGTGATATAGAAGAAGACAAAAAACAAAAATAGCAATGAAAAGTAACGGAGGTCAACAGCTGGAAGCTGCACAGCATGAGGGTGTAAAATCGGTATTTGTCCTAATATTTTACTTGAAGACTTTTTTTTTTTTTTTTTTTTTAAATCAAAGACATAAATGTTCAGTATTAGGAAAACTGATTTCCTCTGCAGCTAGGCACTGACTTGTGACCTGGAACTGATCCCCTGTGTGCTGCGCTGCAGTAGCCCATAGCTCCCACACACAGGGGTATAGGGCCACATGGAGTAACAAAATCCTGAGGGGTTTTTGACTTGTGTGTCATTTTTATATGCGAATAAGTGCCAGTGTAAAGATAACTATGCATCACACCACACTCACACACTAGAGCCAACCGTTTAAATATAAAATTCAGCTGAAAGTACTCAAAACATTTCAATCACTGCCCTTCAAGCATGAGAGTCAACAGACACCTAAACAGCCAGGACTCCTCAACATGTAGGACTAATGAGAGTTTTTGAACTCGCATGGCAAAAACGAACAAACAAGAAGATTCTCAGTCACCCAAGTACTAAAGAAAAGTGTTCCCGGTAGCTTGATCTGATTTTTAAAATGTATTTTCTTTTTTACATTAGAGACCAGCTCTGTCACTAACCTTTTCCTTAGGAAAAATTAACAGAACAAAACAAATTAAACTCCTTTACATATCAGGCAGACAGCACAGATCTGCTTTCACACAGCAGTTCAGCTTGGACGGAGACTTAGAGATGCACCTGACTCCACGGGCCTGATTTTTACTGATGTCTCCAGAGTATTCACTTAGGTGGAGAGGGCCATATGGGGAGAGGATGGGCTTCTGTGTTAAAGACATACTTGTCTAGACTGAGAAGCTCCATGTCATCAGAGAAGAGCAGATAGAAGTACTTCAATGTCTCTCCCAGGAAGAAACTCTCCATCTTGTCCCGGGGCCCGGGGCTAAGAGGGTCGCGGACGTTGTTAATGGATGTGTAGCCGCCACCAGAGACCTGCAAGAATAGAGGCACCTAATCAGAAAGTTAATTTCCCCATTGGGAAGCAGAAAAATATACCATGATGCAAATTAAACTTTTCCAAAGCTGCCCAATGTTTTACACATGAAAAACAATCAGCTTTCCCTGCGTGCACTGTGAACCCACAAGAGAGGGAGACATTGAACTGTGGTCTTTTCTTTTCTCCATCAGTAATCAGTCTGCACTGCTTTACTTTTTATTTTTGCAGTTGAAATAAGTGTGTGAACCTAATCATTTTCTTTTATGATCAAAAACTTATGAAAACTGCAACTGGACTGGACTTTTAAACGATTAAAGCCAATGTTCAAAGTACAAAATCACCCCCCCCAAAAAATCAGATTCATTTACTGGCTAGTAATGAAAACTCGTAATCTGATCCATATTCAGCTGTCTGTACCTTTGTGTACTTATTGAAACTCTGCAGCATGTCCCATCCCCAGTCTCTGTACTTGGTGTCTTTGGTGAATCTGTACATGTAGAAGAGACTTTCCACAGTTTCTGGTCTCAGCAGGTTGTGTCTGTCTGCAGGCTGAAGTGTACAGAAGAGGTTGTCAGAACATTGTACAATAAAAACAAGAACAAAAAAAGATGACATAAAGATCAGTGTTTCAGCTTGACCCTTAATAGAACCAGTCAGTCCCACAGAAAATGAAAAACACCATTTTGAGGACATCTTATAAGAGCAGCATCAGTGGGCAAGGCTACAGTTAAGATTAAATACAAGCTAAGAACAGGGAGGATCAAAACTCATTGACTGCACAACAGACATCTGGACAGCAATGAAGTCTTTGTAAACCCCAAGCTTCTCTGTATTATTATACTACTTTCTACCTTTCACATTACAGTACCTACACAAAATACCTAGAGTGAGCGTGTTCAATGTCAAAATCATGTCTAAAAGCAACTTCTGTCCAGGCACGTCATGTGCACACTCACACAATGTGTAAAATCCTTGAGAATTTCAAACGCCTTCCTTAGTTTTTAGTAACAGAATTTAAATGAGCTCCTGAAATGTTTCAGATCCATATTTAATATTAATAGAAGTGGCAGAGCAGAGAAGAACAGTAACCAGATAAACCTACAGCTGTTAATGAAAAATAAAATGAGCCCTGAGGAGGGTTAAGGAGGTTACGGTCATGACTTTGACAACAAATGTAAACTCACTGATTAAAATTTCCCTCAAAAGGGTCAAGAACTCTCAGTGGGTGTGCATCACTCTCAGTTATTGTGGCTCGTTAAATATTGTGCTTTTAATACAAAGAAATAACAAAGACTGTTTTGCAATGCAGATCTATAAATTCAAATAAATAAAGATGTTTAAATCATATGTGGTTGTAGAGAGTTCTAAAATGTTCACCAGGCAAAACCTTTGTGCTGGTGACCATCACGTTTTTCCAGCTGCACGATCACAGGAGGTGAGGGGGAGGTCAAAATCTACACTCACTAGCAGCCGCTTCTTAGCTGCTTGTGTCTGTGCTGGACTACAAGGGAGGGCAAGTAAATACAGCTGTTCTCTGAGTATCCAGCCTACATAAACTACAACATTAACATGAAAAATAATGCTTGGAGGAAGTGTTCGATTACTTTTGATCTACTAGGTAAACATCAGTCAGCGAGATTCAGTCTATTGCAACAGATTACCTCCATGAATACTCTGCATCATAGCAACCAAAGTACCCTACATCTCCAAACCACATTCAAGCATTCCCACTCTGGTGGGACACACCTCCTTACAGTAACAGTAAGTAATAATTACATACAAGCCACACTGAAAATGAGTGAATACAAAAACCAAAAGACACTGCTACATGTGATTAATGTAATAATACATTTAACAATAATAGTAAAATAAGACATAAGATGATCAATAAGTTGAGTCTCACCTTCACAATAACATCACTCCCATCACTGGCCTGCAGGCTGAAGTGTGCGATCTCTGGGCTCAGTCCAGTCTCCATCTGCTTGTACATCTGGTGACAGGTCTCCATCAGCTGCACAGCCAGATCCATATGATCCCCTGGGAGGCCGTTGTGGGCCCCGAGAGCAAGAGTCCCTGGCAGGAAACATACCAGGTGATCCTGCAGAGTGAGAGATACAGTCCAGAAAGAAGAGGCTGAGAAACGATGACAGATTAATGATAGCTAAAATCGACCAGCTAATGAGTGTCATGGGACTTTTTATTGATACAGATTTAGCTCAAGCACAACGGGTGATTGATTTAACAAGGCATTTGTCTATGGTTGACTGACGATGGCATTGTAAAAAATAACCCCGAACAAACAAGTGCATTGGATTCAAGACCACCTTATCTTGTCAATGACTCTGAATAAGTATCTCTACCATCTTAGGATTGAAGCGGTTGTGGGATAACTCTCCGACAAAGGTCAACTTGCTGGGTCCCGTCTGTCTCACCAGGTGTTTTTTCACTCCCTCTATGGCCTGAAGGTAGTCCTCCAACAGACTGGACAAAGCATACGCATAAAGAGGAAATATTAATAACATACACAACAGACACTATCATATGATTAGTCACTCTGCAGTAATGTGGTTTGGGACATTGTAATACTCACTTGATAAAGTGCATTAACTTGTTGTCAACATAAAACACAGTTCAAAAGTCTCAACTGATCATGACAACCCCAAAATATAAAGCCAGAGTCACAAAGGCGAGAAGAACAAGAAGTTCAGCAACAGACTGTCTGCTGCCACCCAAGAGCTTTGATCTTGACATCACTAATCTATTCAGAGCATGTGGTATCCATTCACAAATGAGTTAAAGTCAAACTGTACTTTAAAAGCTCGGCAAGATTTCTGCATGTGTTCAAAATACTTTGCTCTTCAAAACATGTTGTGGAAATTTGTGTTTCTTGATGTTTTTGCTTTTTTGATGTTTTTGTTGTTTTCTTAGGAATCTTGTATATCCTAGCTATGAGTCTGACTGAAAACGAGGACAATCAACATCTTTCTAAGATTAGTTAGCAAACTGCTTGTAAATCTCAAGTTTATTACATTGCAACACTTCCTGTTCATCTGTTAGACACACCCTTTTGATCTTTAAGGCCCTTATACCTTTTAAACATTACACGGACAACAAAATGATCCAGTAAAGTTCATCTTAGGTGGGACACGCCTAGACTGATGATGGTTTATCATATTTTATAGTTCTGCAGTTTAAGCTTTAGCAGTCTGGCACTTTCCCACAGAATGATGGAAAAACAATGGCAAACTGAAAAGCTGTCCTCACTTGTCTTCTGTTTTGCCTCCCTGAATCCACTGTTTGAGCAGGTATTCATAGTAGCTGTCTGCCCGGGCACCAAGTGTGAAGACTCCTTTGTGGGTGAACTGGCCGTTGTTGGTATTGATGAACATGGGCACCAGTCCGTCATGTTTGCCGGGCAGTTTGTGGACCAGCGTCATTACCTCATTCACAGCCTCCTGGAGAGACAAAAGCGAGGAATGAGAATAATGAGATGACATGAAACCAACAACCTCTGTTCACTTACAGCGGATGTTTGGGGTCAGGTTTTTAATTTTTGCACTTTAAGGCTCATCAAAAGCTGGCACACAGGTCTGTCTCCGGATGTGACAGAAACTATTTAAGTTCATGTCAGACCGGGCTGAACTTCTTTAGGCATAAATTTAAGCTTGTCACTTCAATCCCCAGAGAACGAGTGATGGGTACACAACGTCAGATTTTAACTGAACTGAAACACATCATCTTACCACATGAATTTTATTTGTCACTCCATCTCAAAAATACAGATTACAATACATTTTACTGTAGTGCAGACCTTTGTGGTGTCCTAACCTGATACTGTGGATCCTGAGTGAGGCGGCTCAGCTCTCTGAATTCCAGCTGAATGCTTGTGACTTCAGCGAGCGTACTGTCTGATGTCCATCTGGGAGGGTGTGCTGTTCCCTTTCCAATGTTGACATCTGAGAAGGGAATCTTTGAAGGTGTTTTGAAGGCAGGCATCAATCTGGAGCCAAGGTCTTTCTTTAAGTGTAGAAAAGAGACTAAATTAAAGAGGAAGTCACCACTTATGTGTTCTAAGATTAAAGTATTATTGAATTTATTTGAAAAATGCAGCTGATGAACTCTAAGTACAGCAAACCATTATGAAGATCTTACTAGCGTTTTTTGTCGCTAAGAATGCCAAAAACCCAATTTCTCTCATAAACATAAATTATAAATAAAGGAAAAAAAATAAGGAAGATTAACCTTATAAACACTATTCTAGTTTATGAATAGTTTATAGATATAGTATATGCATGTTCTAATGGGTTCAATTTCACAGCCCTAATTCACGTAACAAGCGAGACGATTTTTGTTATAGGACAACTTACAGCCTTTTCCAAGAAAAGCTGGTCTCCTGTTAGATGGTAAGTGCTCAGCAGCCCCCCCAGGATACGTATGGTTGTTTCAAATAAGTTCACATCCACATTCTTGTTAAAGGACAGATCTTTCTCTACCCAGGTCTTTGCTTCTGCAAATTCTGTGCCAAGAAAGGTAAATTACAACCGTGTGAGAAAGAGAAACAGGACAAAAAAAAAAAGTCTGTACATCTGTATGGCCGAGTTTTACTTCAAGTAACACAATCGAGTGGTGTAGTTACAGAGCACACCCAACCCTGTCAGACGAGACTTAGCTGGTCTAGCAGGGTGAAGACTACTCAGTGGGAAAAAAACGACAGTTTTCAAAATTTGTTTTATTAATATTATTATTATAGATCATACTCTTCCTGCCACATTATTATTCAAGGACGGGTGATGCAAGTAACAACTAATGTCTCTAATTATGCTCGAAGGCTACCAGGTGCTACAACGATGGACCTCTACATCTCCTCCTCAGTGGATTTTTTTTTCTTGCATAGAGAAATTTTTGGTTAGTCAAAGTAAAATCAGCAGCACCATAAGACAATTATTTTATTTCAAACTAGTCTTGTTAATTTTGGGGGGGGGGGGTGTCATATATTCAAGTACAAGCAGAATTGCATGGTTTTAGCCTAAACAACAAATAACAATAATTCTGTGCAATATCCTACACAGATATTGCGTTTGGTATCAGTTTGGAGACAATTTCAATGATGTAAAGCCCCCCAAAAAATGTCAAACCCAAAAGCCAAAACAAACAAATAATAATACAATATAAATAATACCTTCTTTTAGGCCCATAATCCACATGGTGTCCAAAGCATCAATCAGCGTCAGACCCAGTCCAAACCATTCACCAAAAGATTTGGAGATGGGCTTGAGTTCATCGTGACCCCAGGCGTAGTCCTTGTAGCCTTTCCAAGCATGTCTGAAGGCATCGCATACTGCCTCCAGTCTCTCTCTAGTTTCAGGTGAAGCTACAAGCAAAGGAATAACAATGAATAATTAAAGCGTAAACTTACATCTGCGTCTCCTGCTGGAAGCGCTTTGAACAGCATACTTCTTATTCTTATTCTTATTATTTGGAGTAGAAAGAGTAGAAATGAAGTAGAAATTCTGTGTCATGTGTTGATGCTTTGAGCACAGCAGGTCTTCATGGTGTGAGTTGGAAACGTTCAACTTTAAGTCAAAAAGAAATGCTGAGCTATAAAGAGCATATAATAGTAGAGCTGGCCAAAGATATGTTAAAGAATCTGTTTGAGGGGAAATTTTTAAACTTTCTCAGTGGACCCTGAAAGCATGAAAGTTTGCTTAGAATTACAGCAAGCAGTGCTGACCTTCTAGGGGGACAGTGTCAGCTGGGTTGGCAGGTGCTGGGGGCGCTGCTGCCTCTTTCTCATTGGCTGAGGGTGGAGGTTCTGTAGCCTGGTCAGCTTCAATCATTGCTCCTCTCCAGCTGTGTATTAAAAGTAAACATCTTACTCCTGAATTATTTATATCAGTCTCTCTGATATATGTACTGAAGCATGCCTCCATGCAGTAAAAAAATGTTTGACTACAATCTTTTATCACCTGACAATCTTCTTTTGTTTTTCCTCCTCCTCGCCTTCTTCCTCTTGAACAACCTGCTCTTGCTTCTCCCGGCCGACCGTGTCTGAAACATTTCCATCTTTGTGTAGGCTTGGTGGACCTCTTTTGTTTGCAAATATCTTTTTCTGTGAAAACACACATTGCTAGAGCTAAAAACACAAAGGAAAACATAAAAATATCATGGAAAAGGTCTGATGTGGTTCACAGGTTGTATCATACACAACAGCTGTATATAGCCAAACCCTAATTTTGAAGGAATGAGAAAAGGATCTGAGAAACTAAGGACACTGCATGCTCATAGAATAGCAACAAGAACACCCTGCGTTATAGTCCATTTAACTATAAAAAAAAAAAGCACCACAATTTTCAAATTAAACATCACATTGCATTAAATATTAACGGAAACAAGGAATTGAGATTATGAAATCAGCGAGAAAAGGCTTATAGAGGTCATACATGAGTGAGAAAAAGGGGTTATCATGTTTATGCAATTTTTATGTACTTGCTACAGTTTTTCAAACGTTGGGTGACTATTTCTTATCAAATTTAGAAAAACAAAAATAAGTGACCACAATAACAGACAATAAGACTGTCCCAGCACAATAAACAATAATTACAAAGAAAAAAAAAAATGATTCTACAAAAAAAAAAAAAATTTAATTTACATTTTAACAAATGTTAAAGCTGGGGTAAGTGTTACTAGATATCCAAGAGATACCCACAGGTCTTTTTAGATCTGTTTTTTGTTTTGTTTTTTTTAATTTTCCCATATTCTTTTTAGTTTTTTTTTTGTTTCTTTGTTTTATTTATTTTTTACCTACTACAGTTTTAACTGATGCTTCCAAAATAAAGAAGTACAAATACAACTGTAACCTTAATTGGAGGCTTAACCAATATGGGGATATTTGGTCCTCTGGCTTCTCCCGCAGCCTCTGGAACAACAGCTGGCCGCAAATGAGGTCCCGCCACCGGAGCTGGAGCTTTACCTGCAGCCTGACCCAACACTGGCTTCACACCTGGAGGAATGGCCTTTAATTCTCTGTCATTCAACTCCAGCCAGTCCTCCTGGTCAGACAAACCTAAACAAGCACATGCACACATAAGAAACGAAGGCCGTCATGATGGTAGCCCAGTAAACTACATTGTAGAGCTATTGCTGAATATTTTAATTATAAACTATGATCACTGTGTTCTGGAGTTGTAATTTTTTTAATCACTGCAAACATGGCAAACACCCAATCCAAATCACCATTCAGCTACATAAAAAGCAAGACCATTAAAATTAATGACAGACTTTGTCTCTGTGTATGTGACGTTAGCTTAGCATGGAGAGGGAAGTGTTTACCTCTCCAATGTTCTGTGATGCTGCCGTAGGAGAGCAGTCCCAATATGAGCAGCAGAGCCAGCAGGAACAGGATGAGGCTTCGCTGGAGCCGAGACAGCTGCTTCCATTTCTGTGGGCAGATAAACAGTGCTAGCTAAACTGGAACACGTCTAACAGCTCTAAATTTCAATCACAGATGTCTCAAAGGAGGTTGTAATTTCTCCCCAACAAATCTGTTTATGCTCCTTTTCAAAAAAAGTAGGAGCATAAAAGAAGGAGGCATGATAGTCTTCTTACCCTGTATAAACTCAACATCTCTTTCCACTTGATGCAAGTACATTTTCAAATTTCTCATCTAATCAGCTAAACCCAGCAAAGCAGAGGGAGTGAGAAAACCAGCGTCTCTGAGGAGAGAAGGCAACAGGCAGCCTGGCACCACTCTGCTCTAATTAACACCTGTGCAACATCATGAAAGCACTGAACCATTGTATGAGCCATGGCCTCAGGGGGCATTTTCATTTCACTTTGCCATAGTCATTTCAACATAATGAGGATATTCTGTTCAGCCTAACAGTCCAAAAATTGTGCACTGAAAGCAGTGTTTGAAATCACCAGGAGACTCGGGATTCAGTTTTATACTTTTTGGCCAAACTGTGATGCTCAGATTTGCAGTCAGAGCACAGACTGTACATGAAATATGGCTGATAGTGCCATGACATCACCAATTGGTTACTTAAGTTTAGTTGTGAAGCCTCAAGTTGAACATTTTTGATGGCAAAATGTTGTTGTGTTGAAACTAGATGTGATAAGCAAGGGTAGGGTAAAACTGAGAAACCAAGGCTCACTGTTACTTGTCAATAACATGGTAAATCCCTCTGTGCATCCTCCCCCTTTGAACTGTAATGGAAACCAAAATTTACAAAAACACCATGTTGCATTAACTTACAACTAGCGACTAAGGCCACAAACTCAACCAGAAAGCGTTTACTAGAGTTTACACAGACATAAGCTTTCCCCTGTTACTGTCATTTTCCTTTGCATTTCTATCCAACTAGAGATCTTTTTGAAAAGAGACGCCCCCTACTGGTCATCGGGATGAATGCAGATTCAAGGAACTTTACTTTTCAAACACAGAATAAGTTGCACTTCTACAGTGCTGCAGTAAAATGCTCCGAACCTATAGGATAAAAACATTCATAGGAATGGAATCCTATTGTGCCAACACTGGAAGAGAGGCAGGGTTCATCCTGAACAGGTCAATCGTTCATCACATGGAGACGGACAACCATTATGCTTGTTTACAAACCTATAGTGCCATGACTTGTTCCCTACCAGATTTCTTAGTCTCTTACATATTTGTCACACTGACATTTTTCAGATGAAACACATTTAATATTAGAGATAGCTAACCAGAGTAAAAACAAAATGCTCATTTATTAAGGTTAAAAAACAAACAAACAAAAAAAACTACCTATTTGAAAAAGTGATTGCCTCTAAACCTAATAACTGGTTGAAGAAGAACTGTGATGAAGGCTTTGTTATCATTTTGAATTTTGTCCCACATTTCTTTGCAAAACTGAAAAGGGGAAAAATAGTTTTTACGCAGCACTGTATACCTGCCACTTTAGAAACATCAATAAAGCTAAACAAAAATAAAATAAAACTTGTTTTCAGTCTCTAGGGGGGAAACCAGTTCTCGAATGAGACCTACTATTTTTTCCTTATTTTCTCTTACCATGACAAACTGTCATCTTAAATATAGCCAGAGGCTCACATAAGGTCTACAGCACAGACCCACCTGCCATTTAAACCTTCTATTTACGAGGGGCAATCAATCAGAAGAAAACTGGCTTAAAGGAAGGGAGCTAAAATAGCTCTTTTCAATTAGAGGATGAAACAGTTTAATATACATAAAAAAAGAAAGCATTAAGCATGAATTAACACCTTTACATAACATAGCTTAGATGGATGGATTGACCAATTCCAAATTCACGTACAACTATAAAATCAGCGCAAAATCAGTTCCTGACAGGCTGCAATCAGATACCCCTCCAGCAAACCAGGGAATAAATTTAAGACCTCTGTAAATGCAATTTATGGCTTTTTTGTACTCTCTTAAGCTTTTTTCTGAGAACATTTAATTAAGTGATCTAATAGCAGGAGATGGATGTTATACTACCCTACCCTTCTCAAAGTTCATACAACACAATGAACAAAAGTCAGTCATTCAATGACCTCATCTGCAGAGGGCTAGGAGGAAAAGTATGAAATTCACTGCTTCCCACCTGATACATGTGCTTTTAGAAATGTAGAAAAAACAAAAACAAACAAACACTATGATGGAAACAAGGGCAGAGCACTTAGTGAAGTCCCTTGTGCAGTGTAAGAAGCAAGCATTGAGCCCCTCAGAGAAACATGATTTGCAGAGAATGGTTTTCTCAGGAACCATAAACTGTCATTAAATTTGACGACCATCAGGTACAGGTCGACAGTCCCTGCTTCTTTAAGAACAGGCTTTATAGAAGAAATGTCAGATGACATACTGCTGAACTAAAGCATTACAGATTAGTCGATAAGAGCAGTCATTTGCCTTTCCGGTTCAGAGAACAAAATTAATTCCATTTACGAGAGCCAACCGTGCAGTTAAAAAGTGAAGGAAAGTAATCGCAGTGTTTATTAAAGAAGCATTTTTGCTTATGATCTGGGCAACTGTAGAATTTCTCTTACCAGATTACCACAATCCTTTTTATAGCATTCAATAACAGCAACTGAGACTGTTAAAAATTGAATGCAAAAATTGATTCTGTGCATTATGGCAAAATAAAAGCGGACATTGATTTGAGAACTGAATGTTGAAGGCAAGTCAAACAGTTTTTAAAATGAAGCAGATTTGTTGGGAAGAATCATTTGTAATTGCAGATTCCTATGAGTGTATATGGATCTCAAAGGGTTAAATTTGTCAGCAGTCATCTTGAAATGATTCTGGACAGTTATTTTGAAGCCTTATTTAAATTAAAATGTTTCTTTCAGAGCTATTTACTTTTAATTCTGTGAAGCTGTTTTTGTATTTTTTTTGTATTGTATCCAGTTTTGTTTTTGTTGAAGTGTAAGACGTTTGTTGGCATTGCCCCAAAATTCAGTTTTAAAATACAGTTTCTTGATTTCCTCTGGAAGTGATACTTCCACCACCATCTTTGGTGTTTTGGTGTAAATTTGAAAATTTTCATTTAGGACTTGACTTCCATGTCTCTGTGCCTCAGGAGAGCAACAGTGCAGAGTGTGAGGGAAATGGGTAAGAAACCTTCTGTTGCTTCTAACTCTGTCTTTGAGCAAGTGTTTTACATGCAAATGCAGCACCGATTATGCCACAACCATTGTGTTTAACAGTGATTTAATGGTAATTATGCCCTGATTATGTCAAGGGGAGAAGCTCCAATTGTAGGCAACTCCTACATTTATGTGCTGTTAGAGTAATCAGAAAATTCACATGAACACAACCTTCAAGTCAAAACAACAACTCAAGAAGTCAGAAAATGTTGGCCTTCTTGTTAGCAAAACATGAAAACATGTCATCTGAATGTAAATATTTCGCTGACGGCAAGAAATTTCATCTCTGCAGAAAAATGGCTGTAAGCCTAAACAGTTAAATACCTTATATTCAAGTTGAAATCCTGCACTTCAGCTGTTTCAATTAAAGTAAACTGCGATGTGTCATTGTCTAAAAACCTATGGACCTAACTGCAAAGCAGCTACATACTGAAAAACGTTATCATTGTTCCTGCACAATTTAGCCTCTCTTGACTGTCGTGTCCTGTTGTTTCCACCTTACAACTTAAAAGAACATGAAGACACTGAAGCTGGAAGAACAAATTTGCTACTTGGGAAATGGAGCCGTCTGTGGAGCATGAGGACTACAATTTCTTAGCAGCAAATGACTTTACCTCTTTAAAAAGAAAAAAGCACCAATTTCCACCCAGGACAGCATGTCCTAGCTACTGTTCTGGTCTGCTGTTCTGCCTGCATGGTTTGTTTGTCCTATGAGTGTGAGATAAAATACATCACAATCAGGATGTGATATTCCTGACCTTATATCAACCTGCAGAGGAAACAAAGTAGTGCTTAACAAACAACATCTGATTCACAGCTTTTCTATTTAAAGCTGAGAAATGGATGTCATGTATTAATTCACTAAGAACCAAGGCAGTCTCATTGTGAGAAGGTTGTAGGACAAGTTGTACAAGGACGAAAGAAACCTTTAAGCAAAGCAGCACAGTGACTGTCAACCCCCCTGAGCAAGAGCAAAGATGAGTATTGAGACACTGAATATGCACAGCATAATATCCTTGTGAAAACTGAGTACTAAACCTGACAAAGAAGATGAGGACCCTCACAGATTAAACGCACAAGGATGAGAGCGGAAGTAAAGAAAACAAGATTAAAGAAATTGAATGTAAAGAAAACAAGATTAAAGAAAATGTTCTGGGAGACGAAAGAGACAAAGTGAGGGGACCAATATCCATTTGATCTCGCTGGAGTGATCAGACACATTATGTGCTCAGGGGATGCTTTTATCTGAAGAGGTTTAAAGTTCAGGCTGCTCCACAACAAAGGAGGCGTAAAGAAAGGAAAACCGAAGCCCTGGGAATCGATTTGTTACAAAAACAGGTCATAAAAACAGAGATAATCAATCCAGTTAGACTTGTAACTAAGTAGTCTAATGCTTACAGCTGAAGAACAGAGAAACTCATTAACAAGTGGTCTTATCTTAATACCTCTGGTTGTATTATATATCACAGCATCACAGAAAAGGCTCCAAGTGAATGAACACGACTGCTTTATGTCAATATTTGATACAAGTTTGTTAATGGTGTTTCATTCACTTAGTTTGTCAAATACGTTCCCACCCAGTAACAGGAACACAAAGAACACAACATTTTTCTACCACCGTTCATCCGTTCAACTTCAAATTTAAAAGCTGTTTCTAGAGACCAGAGTAAGTGCGGTGTAGCATTCAAGTTAATTTGGATGAGCATTTCTCATACTTTGGTTCAAAGCTCAGGTCGGTTACCAGCGTTTCCCCTCCACTGGCTGCTGCTTGCTTCACTAGGGGGACTGGCACATAAAAACCCACCCATGTGACCCTCTTAACTCTAATTTTAACAAAGGTGAACCTTATGTGGTCATGTAGTGTATTTGTTGTCTTTTAATCCCCGTCTGTATTTTACTAACATTCATTCTTGTGTTTCCACGTTCATATTTTCCCAATATCCCAATTGTTTCCTTGTTGTCATCTCCCTCTGGTTTGCCTAATGTTAGTACCCTGTCCTTCCTTTTTTCTAACGCCCGTTTTATTTTAATAACTGGGCTTTGTGTGTTGCCTGCGACTTCTTGTCTTCATCTTTTCTCCTTATTCCGTGATTTTTTTTTTTCTCCGACCTGTGTCTCATTTCCTAGCTTTGATATTATGTGTTCAATAGGCTCAGCATTTGTGGTTCCTACAAAGCAAGATTAACGACTTGTGGAGCTTAAAGTCTGAGTTTTATGCATCACACAAGTGGTTCTCTTTCTTTTTACCTGGCTAAATCATTGGGGTAACTTATGATGAACATATAACCTGGTCGGGAGCAAGTTATATTCAGAATTTTGGTTTAAAAATTATCTGGCCAACTTTTAGCCAAATCATTTATTTACATGTTTTAAGTGCAGTAGGCTTACAGATTATCTGCAAGGCAAATACATTTTATGTATGCAAATCTGTTAAGCCATCTACCTTTCTAATATGATGAATGAACCCGCAAAGTTGCAGCAGTGTAAACTGTGCATCAGATTCCCACACTGGAAGCGATTCACTCATTGCACATCGTTTTGAAGTTGACTGCAAATGTTCCAGGCACCGGTTGCCTTGGTAACCCCCTAAAGTTTTTACTACTGCCATACGTCAACCAGCTTAATCCTGCATGCACACTGGTAGTTCAGTGATTCACCAGGAACTAATCTCATGTCCTGCCCACTTCATGTTGCTAGTGGTTATAATTTGCCTGTAGTCACCAAATGCCATTATCTTTATATTGCTTCCATTGCGGATGCAGCATACAAAGCTGGAATTGCCGCTACTAGAACACAGAACGCACACTAAGAATATCTGTTCAATCAGTAAAGTCAGTTTCACTTTGATCTGCCAACAAACTAAACCACATCTCTTTATTAACGTATGAGACAGTAACCTTTAGACCTTTAAAGTTTCAGAACTTGCAGCCATCAACTTGTAAGTAAACAGCAGTGCCAAGAGCATATTTAGAAATAAAACCATCAACTTAATGGTTATCTCAGTTTACTGTTAAATTTTATGTTCACTCCAGATTGTGATGCATTTTATCATCACCATTCGATAATATCTGTGATTGGAGGAGGCAGCATTCGCAGGGATATTTTTGTGCGTCAGAAGTGTCACATGATGTATGACAGATTGACTTTTATGGGTGCACACACAGACCCTGAAGCAGAAAACCCAAATTAACAGAGCAAATTATCGAATGGGGTTTTAGGTTTTGTTAAATCAGTTAAAGCAAGGAAAGCTTGGATGTGTTAAACTTCTTTTGTAGTACACCCCACAGGCCAAGAAAACATATCAATACAATTGGTCGTCAAATCAATTTGTTTATGTTTCTATTTACATTTTTTTATTTAAATTATTTTTTTTAAATTATCATTATTATTTTCTTTATCTTGAGTCTGTAGTTTTCTAGGAGATCATTACTTATGTTGTTTAGATAAGTGATTCTGCACAATATCACACATACACGAAACTGCACACAGCCACATTACATCTGCCCTCTTTACAAAATGACTGCCTGCGTTTGATGCATTTAGGAGAAAATTGAAGCTACAAAAAACAACATGGCCTGAACTCAATTCTACCTGGAAGGGCACTGCACTAGCTCATATAAAAGGTGTTTACTTGTTTGGAGTTTTGATGATGATGACGGTGTGTACTGCTGTCTAACACACTAGTCCTAAAACTCTAAAGTGCTTTGTGCTATTTAAAGCTGGTATTGTAACTCTAGGCACAACACATGATTCACTTTGCATTTACACATTTTAAAAGAATTAGTGAACATTTTGGCTATCAAAGCACAAATAAATTATTTTCATATACTGATATTTCCTTTAAGCGTTAGCCCTGTGGCCTGACGTGTTGTTGCCAGCACAACCAGCTAACCTGTCTCTCTACCGTAACTTCTCAATTTGCTCATCAGCTTCTTTGACTCGATGTATATTTAACAATTTCCAATGTCTTCGTGATTGACAAATAACTGTACATGTCTCAGCTTCATCCTTTTAGTTTGAAAGGTTGTCCTTTCCCCTTTGGATGCGTGTGTGCGTGTGTTTTTAAGCCTAGTTCAACCACTTTGACATTTTTGGCTACTTGCCTCTACCATTATTTCTAACCCTATCTCTTGACCCTCTCATTCCAGTTTTTAGTGCTGACTCCAGCCTCCAAGTCACTCGTGGTCCTATGCCCTAAAAATCCTCTCTGGCACCGTTTTAGATAATTATAAGTGCATTCCTGTTTCTGTTTCTAAAATCTTTGAGAAACTTCACGTTTATTCGGCAGCCGAGCTCTGTATATCAAATTACAGGACTACTCACTCTCCAGCAGGACTGCCTTCGGTGTTTGCCATTGTTGTAGGTCTGACTGTGTGAGTCACTGAGTGTCAGAGAGATGAAGTCCTTTCTGGAAGGTGGGTACATCCTCTGATCGGGGTTGATGGTCGTATGTCATAGAACCTGCCCTAAGAAATGAAGAACACACGAAGTTAGGACTATTCCCTAAAATAAAGTGGAAGGTGAATGTAAAATCCATCAATTTTAGCATTTTTTTCCCTTGCACATTCTTTCATATTGCAATTGTAAGAAAGTGCATGCTGGCTTACATTAGATTAGTCAGCTTCATGACAGCTTTTGTACACCTGACATGCAAGCCTTTTACTATGCTGCTTCTTCTGCTGGACTCATAAACAATAAAATACCCCCCCAATAAAGCTCATATCAACAATCTTGCCTACTGTGCAAAGTACCATCTACTGTAACAAAAAACCAAACAAAAAAACAAAAAACAAAACACGTTTTATTAGGGTAGTTGTTTGATTTATACTTAAGGCTTAAGTCTAGGTTCTTACTTAGTGTGCTTATCATCATCACGTTTTCAGAAGCATGGACATCTGAGGATAAGAGATGTAGTGTGTGCATGCTCCTTGGTGATGTTTTGGGAAACAGTATAAAAACACTGGATTTTAAAAACCCAAACTTTAACATGCTCTGTAATTCTTTTAAGGAAAATTATCAAGAGCAAGTAAGCGTGTGTACGGCAGTACGAGTCATCCTTTTAACACCATGCTAGCTAAAGCGTCCAAGACTCAACGTTAATTCAGTTTTTCTCACATCGCTGTCACGCTGTGTAAATAACACCACAGAGTACAAGTCAGAAGTCAAACATTCAGCTGCTTCCCTCTCACCTTTGTGCCTGGTTGGCTGCCTCACAGCGACGCTATTATCCCCAAAGCTGAACAGCTGCTAGCGGGCTACCAGAGGCTAGCTGTGGCTCTTCGGGTCGTTTCTGAATGGAGCGAAATTTTATTTGGGACACAGGTTAACAAACATGCAGCGCAGTTCTCTGTTCGAGCAACACACAATAAGACCCGCTGCCACATGAAATGTCAAGCAAAATAAACAGGAGCAAATATGGTTGAAGTTAAGAGACAGGAAAGCTGAGGAGGATACGGAAAAGACCTGACAAACGCTGACGAGGTAGGTCATGTGATGTGCGCACGTGATCTGAGAGTGTTTGAATTAACCCGTAACAACCCGGTTTCTTAACGAATTTAGCTTTGTGCTTCAGGTCATTATTTAACTTTATTTAAGCTTTTTTTTTTTTTTTTAATTAAACACATAGTGTGGTGTTTTTCCTAACATCGTTTTGGAAATGTATTTAGTTTAAACAGTACAACCCTGAAGCTTGTTTCCGCCACTGAATTACTAAATAAATAAATAAACAAACTTCCGTCTTAGTTACATTTGATTTACATTCGAAAAGTTTCAACTTAATAATTCAGTCTTCTAAACAGTGACTCCAAATTTAATTATTTATTAAGAAATAAATAAAGCAGTGAAACGTCAGTAGCACATTATATAAACGCATACACTATATACATTCTAAAATTAAAAAAAAAAAATTTCACATGCCACTGCTCATCTGTTGCTGTCAGTTTTATGAGCAGTTTTCATGATAGAGACCTTGATTTTGAGATATTTATCATATCTTTTTCTTTTTCTGTGCCTTAAAGTGCAATGCCTTATTCAGTATGATCTTTCTCTGAATTTTTCAATTTATTAATTTGAAATTTCAAGTTATTGTGTCGATTTGGAGTTTGAGTTAGAAGGTCATAATTTGGAGATGCCTAACTTGAAATTTTAACCCTTTAAGGTCCACACTAAGAAAAAAGCGATGGAAAAAATTTTTGTTTGCATTTCTTATTGACTTGGGTGAGTAATAACCACAATCAATAATTTTGTTTCAATAGACCCAATAGGTTTTAAAATATTCATCAAATGGTTGAGATGTCACTTAATGGTTTACGTATGAAATGTCATGCAAATACAAGTACAGTAGATAATCCAGTTGAAAAAAATCACATAAAAGGGCCAAATTATTAATAACAAAAACTATCCAGGGCATTGGATACAGTTTATTTCTAGTAGCATGCCAGTGAACATTGCTGGTTTTCATTCCACCAAAGGAAAGTATTATATCAAACAACAAAATACTTTTTTTTAAAAATCTGCAACTGTGAAAAATGTGCAGCAGCACAAAATACTCACATTCAGGCTACTTCTGACTGAATATACTATGCAAAATAATTTTTGTTTTAAAAATCAAACAAAAACAGTGCAAATCAAGAACATCTGCTTGTGGTTTTGGTCATCGGGATCTTAGGGTGTAGCATTTATTCTGTGGCCGTGGAGAGCTGAATCATGGTTGTCCAACTCTAGATGCTGGCTTGTCAAGGATGTATCCGAACAGTGGCATATGCCATCTCCTTAACTTGTAACTTATAACTTGTCTTATACAGGTGTTATAGCATATCAGAAAGCTCAGTTCCTTCCATATGCTAATTATATACAGGGATGAGTGATGGGCATGGAATGGTGATTTGCATTGGACTTATTGCTCCACCGTTTGACCGATGAAAGAGGCATGAGGTTGTCAAACCATTTTACTGCAATCAGACCTTCATCAGACCTGTAATCACAGGCTCCATGGCCCTTCTTCATCAGGCCTTTGTCTGCCATCAGGGGAGCTCCAGCAGTGCAGTTTGGTCATATAGTACCAATGCACCTGACACCCAAGGACGTGTGCAAGTTCTGGACCAAGCTGAAACTTGTGAAGAGCTGAGGTTTTTTGGGGTTTGCAAAGTGTTTTTTACAACTTTGGCCCCTAGAGGTGGCTTCTGTTCCTTTTCACTGAGGGGAGCATTGAAGAATGTAGATCCCCCTTGATACAGCAGCAAGTCGTGGATGATGCCAGATGAACTTGCTTGGCAGAACAATTTAAAGCCCCATTCATCTGGTTTGTTGGCAATAATATACTGGTGGAGAGTGCCAGCCCTGTTGGCTTCATATGAAACGATGACCTCAAACACACTGTGGTTGAAGGTGGATGGTATCATGAGACACCACCACAAATCTGCCACAGGAACATGTGACTTTTAGCCATATAATTGCTTAGCGTCCATATAGTACTTGTTAAACATGAAATTATAATTTTGACAGCTTAGTAATATTAATTTACCAGCTACTGTATTTTGGTCAAAAGGTAATTAGTCGTGATATTTGTGATTTCCACATGTTACTCTTGATTTTTACCATATTTATCAATATTAACACAGAAAGTTAAAAAAAATTATTACTGAGGAAATTATTTCAGCATATTCTTGCTGTGCTAACACTTAATGTAATTTATCAACAGCAATGGATAAATAAAATGGGTCCAGTGGGCTGATTTTATGGCAAATAATCAATTTTAATAACATTTAGGTTATGTTAGCATTAGCGCCATAAAGTGACAAATCAACTGTTTGGTTGGGCACTTTTTAAAAAAAAAAAAATGAACCTTTAATTTCACTTTTTTAATGCTGTCAAGTCATATACATTTGTTTGGTAAGTCCTCTAACACTATCTTATATCAAAAAAAAATTATAGCTTCCTACCTTAGTTTCATCAAAAACACTCAAAATATGTTGGATGGTTTTCACTGACCAAATAATTCCAAAACTTACAATAATAAAATTACACTGAGACAATATTTGGTTACGTATATGTATTTTTTTTTTTTAATTCAGCTGACACACTTTGAACAAGTTGATGGAGGGATCACACAAGTTAGATGCCCAGCATTTTGTTTCATATTTTTAAGAGTGATAATTTTACAAAACAAGCAAAGTAACAATGATCAGTCTCAGCCAGCTAAGGCAATCATATAAAATGCTATTATAAAATCTAAATACAAAAGGAAAATATTAAATATTTAACACAAAGCCAGAATGAAACAGCTGTGACTGAGATGTTTAATTGTAATTCATCTGGTTGACCTCTGGCTCTCTGGTTCCCGGCAGACTTTAGTTTGAGAATGATGTTTTTTTAGTTCTCCAGTTGGACTGATGTTGTTTGGGCTCTCACCACCAACTCCCTGACATCTTACTCTCCGTGCACACTTTACAGCACACTGCTCATCACTCACAGCTGACCGACTCTGGGACACAAGCACAAATTGTGCAGAGCAGCTACGAGATTTTCCTCCTGCCACTGGACCCAAGCGCTTTGCAGATTGAATAAGGAAGAAATTCAGGTAAACAGAAATTGCTCAAAGCTAAGTGGGTAATTTTTTTTTTTTTTTTTTACAGTGAGCCAAAGAAGCTTAGCAGGGTCAGGGTACTACTCTACTACTGGTTATATGTGTTTAGTCTCACTTTTTGCTTTGCATAACACATCTCATATGGCTGAATGTCACATTTCCCATGTTAAAAGGGTAAAAACTCTGATGTAGGACTAAATGTGTGGGAGAGAAGGATAGGAAACATTTATTTAAAATGTGACAAATTGTCAGATTCCAGCAGTGTATTGTCAAAGACATTAAAGACAATGGGGGAAAACAGTAAGTTAGATAATCAGGATATTTCTAGACCTAGTTTTGATTCAATTTTTTTGAATTAAATGGTCATTTTAAAAAAAGTCGTTAGAGAGAGCTGTAAATGCTTAGATTACTTATTTTTTTCTACTTATACTGGATCTGTGATGTCAAAGACAGAATAAATATTAAAATGGTCATTTTTGAGTCAAAGTTCTGGATGTGAGCACTAAAGACCCACCCACTTGCTGTCAGAAATTTCTGTTTGCAAGGGACAGCCAATCACAACAAAGCTGGCTTAAAGGGTCAAATCAAAACAGTTTGTTTCAGGCTGCACAAAAAATAGGCTGCACAAAGGATCAGTGTCAGGTAAATAAGGATTTTTTTCCAACTGTGAGTCATGCAAAGCTGCTGTCATAAAGCACATGAATTACAAATATGGAACTGGAAACTAGTATTAACTTTAATACGGCTGGTAATCTCTATCTCTATGTAGAGTGTACCAAGGCATTGGTACCGGAAGCTCTGGTTTCCACTTGTAGTTGTATTGACCAGTCATGTCTTTGCAGGCTTTCATTGCATGCAGTCTATGTGATGCTAAACTGTATTGGATTATTACCCACTTTTGTCTGACAATTTAGGGGTTTTTTCTGTAAGGTTTCAAAGGTGTGACCCAATTCAAAATGTACTACTAATTTGTTTATTTACTTTATTATCTACTTAGTTATTGGATGCGGAAACATCTTCTCAAAATTTAATGATCGTGGTAGTGAAACCTATGATGCATGGTTTGGAGATGGTGGCACTGACAGAAAGACAGATGACAGAAGGCAGAAGGGTGGGTGGGGGGCAGATTTCAGGATTTGAGGATGTTAAGATTTTTATTGTGAGTGACCGGGATGGACGTGATTAGAAATGAGTACATCAGAAAGATAGCTCAGGTTGAGCGGTTTGGAGACAAAGTTAGAGAGGTGAGGCTGAGATGATTTGGACATGTGAAAAGGAGGGACACAGGACAAAGAATGTTGAAGATGCTCCTGAAGGCAGGAGGAAAAGAAGTAGACCTCAGCGGAGGTTCATGGATATAGTGGAGGAGGACATGCAGAGGGTTGATGTGACAGGAGAGCTAGAGATGGAGGAAGATGATCCGCTGGGGCGACACCTAAGCAGCCAAAAGAAGTACTGTCATTACACTAATCATGCTTTTCTCTAAACTGAAGTGGAATTCTGTTAGAAAAAAAAACTTTGAGGAATTACCTGAGACATACGGGCGCTACAGTTTTTACGCCACCATGATACTATGCACAACCACGAATGAATCTGGAGTTAATAATTACTTTTTTTTTTCAGCTATTCTCAGCTGTGGAGAAATACAGATTTGTCCAAGATTTTTAAGGTTTTGTTTCCTAAAATTTAAAAACTTCTATATTAGCGTGCAAAAAACATTTATCTATCTTTATTTTCTGTTTGAAACTGTATCCGTTCTGTAAATTATTCTACTTCAGTAATGATGCAAATAGATTAACAGTCACTTGTAGCGACTGCCAATCCACACAGCGTTACCGCCACAAGTCAGAAAAGTCACCAGCATCGCTAAAGGGCCACATTTCACTGGCTGTCTGGCCAGCTCACCCCGTAGGTAAGTATGGCTGTGCTGAGTGAGGATTTTCCCCTCATAGCTGAGAGCTTTGCTGGATGAGCATGTGGGTCAAAATTGTGTGTTGCTTATATGCAAAGTTATGCATATTAAACTCTTGAATAAAATGCATTTCACAGATATTGTTTTGAGAGATATTTGCAGGCAGTGATCATAAACATTGGAAATATTAGAAAGTCTGGTTGTTCCTTGGCTGTTTCTGTGCACAGCCAGGATACTTGGCCTTTTCTCGTGCTGCATCACATTTAGTTCTCTGGTGAGTATCTCTAGCTACAAGATGAGGGATGGATCACATATTGTGTTTTCATTTACCATTAGCAAATCACTGTTGGATTTTGGTCTTTATGTGTATTTATCCAATGTTTGAAATCAAGATTTTCTAGGTTTGGTTTAAAGGCCAAACTACAAAACTGGACAACAGAGTGGCAACATTGGATTCAGTGCCAACGTGTGTAGTCATACCTGAGACAAATCTAAAGAAAGAAAACAAAAAAAACATAGCAACATGAAACACTGAAAACAATAAACAATAATTTGTATTTCAAGAGATGAAGACAGTTGGTCTTGTTGACAACAGACAGAAAAAATCAAGTAATATAACTGTCCCTTTCTATTGGTTTTTGTATTAAATAAATGGTGGTCTTTTGAATAAAATTAGCACCTTGAGAAAAATGAGACCTAGGTTCACTTACAGTACTAGAATAGTGGATTTACAGTGAGAGCTTTACAGGCCTATGGGACAACAGAAGCTGTGTCCCTGTAAAGAACACATTGTTATAGACATCAGCTAGGACAGTCTGACGTTTTATATACACAGTGAGCAAGCTGTAACACAATCCCTGCATAACTGCATAACAAAAAACAAAACACTGTATGAAGGATGCATGTAAAAAAACCCCAAAAAACATACACTTAAATTATTTAATGTCTCTGTAAACGAAATTGCCTTCTCCGTGAAAAAAAGCCTGGGGGCACTATTGGCCTCAAAGATTCAGTCATACAAAGTCACTGAACTTGAGGGATAAAATCCTCCAACACTAGAGGATAAAGAAGCAAAAACTTCACAGACTGGAAGGTTCCACTTGTCCATGATTTAAAGAGAGTTTGTGTCCTGGACCTGAGAGTCTTCCGGGATGGTGCAGCTTTCTCCCACCTCTAGCTGAAACACACAGGTCCAACAGTGAGGCCAAACTGGTATGTCGTGTTTCCTCCTCCCATTAGTGCCACGTCTCTCAGAGGAAGGAGATGGAGGTCCTCAAACTCCAGCACAGACTCCCGAGGACCAGATTCCATCTCCTCTCCAGGCTGATGGACAAAAAATAGATTACATTTGAACATTTACAGTAGTAAACCCTAAGTAGAGATCAGCTTTAGATAAGTTTCTCTTTCTCTTGAATTGAATATACATAAATGGTACTCTCTCTGTTATGATCAAAGAAACAAGAATAACTGCGAGAGCGCAGCGCAACCCCCCGCCCACACAGCTCACTCTCGGACCAATGTTTACTTTTAAGGGAATAGTAATGAAATGCACTTTTAGTGCAGTAAAAAGTGCAAAGTGCAGGCTTTTCTTATTTTCCCTGTTGAAACTCATTACCTGACATCATTTTGAGTATAAATATTTTTTTTTTACTATTTTTATTTATGTGAATATATTATATTTGTAGCATTCATTTAATTGTTTAGTAAAATTCACTTAAATGTTTAGTCATAAATATTAAGTGAAAAAAGTTTTGATCGTAAAGTTTACTTTGTTTTCAAAAAACCCCCAAAACCCCCCAAAGTAAATCTTATTCAGGGTCATCGTACATGTATTCAAGCTGTTATGTATTTAAATGATTATAACCTGTAACTGCAATGTACATAACAAAGTCCTAACAAAATATTGCGATATTTAGAATGCTCATATATCATTCCCTATGCCTATATGTTGTCAATATAAACAATGACTGTAAGAAACAGTTTTAAAATACTAGATATAGTGTTATTATCACTTTGACCTTGAGATCAACCTATTGACCTTGAGGTCAAATGTGACATAGTAATTGAAATCTTTACATGCTACTTTCTATATGTTGACACACCACACCTGTAAGAATCATAGTTTCTAAGGTATTAAACCTTTTGTCAAGTTTCAATCAATAAATCATTAGGTTGACCTTGAAGACCTTGATGGTTGTAAGCCAATTTTGAAAGGATTGTTAACATGACCCCACTGTACACCTGAACAAAGTTGTATCAGAATTTATTTAAAACTTTTAAAGGTATTGTGTTTACACACAGAGTGACAGAATGACATGTACACACATATCAGGACCAAAAAATACAGCTTCAATACGACTGCAGTAACCACACCTGTATTTGTGGAGTTTTTTTGGAATTTCTGTTTCAAATTTTACATGAAACTACTTTTCTTTTTTTTTTCTGTTTAATAAGCAAGTCATGATTTTTGAAAACTTTATATATTTTTTGCTCCACAAACAACATGCTATTTACTTATATATATATATAACATTCAGGATATTCAGTACAGTATAAAGTATTTTAGTTTTGGTTTTGTATAAAGGTGGTATCTTCAAATATCTTCACTCCTCTTACAGATATCCACTACATTTGTACAGATGCCAGATATTTTTCTCACTTTTTAAACTTTTTTTTTTATTTCAGGCCTTTGGGAATTCCTACCAAACTACCTTGGATTAACAGAGCTTTATGTCCTTCTACACCCTGCCCATGTTGAGTTAATCTGTTCAACTTTTTGCAAATCTGGCAAAAAGGAGGTGCAAAAAAAGTAAAACAGGAAGATATTTTCCAGTAGTCCTGTTACATACCACACAATCTTGAACTGCTCCGAGGTAACTTTGTGTCCTTGAGTCAGTGAGGAATTTGACATCTCGGCTGGCTGGGCCCAGTCTGTGTCCTGGATGGCAGGAGTAGGAAACCTTCTGTACAGCTGTGCCACTGTGCAATCTCAGGAAGCGCATCTGGACCACATTAGCACCTTGATAATAAAACTATAAAAACATATTAGAGTTATCGGAAAGGCTTTATTATAAATCAGGCCAAAGACACTAAATAAAAGGAAAACTGAAAAAAAAAAATACATTAATTATATGTGTGCAGTGTTTGGAAGGTTACTTTTAAAATGTATTCCACTACAGATTACAGAGTACATGCCCCAAAATGTATTTTGTAGCGTATTCCGTTACGTTACTCAATGAGAGTAACGTATTCTGAATACTTTGGATTACTTAATATATTATCACGCTTTTTGCAACTACATGAATGTACTATTGCTGTGTGATTAATTACTATTACTGAAGGCTACTTGCCATACCAATACCCACTAGATTTTTAAATCTTAATATAAAATGAGTAACAGTAGGTTGACATTAGGTAAGGCTGCACTTTTTGCAGCGATCTCGAATAGAAAACTATTCCGCGCGTATATAAAACAGGTCCGTAGCTCCGAACCGTAAAGGTGTAAAACCATAAACGGACCTTTGGCTAATACGTCGGGTTCCATGTTGGTCTCATAGTCGAAAACTAGCTTTACTTTACTTTGTCAACTTTGCTAGCGAGAGACAGAGAGAGGCGTTGAAAGGCCACTCCAATGGAACTTATTGTTTTGGAGGAAAACACAAACACAGTGAGTGTTTTCCTCCGAAAAAAACCCACACAAAATATTTTGTCACGTCATTATGCGGGCCGCAAGTAGAGGTGACATGGGCCGAGTGATTGAGACACAGGCATTAGAGCCTCTTAATGCGTGTTTTATTTGGGTTTCCACCGGCGTGGAATTACCAAAAATAGAGAGGGCATAGCCTAACATATGAAACAGGGAAAGACCGCCGTGTAATCCATTTATTTCAACAAAGTAACTGTATTCTGAATAACACCCTTTTAAAGGGTAACTGTAACGGAATACAGTTACTCATATTTTGCATTTTAAATACGTAACGGCGGTACATGTATTGCGTTACTCCCCAACACTGTATGTGTGGTAATATAATTGCATTATTATTATTATCATCTCCAGTTTTCTTTGTGTAATGTGAGGAGGTGTTTCCTGCTATTTAGCCTATTTTAGATCATTGTTTTAGTTTCCAACCATATTTACAGGCTCAAGTGGAACCTGCAGTCCCAGCTCCAGGAGGCGACTGTTTGAGCAAATGAAGTTCGATGAACTCAATGTATGTGTGTCCAGTAACAACTGAATATCAGTGTTTTAGAGGGTGTTTTATACTCAAGCATAAAATACATTTTTATTTAAGAAAAAGAAAGGCATCAAATGATCAGGGCCCAGGGCCTTATTTTTGATACCCGTGCTTTAGACTTTAGCTCTTCTCCCAGTGTTTCATCCTCTTGTGTCTTTTCCCTTGTATTTAGTCTAGTCATGTCTGTGTTTTCCCCATTTAGTTATCTCACTTCCTGTTTGTTGTTGGGAGGTTGTGGTTCCTTGTTTGTCGTCTTGAGTTTTGTTTCTTTAATCTCGTCTGTTTTGATTCTGTTTAGATGCGTCTCGTTTTCCCCTATTTTCTGTTTCCAGCCCCCCGGTCACCCTTTTAGAAATATGCAGTTGCCGTCTATATATACAGCAGAGCATCAGTTGACTTTTTTTGCCTTGTGTTTCCCAGCTTCAGTGGTTTTTTTCCCGAGTGTTTATTCCCAGTTTAGGTTTCTGTAAGTAGCCTTTTTTAGTTCCCTTTTGTATTTTTGTGTTTCACCTTTTGTATTCTGGTCAACAGTCCAAATAAATGGCTCATTTTTGTTTAACTCTGTCGATCTGTGAGTGTGCATTTAGGTCCTCATCTCCACTACATATACATGACACCATGTCATTAGCAATGTCTCTTTTCCCTGTTCTGATGCTTGGTTTGAACTTTAGCAGGTCGCCTTGACCATGTCTGCATAACTACATGCATTAAGCTGCTGCCACATGATTGGCTGATTAGATATTTGTGTTAACAAGCAGTTGAACATGTGTACCTAATAAAGTGAGAGTACATTTTCCCCACTTGAGAAACTTTTGCCTATTTTGTTTATCTAGCCAACTTTATACATTTATCACCAAGAACTTCTTGCCCAGCAGAACCCAGGCCCTAGAATTAATGTTTAATTTTGGCAGTGCCACCCAGAGGTATTCACTCACCTGAAATCCCTCATCCAGCTTGCTGAGCCACTGAAAAGATCCTTCCTCAGAAAAGTCCTCAATCCAAGCTTTCATTGGCAACTGTAGGCAGATAAAAAGAAGGCACAATTTCCAAAACCGAATGTATGTCCCACTTTTGTGTAGTCAACATTTTCAGACTGTTGCTAATGAAATCCTGAATTACCATGCTGCTCAGACATGACTAAAGCAGCGTTCGACTCATGCTAACCAAGACCAATTCACATTTCTCTTTGGTTTATTGAGTCAATTATTTATGTAGGCTGGACTATATTAGCATAGATAGGGTGAAAGGTGAGTGTGTTTTGTGGTTTTAAACAGACTGAACCAACCATGAAACCAGGACAACACAATACAATGAGAATAATAATAGGTTCTGTCCTTTACATGACCTGATACCCTTCAGATGAATATAAAGTAATTTAGCCATGCATTGCTCCATTCCTTCCTGCAACCAGACAACTTAGTTTTCTTCATGCATACCTCTAACTGATGCAAACAGATTGAATTTGAAACATTTAATAAATGAGGGGTGACATGTGAATTCAGCTAAATACATTTTATCTAATATATTTGATATAGCTCATTTAATTTAGTTTTATATAAGAGACAAGACATTTTGGAATAGTGAAATCTGATAATTTGTATTCTACAGAAGATCTCAGCAGTGAAATTAGCAAATCAAACATTTTTATTTTAGGTGCTCATTACTACGTTATTCCCACTCATAGCTTCATAACTGTTCACATTTAAGTTAAAAAAAGGAGAACAAGTGTAAAAGTGCAAAAGAAATTTCCTGTTTAGAGACAAAGCTTGCAGGTTTAAGTCACTACTGCAGAAGCATGAGGTGAATGACGATTCACCTACAATACAAATACATTAAATGATAGTGGCCATGTCCTTGATTCAGAGGTACAATTTCCTGCAGACTTTCTCTGCTGATGTCTTTATACCTGAGAGTCTTGAGGATGAAGGCAGGTCTGTTTTGATGTTGAAGAGAAGCTGCAGTAAGCCAGCAGGGCATCGCCAGGACTGCCCTGGTTGGGGTCAATGTAATACATTCCTGTACAGAAAGGTTAGCAGGAACTCAATGAGAAACCCAGGGATCAAAGTATTACAGTATGCTCCATGCTGACAGTAAAACCAGTGACATACAGGGAACACAAGAACTTCAACATGCTGGCCTGTAAAAGGAAAGCATTAAAGATGCTGAAGTGTAAAAATATGTCTTCTGTGAACTATTAATATCCCTGTGGCAACAAGCAACAGAGGATTGCTGATGATCTGCAAATTTGGATCTTTGATAGTCAAACAGAATTACCCATATTCATTATCATTTATATATAAGTATACATTAAAATATGTAACAACATATACAGTAAGGTTGACCTTATTTGTCAATATATTATATGCTGATAAAATAAAGTTGTATAAAAAAAAAATCTCTTCAAAATAATCTCTTTTAAAACAAAGCATTTATCTATATACACAATGCTGCCAGGAAAAGAATTCATGCATTTTACTGACAGATTTTGAGACTTGATATCAGCGCTTGGGGACTCTTAGCAAAGTGGCAGTAAAACATACACAGCAAGACAAGATTTTAAATCTACCATCTGTGTTAAATGAGCCTAAATAAATGCAAACATTTCACAAGGCTACTTACTCTCCATGCTTCAGAGGTAGGTGACGTACAGGGGTAATGTTAAAAACCAAAGCACTTCAACTGGTTTTGCTCTAATAACAATATATAAATAGGTTTAATCCATAATCTTAAGCAGCTTATCCAACTATGAGCACAGGGAGCCTATCAGAGCTGACCTTGGGAAAGAGGTGGATGTGAACCTAGTAGATGCTGCCAGTTGATTATATGACTCAAATTATTTTAGAAGTACTTAAACAGACGGACGCTTTGTTGTAAGGTGAAGTTTTGGCTTAGATGGCCTTGATTATAAGGTCCGATGACGATAAAGTAAACCGCTCAACCACACTACACAGAGAATATGCAGGCCAATCATCTACAAAGCCTCAATTTAGCTGTTACTCAAAACCAAATAAGAGAAAAATAAACTAAACTTTTTTCAGTTTTCCTCTGAAATGTATTTTATTCTGTAAATCTATTCTATTATAGCATAAAGCTGTAATGGAGGCGGACACACTCATTTAACCCTTATTTTACTCCACCTAGCTTAGGGATTCCCTGTACACAATCATTCAGTGTTGCTTTACTTTAAAATCTCAGTAACTGACCACTGCTGTATTCAGGGTGACAGAGCCAGAGCTCCAGACAGGTAGTAGCTGGATGCTCTTTGCTGCCATCAGGAGGATCCAAAAGCAGCCGAAGCTCCTCCTGAAGAGTATCCAGCAACGTCTGGATCAGAAGGTAGTTGGGCTTATCTGACATGTACATGAGGTCCTGGATATGGGAAGACAATGAGGAGAATATGAGCCGGTCAAGTTTAATATTTAGAGCCCATGTAAATTTAATGAAAAATAATGATTTTGATACAAAGGGGTTTTAAAAAAAAAAAAAAAAATCGTATTTCTTTATATCTCTATATCTTTAATTTCTTTCTTTCTTTTTTAAACACATGCTGTTTCCAATTATTGGAAAGAAATGTTTTTTAATAGGCAACATTAATCGAATATTTCATAACAGAAAACAACAATTCCAAAATCTAATTGGCAAAACAGTTTACAAACTACTTGCCTTGAGCTGAGACAAGGTCACGTTCAGTGACTTTCCGGGAAGTCCGGGAATGCCAGGTGGACCCTAAAACACAAGATTAATCTTCAAATGACTAAACCTAAACTATTACATAAAAAGTCTTATATCAATCATTTGACATAACTGGGAATAATTCTGTTATAATATCTTAGTATAATGTAGTTCACGGTAATTAGAATTAAGCTGTACACCCTTGTTTGAGTTTTGTTTCAAGCTTTGCAAACAAGCTTTGCTAACCCATGAGAGGAAATTTGGGGCAAACACAGTTCTTCTCCACCCAGATCAGATGAAGTAGGACCAGTATAGATAGGAAAGCCCTGCGCCCAGGTATTGCAACAGACAGAAAACTGTTTGCATTGTTAAAGCAAACATGATAACCTCGTGTTTTTTTACCCATCTGTTGTAGACTTACCGGCAGCCCCTTCCTGCCAGGTGGACCAGGCAGACCTTGATAGCCTTTCAATCCCTGCAGGGAGAATTATATATAATAGCAACAATATAACAATACAATTCTGTACTCTTCCACATGGCAATATCAAACTGTTAATTATCACATACACCGATAAGGAAATAAAGACTGCTGCATGATCGCATTAGACTGCAAACTTCCAAGTGTGACATCTTTATGATTATGTGAGTCACATAAAAAAAGAGGGGGGAAAAAAAGAACAGGCCATTTTCTTCACAGACTGGTGAGTAAGAGCTGAAGAGTGTTTGATGTAGAAGAACAAGAGAGCTGGAGGTGATGATTTCATACCTTTAATCCAAACAAACCCTGCAAGAAAAGAGAGGACAGGGGAAGCAAAGGGCATTAGTGTGATTTTTCAGTATGAAGTGCATTTATCGACTTCCGACTGCTTTTATCAGCTGCATTAAGAGCCTGTCACCTGTAGCCTTGCTGATTTCATAATCTTAGTCAATGGACATTTTTTCTCCTTAAGACACAGTGGGTTGATTGATTTAACAGGCTGGTAGCTGAAGAACAGGGTAGGCTAACAGATAGCAGGCTGCATTTTGAAGAAATGGCAGGGGTTATTATAAAACAATAACATTTGTCTTCATTTTTTAGACATACCCTGGCAGAAAGTGTCTGAGCAAAAGATGTGAAATTCTTGAATTGAAAACATAAAATACTGAAAAAGTCCAAGATATATCTTCCTGACTAAACTTAGCATATCAGAGAGAAAAAATGACAAACAGAACAAGAAAAATACAACAGTTAAAGAGGGCTGAAAAAATGTATCATAAATAAAAGATGTTGCATAAGCTTGCCATACTCAAAAGTATATTAAAGATTTAGAGAGAGATAATACTTACAGGCAATCCAGGCATCCCTGACATGCCCCTGGGCCCTGGCAGACCAATGTTTCCCTAAGACAACATCAGTATAGTGAGAAACATAAACATCTGTCAGTCTTTAACATCACTTAAACACAGTTACACATTGGAAAATTCAAGGCTCTAAACCTGAGAGCTAACAATGCTGCAGTTTTAGTTTTGTATACCTGTTCCCCTTTTGGACCCTCAGGACCAGGCAATCCAACAAGACCACGGATACCCTAAAAAAAGGAAAATCCCAAAGCAGCAGTGATGTAATGTTTTTAGTGTTTTTAATGGCCCCAGTAAATAAAAACCAGAAGCACCTGGATGAGCGTTCTTTGATCAGAATGAACCACTATGTGAATCTCATTTGGCATTTGTCTTCCTTTTGTTATTTTCCAAATTATCTTGATATATCCAAACATAGTAAACAGTCATTTACCATCATCCCACAAAAGACTGTAACTTAAATGATCCTGTTTGTTTCGTTTACGTCTGTTTTTCTGTTTAAATCTGTTAACTGCTCCTACCTTCATGCCATCAACTCCAGGTAGTCCAGGCAGTCCCATGTCTCCTTTGTCACCCTAAGAAGATATGAAACATATGTTAACAGACAGGATGAAAAACACTTTGAAAGACCTTTAGAAAGCCTGAATAAGTAGTTGGAAGCAAAATATAAAGAATTCAGGGATGACCCAAAACTTTTGAACAGTACTGTAGTTGTTCTTAGTTATCTTTTTACTTGTTTACCTTTTCACCCCTTTGACCTTGATCACCTGAGTCTCCACGTAAGCCAGGGATTCCCTTGGTAAAGAACACAAAAACACATCACATAAAAATAAATGCATTCTATTTGTTAAAATCATTCATTTGTCTCCAACTCACTGAATGTGGTAGATCACTGAAGAAGCAATTTCAACAATGATGTATGACGTATGGAAGGTAGGTGCACAAATTCACTTACAATGAGTCCTGACCATCCAGGGAGCCCCACCGGTCCTGTGTCTCCCTTTTCACCCTAAACAATAAAGCACAGTCTACTGTTAGGTCATATCTCATATTTAAACCAACTGTAGGGGTTACACAGAGCATATGGTTGTGTTCCCACCTTTGGTCCTCTCTCTCCCCTGGGCCCTCTCACTCCAGCCTTGCCTCTTTTCCCCTGAGGATGAATACGCCATGATAAAAAAAGAAAAATAATAATACTGAATACAGATCATCTTAGCTTCATCACAACTGTGGACTCACTGTTACATCCTTAAAGCCATTTCCAGCCACTTTCCATGCCGTGGATACTCTTCACAACATAACTCCCAGAGAATTTGTTCCTCCTCCCACAATCACACGGGGAATCTTTTGCTTCTTAGCGTGTAAATGACTAAACTATGGCGCTACATCCTTACATTACATAAACCACCTTTAACCTTACCCTCCTTCCAACATGACCCCTCTTCCCTGGTGAACCAGTCTTGCCTTCTTCTCCCTGTAGAGCAAAACACAAAGGGGGAAAGTTATTTGAAAAGTAAAAGGCAAGAACTTATATATACACTCAGATGTATGGCACCCAAAGGTGACAATAAAGAAGATATAGACATTTTGTCCATTCTTATGAGGGATCATAAGAATGGACAAATGTCTCATGAAACTTGTTGCGCATTACTCTAAAGCTGAAAGGTGATTATAGGCATTCCAGGTTACTACCCTGTCATGTGACTCTTGCTGGAATCATCATTTTTTTTGCCCATAGTTGCTTAAATCATCAAATGTCATTCATCTTCTGTGTTCTCTGGTCCCCATATCGCTGCAAAATGCTTCCTGTGTGGGTGCAGCTGAATATTGCATTTTGTGCAACATATCACTAGGGCCTCTTTAGTGTTTTTGTGCACTTGTTGCTAGTTGACTAAGATGTGGTGTGTTTAAAATGCTGCATTTCTGGATGGACAGATAGACAGATTGATATGATATGATATGATATGATATGATATGATATGATATGAGGATTGTACCTTCTCCCCCTTCATGCCCTGTTTGCCTTCAGGTCCCGGTCTTCCTTGAACTCCCTGTAAGAACAATTTTTTTTTCTCATTTGCGGCTATCTTTCAGGCACACAAACACATCACGTGTACACTCTGTAAGCAGGAAGAGTAATTTTAAACAAGCCGGCATTTTTTCATCATCTATAGTGACTTCATGCTATATACTGCACTCACAGGAACACCTATAGGACCTGAGAGACCCTGGGGTCCCCACCTCTCCGGGAGGCCCCTAAAGAAAAGAGAAGATAAAAAAAGAAGTTACAAAGTCAGTGCTGTTAAGCAGGAAAAGTACAGTCTTTACAATTCAAAATAGTGGTTTGGTTTTCACCTCTAACCCTGGCAGAGCTCCAGGACCCTGAATTCCTGGAAGACCATCATCGCCCTGCACAAGTGATCAAGGTTAATGAGGACGTTTTTAAGAGGTCATATATTATAGACAGATGCAGTTTTTAGATTTAATGTAATTATTAAGATGGCAAAGCACCATTATAGTTTAATAAATGTTATACAGTGGAGTATACATATAAGACCCATATCAAACTAACCGGCTCCCCTGGTGGGCCTGGAGGTCCTGGCTCTCCCTTGAGTCCCAGTTCCCCAGGTTCTCCTTTACTTCCCTCATGTCCCTTTGGTCCTGCATGTCCTACTGGACCCTGCAGGAGTCACAAATGTGGTACAAGTCTCGTGACACATTAGTAACATCTTTGAATTTTACTTGTCCTTCAAATCTGATAACATTTAACATAAGATAACATAAGAGAATGTGATTTTGAAGTAGAATACTTCTGTATAATTCTGTATACAATTAGATGGCAGGTCAAGTAAAGAACTGTGTGAGTACACCTCTTGTACACAGTACATCTTGTACACCTGCAGGTACTTCAGTGGTCACAGGCGTTTATTAAATTACTTTGGCGATGATTTATTTTAAAGATCGTAATAAAAATTTTGACTGTTGTAGTATTCTGCTCGACCTAAAGTTCTGAACCAGACACTTAACTGACTGGTGTTTGCTGGGATAGAACAGAAAGTAGCACAATGCTGAAATATTAGTTTGAAACTTTGAAACAACTGTCTGATACTAGAAGGCACTTACAGGTGGTCCGAGCCTCCCAGGATCTCCTCTGACACCATGTGACCCCATTATCCCCTAGAAACATGAGAAAGAGAAAGCAAATTTAATTTTACATGTATATATGTTCTACACACTAAGTTAGAAAAAAAACATTAAAATGAATAAAAAGTTTACCCGAGGGCCTCCTGAACCCGGCGGTCCAGTAATTCCTACAGGCCCATGCTCGCCCTAGAGAGAGATGGATGAAGACCTTTTCAAATCACTGCTTAAGCATTTCTTTAAACAGAGCTCTGCAGGGTCTGGGCTCTATACCAGAAATAAGTTCAGCATGCCCAGGGTAGCTTTCTGTTATCTGGATTCACTTCACTGATCAGGATAAAGGATCACATGTAGCTGGTTATCAATATGCTAATTTAACTCGGGGTTTCCCCTGTTCACATGAAAGGGGTGGTGTTGGCAGCAACTGACCAATCTAAACAGGCCCTTCAGAGATCATGTGACTGTTCTTCCATAGAAAATGATCCCTGTGAGTGTCACCTACTCACCAAATGTTGATTATTAAAAATCTATAAAGAACATAAACAGTATACCAGTATAAGGCACCACTGTTGTAAAAAAAAAAAGACAAGAGATGAATTTTGAAGAAAATCATTTATTTGGATTAAACTGGATTGATTTAAACATTAATCCTTTATAGGGTGGTCATAGAAGGAACTAAATACCATAGTGCCCTATAAAAGGTTAAATGTTGTCCGCAGCCTGATGAAGAAGACTCATAAAAGAGATGTAGGAAAAAAAATTAAGGAATAAAGTTGCATTTAAGGATCTATATTTATTACTGATGCTCATCAGCTAAAATCCTGCTTCGTAGTACAGGCCTCTGTACTGTAAATAAACAATATGCTGATTTAAAAAACAGGTCAGTTTTTTCCTTGTAAGGAAAAGGTCCTCTCAGCCACCCATGTACGAAGCAGCAATTATTAAAATTCCCTTGAGAAAAGGATTTTTCCAGTGAATGATTTTATGATGCCTCTTGCAGCGTTTTCAAATCTATCATAAAAAAATTTGCTGCTAAGGTTTGCTGTTACTCAAAAATTACTTTTCACAATATTTAAAATTTTGATTTATTCTATGTTCCATGAAGCCACATTGAATACATAAATAAAACTCTGCACTCATGTTAGGATTGGCTGCCCCTTCCCTCACTCCCCTGCTGGCCTGCTTTTGTTAAATGATCCAGGTCTAAGTTCACTTCAGGTGGTCTCTTTCGCTTCTCATTTATTCCACGGATCTTCTCTCTATCGTTCCTTAACTCGAACTGAAAGAAATATTACACGTCCTCTCTCATACTTATTCTATAATGCACATACGTCATTAAACTATGACTGTTGGCCTAAAAAAAAAAAAGAAGAGCCAAAGCACATTAAAGCTGAGGATTCTACTTTAAGGTTACTTGTGGAAAAACAGTGGTGGCCCTATAGATGTATTTATTATTTAACAGCAATTTTCAGTTGTGCTGTTCAGAGGCAGCTGATGTTGAAAAAATCTTCAACGTCTGTACTCGGGCACTAGATGTGTGCTGTGGCAGTGTCCAGCTGAACAGCGCACAAGCCCATCCCTTGGCATGGTACGCTTAACCATTCCAAAACTCAGCATTACTCAAATAAACTGAATTTTGGGGTGAAATGTGCTGAGGCAGTGTATGGATAGCATATTGTGAGTAAACCTACCCTACCCTTAGTCTGTTTGGGCTGAAAATAACATGAGCTGTAAATTCAGAAAGAACATATTCTGTAAATTGTGACTGACTCATCGATGCAGCATGTATATATGTTCCTCTAGTGCCAGGTCTCTTTCCCCTTGTTGTCCTTAGTCTCTTTCCATGTTTGTGTGTCCAGGTATGAGGCTTCATTCCCTTCAGCAGGCTACTGATCATTCACACCTGCCCTTCATTAACTCTCCTGAGCAGCTGTGTATCTAAACTGGCTTTTCCTACCAAAGTGGTAACGGCATTCATCAAGCTGCTAGACTATTGGGTTTGAGCCTCAGATTATCCCTGACTGATGAAACGAGTCTGCCTACAGCTATTGCCTAACTCCTGCCTGCCAGTGCAGACCATCTTCTTTATTACGACTCGTCCATTAACCCCGCATCACAGTAAAAATAAACCAATTGAACTGTCTTTCTGAGTCTGAGCCTCCTTTTAGGCTTGACTTCATTGTGCATAATGAAAAGTACTTCAAACGTTTGCTGAAACGTCGTGAAAAAACATTCTTAGAGGGCACTCTTAAAATTCTTATTTTGAATTATGTACTATATAAATCTTAACAGCACTGTGACTCTTATGAGAAACTGTTTTGTTACCTTCTCTCCCTGAGGTCCATCGGGACCTGGACGTCCAGGAGGACCTGTCATTCCCTGAAATGAGAAAAGAATCACAGCACAATAAAGCTGCACATTAACATCAGTTTGCAATCTGCAGAGTTGTGAGGGAAAAAGCCAACTGTGTGTCAATAAATATCAGTCACAGCTATGAACTATTCAATACAGGTTAATTCAAAAAGCACTCTAAGCAGCATATCAAAAGCATCAATACTCTACATTCTGGTATTCAACTCACCAGTAACCCAGGCAGACCCACAGGGCCTAGTTCACCCATCAGTCCTGGTTCACCCTGTTCAAGAGGAAGACATCAGTTTCCAGTGATTTTAATAAATCCAAATGAACTTCTTTGTTTAATTTACAGTGATAGATCTTAGATAACTACCCTTTGTGTCACCCTTTTGCATTTCAGTGCTCTTAAAAATTGCTCTAATAAATCTCACTGTTGGTGTTTTGAAACTGAACAAGCTTGAAGGAAATGTGGGTAGTGTTATCAAAATGTAACATCCAACTTCCACTGAACTGTTATTCTCACATATTCTCACCATCAGTCCCAAGTTGCCCTTCTCCCCCTTTGGACCCCTGTCACCATTTTCTCCGAGGGGTCCCCAGGGACCCTCTCGACCAGACAAACCAAGAGGTCCCAGCTCACCCTGCACACAATAACAACAGTATGACCGGAACTGCAAACATCACCCAGAGAGAACTCATCTGCTTGTTCAATATATTGTATTTTTAATCAAACTGAAGCTTACCTTCTCCCCCTTGGGTCCAGGATCTCCAGCTTCACCGGGAAGTCCAACATCCCCCTGCAGAAGATGAGGGAACAGAAGTTACTTAATGGTTCAGTCATCAAGGAAGCCTACAGTGAGGTAAAACCAACATATTTTCCTTCTTCATAAGGCAACGTTTCACATGTAATAAAGAATCAGATCTGCCGGAAAACTCATGTTTGAAAAGATTTATTACAACTTCAAAATACAGTTAGTTTGGCCTACAGCTTTCACGCACATGACTTCTCACAAATAGTTATGAGGACATGGGGAAGTATAGGGAAATATCCCCCGAGCCCAACAGGTGGATGCCGGGTTGGTGGAAGGGTTAAAACATGAGGATAGGGGATTTTTCTCTGCTTAAATAGACCATCAAACTGGAAGGAGAGTGAGGTTTGAGTGGGAAACAGTTCTAGCTGGCTGAACTAGATATCAGGCTTCACTTTGTTAAAAAACAATAACGCTGTTGTATTGCACACAACAAAAAGATTATTAAAAGATACTTATCTTGCCACATCCTGTTTTGTTTCTGGTGCTTTCAGGATGTAATGTAGATTTAAAAAGATGTCATTGTTGAAATGATTACAAAAACTACAAGCCACGCTCTCTCTCTCTGCTCTTTGATAAAATCAAGATTTCAAAACCCTAAAATCAATGTGAAATAGGTACTGTCATTACCACAGCATCAGGAAAATGGAATTCTACATTGTATGTACCACAAATGGGGGTTTAATGCTTTTCAAACCAATTTTATACTTTTTTTTAAGCAAAGGACCTCAAATACCTTCAGATTTTCAGCTGAGAGTAATTTAATTCTACCAATAAATAAAAGCACATCTGTTGGCCACAACAACAAACTCTGGACAGGATGCTTGTATGATTCATTAAAGGAAATAAGGTTCTGGAAAAAAAAGAATCACCTCCGGTACAACAACTCTGTTATTTAAGAGACAGCAGCTGGACATGTTTGTCAACACCTGAAATAATTTAAGTAAACAAAAGATAATTGTACTTACCTCTTTACCGACTGGTCCAGGTGGTCCTTGTAGTCCTTTCCCCCCCTGAGGTCCCCTCTCTCCTGGTGGCCCTTTAGGACCAGGTTTCCCACAAGGTCCTAAATCCCCCTGTCAAACAGGAAAGTGTAGGAAAGTCAGATATCAGGCTTTTGGAGGCTAAAAAGTTGTTAGTTATCAAACGTTTGGACCCTTGCAGACTGTTCTAAATCACTAAACAAAGTCTCCTTGGCTTCATGAGATCCAAAAGAAAATCTAGTTTAATGACTTCCACATTTAAGGTTCCTGTACCCAGACCAGACTGTTCCATTTTCTTAAGGTTGCTCAGCAAGGAACATTTAATGAACAGGCACTGATTATTGCTGCAGATACAGAGGTATAGCATTTATTGTGAATTTAATTTGTGTTGCAATAATTGTGGTAGAACTGCAGTTCAGAATTAGAGAAAATGTTCATCTGTGCCACTGATTAATACAATGTACAGTGGTCCCTCATTTATCGCAGGAGTTACGTTCCAAAAATAACCCGCCACAGGTGAAATCCGCGAAGTAGCCATCTTTATTTTTTACAATTATTATAGATAAAACCCCTCACTACACACTTTATACACTTTTCTCAGACAGACATGAACATTTTCTCACTTTTCTCTCTTGTTTAAAAACTCTCAAAGTTCAAACCTTCATAGAAAAATAAGTGCAGTATTATAGAATGAAACCAAAGGCAGGTGATGATGTTTCGTCGACATTGTTGTGTTTGTCGGGGAGAAAACTTACAAACATACAGTACAGCACTTAAGAGTCGCTGTGCGAGCGATTGAAGATTTATGTTAATTTGATAAGCTGGATGCATCCTGTACTGTACAGGGGACACGGCACGAAATTGATTGACAATGGTCTACAGCTAATCAGGACGCAGAACACAATGCACTGTAAAAAAAACAAAAAAACAAAAACAAAAAAACCATGGAAAATTGCACACAAAAAAATTTGCGAAACAGCGAGGCCGCGAACGCGTTATAGCGAGAGACCACTGTAACTTACAATTCTGATTGGGCAGAAATGTTTTTCAAGTCTGACTCTGACATTGTTATGAGAATAAGGACATTTTATTTCAAGTGTTTCCTCAATAATGGAGTCCAAGGTTTATAATTTCGGGTATACAGCTTTGGTCCTGTTATCACTGACCTGGTCTCCTTTCCTTCCAGGTGGGCCCTCGATTCCTGTGTGGCCAGGAGGACCCTGATGGAAAATGTGAAAACTGCTTTATAGAACAGCAAAACTTTTAAAAAAAATGTTTCTAAAACATTCTAATAGAAAAACATAAAACAAATCGGTGGCAAAAAAAAAGGTGCAATTAAAAAAGCCAATTAAAAATAATATTTTCTTTATGAGCATTAAACAGGGCCTTAATCACACCATAGTTTATGTTCAAAGTATGGAACAATTACAGTAAGGGTTGTATTGTAGGCTCTGTCATTATGGCTACTCAAGCATGAACCATGAATGTGACTTAGTGTTTAATTAATCAGTGTACATTATATATAATAATATATAATATAAAAGCTATTTCTCTTTCATGGAGCCTGCCATGGTGCATTGCCAAGTTATTCCAACAAAATGGACCAACAAAACAACGGCAGCTTAAAGTTGTGACTTTGCAAGAGAAATTTGAGAATGCTAATTTTATTGTACTCTTTACAAGCATGAAGAAAAAACAAAATCGTTGCTGGTGACTGCACAAAATATTGTAACCTTTTCTGGACTGAAAATCTCTCCGTTAATCAAAAATACATTTTCTTTATAACAAAACAGAATTGATCAGAATCTGTCTCAAATGATCTCATCAAAGAATATTATGGTGACTCAACACAGTCACAGGCAAACAAAATTGAGCTCAAATCTTACTACCAGGTGTCAATAATTCTTACACACTTTCTTTAAATCTAAAATACAGAATAAGGAAAAAGCTCATAAGATTAGATAAAAGTGCCTTAAGTATTGATCAGCTAGCTTCAGAGACCCAGCAGTTAGCAGAGGTAAGTGAAGAAATCAGATCTAAGAAGTTTTAATTGCTTCACAACAAAATACACCAACCTGCTGTCCTTGTCGTCCCATGGGGCCTGCTTCTCCAGGTAATCCAGGTAAACCCTGGAAGTTTCAGTGTTTGAACATTAATGAAGGAAGAAATAAGAGATTCTCATTATAAAACATTTACAGTACATAATTGTTGAAGTTTACTGTAATTTACCTTAGGTCCTCTTTCCCCCGAGTCCCCTGATAATCCATCAGCACCCTGCGGACCCTGATCAGATCCAACAGACATGCATGTCAGCTTTTACGCACTGTTCTCTTGTGATGATTCAGTAGATTTTACATGTATTGAAAAACAAATAACATGGACATTTATCTCTCCATGCAACATGAGAGAACAGCAGTCGATGGTAGGTACCCACTCACTGGGATTCCTGCTTGTCCCTGTGGTCCCTGAGGTCCTGGAGGCCCTTTGCTTCCCATTGGTCCTGGTTTTCCAATTGCCCCATCAGGACCTGGTAGACCTGGAGGACCCTTAAAAATGACAGAAAAAAGAATACAAATTGAAATTTTTATGTTATTTTTTTAAAAGTCTAATATAAAAACAATCACTATTTGTGGGCGACTGTGGCTCAGGGGGTTGGGAAGCTCATCTGTAACCGGAAGGTTGCCGGTTCGATCCCCCTACTCTCTCTGTCCTGGTCGTTGTGTCCTTGGGCAAGACACTTTACCCTACTGGTGTTGGCCAGAGGGGCCGATGGCGCGATATGGCAGCCTCACTTCTGTCAGCCTGCCTCAGGGCAGCTGTGGCTACAACTGTAGCTTGTAGTATGTGAGAGTGAATGAATAGTGGAAAGTGGAATTGTATTGGGTGCCTAGAAAAGTGCAATCCATTATTATTACGTTGCTCATTGATTATTTTTTTCATTAATTTGGAGTAAACACTTCCTGTAGCATATCCTGTAATTTAATCACAACACATTTTTTGTCTTTATTGTGTACAATTCATCAATAACATACAATCAATTTTAATTTAAAGAGATTTTAAACCAATATATTTGCCCGTTTGCCTATATACATGTCTAACAAATGCAAACGATTGCAAAAGAACACTTCTTCTGTCTTTATGCAACGCTGGACCATGTCGATGAGGAAATGACTGGTAATGTGCTGATTTTGTGATGATTCTTTCATGGATTGTGAGTAATATAATACAAAAACGGGTTGCAGGGAAATCAGCAACAATGAATCAATTAAAACCCATTTATGTGATGTAAAATCAGCATATCAGTTTTATGGAATGACAGCTCCCTCCCTGCAGTAACAGCTTACAACAGCTGCATCTCATTCAGTGGAGCTTCAGTTGATCTTTAAATGATTAGTTTTATTTTGTCTTATTGTGGGAGTCACAGTAAGCCTGACCAAAAATAGCTTCATAAACAAGTCTGACTGGACGATCAGCAAAAACATAGAATTGAATAGTAAGTACTGCAGAATGGTTTCGTTTTCTAGGCAGAGCTCCAACAGCATGCAGAACTACATATTCTTCAACACCTAATCTAAACATGCCACATTAAATAAAGGAAAAAAGCAGTGAGTGAGATCGGGCAAGCACGATCTGCCCAAATGAAAATGCAGAGTACGATCTTCTTTATTTAACTCAAACTTACTTGTGGACCCTGTATCCCATTGGGCCCGTCATCTCCTGGACGACCCTGTGAGAAACAACAACAGTTCAACTTGTTGATTAAGAAACACAGAATTGAAAGTCATGCTCTGATGGCTCTGAAAAGAATTTAAGCATAATGTTAAATTGCCTTTAAATCTATAAATTTGTGACCTTATTTAATATATTTCCTCATTTTATCTCTCTGACAGTTTTTAGTTTGCTCTGGTAAATATGCTATTAGCAAAATATCTGTAAATCTAATCTTGTTGAGCATGCTTTGTTCAGCGTATCACACTGATCATCCCAATTTAGCAGCAGGCTATTTTAATGATTAATGATGCTAGTGCTCATGCTAAATTGCCTTTAAATGTTTACTGCAATTCTGTGAGGCTGTTTGGAATGTTTTTCTTCTTTTTAGCTTTCAGTTTATTCTAATTTAGACATACAACGTTTGATGAATCACAATGCTGTTGCTAAACTAAACTAAATTGCCTGTTAGCCTGTGATGCTGTTTGGTATTTTTTAACATTTTATTTCTCTGACAAAGTTGTCCTTCTGCTCAGCAAGGGTTGAGCCAATGGATGATGGTGTCAGGGATAGGCGATGGTTAAAGTGACTGGCGATAGTTCACCAATGTGTTCACCAACAAGGTCAAAAGCATGCACACCTCCAATACTTGGTAAAATGTCCCTTAGCAACTTATACCTCAACCTTTTGATAGCCATCAACAAGTTTCTGGTATAACTCTGGCTGGATATTTGACAACTGTTATTGGCAGAATTGGTAGAGTTCATTTAAACTGGTTGGTTTCCTGACATGGATGCCTCTTTTAGCATTGTCCATAAATGTTCAATAGGGTTGAGGTTGGGGCTTTGAGAAAGCTATTCCAGAAGCTTAATGTTCTCCTGCTTTCCAAACTGAGTTTTGATATGAATTTTGGATTGTTCTTCGGTTGGAACAGCCAACTCTGTCCAAGTTTCAGCACTATCATCACCATGCTTGACAGTTGATACAAAGCGCTTAGCTTTGAAACCCTCACCTTCACTCTTGTCATTGTGGCCAAATAGCTCAATCTTTGTGTCTCTGACCATGAAACTTTTCTCCAGAAGGCAAATGGGTTTTCCATGGCGGCAGCTGCTCAATTTAAGCTGAGCATGAAGGAGTCGATTTTAGAGCAGAGGGTTGTTTCTTGGTCAGCACCCTCTCAGTAAAATAAAACTCTGGCTGCGTACAGTGATGCTGGTGTTTCAGCAGTTTCCAATTGGTCATTCCTGAGTTTTCTTGAAAATCATAAACAATTTTCTTTACATCTGAGGGTGATATATTGGGTTTTCTTCCAGACCTTAGCAAAGTGGCGGCAAATCCAAATATCTTGTACCTGTGTACAATTGTTTGAACTGATGAGCTTGGAATCTGCAGCTGTTTAAAAATGGTTCCAAGACAGCATCCCAACTTGTGTAGATCTTAATCTTCCTTGGACTTTCCTATAACTCTGAGTATTGGTCAGTCCAATTTGAGCAAATCCTTTTTATGCTGGCAAAGACAAACTACCAGCTGTAGTCATTATCATAATCACTAATGAAAAGTTAATAGGCCTTTGTCTTAAGAAGTTAAAATACATAGTAGAACCTTTGGCACCACTCACTGAAAGATTTAAGTGAGTTTATCTATATATTTGAGCCTGTATGCACTTTTGACCCTGTGTGGATTCAAGAAAATGCTAAATAAATGCAAATGTACACCCAGTTATTATATAAGTCAATAAAGATGTATGCTGTACAATCATTCCACCCTGTAACTGTATAACCAGCACTTGCAATACAGGCGTCTGGGCATGCATGGGCATGTGCGTTCAAATTCATGTCCCCACTTCCTTTGAAGTTAATGTGTGTGTGTGTGTGTGTGTGTGTGTGTGTGTGTGTGTGTGTGTGTGTGTCATCATCACCATCATCATCATTATCATCATCAAATGGGAGAAAACAAAAGAAGGATATTTCTGACTGCTGGGTTGATTTTTTAATCAGGGTTTAATTGCATTTGCAGAAATCCTTAGTTATCCTGTATCCTTTTTTATTTTTACTTTATTATTATTATGAATTATGACGTTTACTGTGATGGTTTCACAAACTGATATTTCATAGAGACACCAGAAACTTAACACTTAGAACCGAATTTAGAAGATAAACCACCTTGTGAGGATTTGTCTCACCTGTGGTCCCCGGGGTCCCTTCTCTCCAGGAGGACCTTGCAAACCCTAAAAAAATGAAACAGAGTTAGATCATGCTCCTTATATCTGCATGTTAAAATGCATGTTTCTGTGTTTGATCAGCTATAGGATAAGTGGGTAAAATATGTTAAACCTACAAAATTTGATATTATCGATGTCTTAGGTGATCAACAATGTGATGTTATTTATGTATTTATATTTATTTATTGTTATTTTATCGTATTTATTTATTTATTTTTATGTGGGCACTTCTCCAAAATTGTACAAAGTTCACATAAGCTGTAAAATCTGCTGATTTACTGACATTGTACTAGTTCTATTACTTGATTTGTAAAGATGAAGATTTTTTTAAGAAAACTGTAATTTTAGTGATCTGTGGCTGTAAAGATGTGTTTTAGGTTACTCAGTTTCAACCTGTCCTGAATCTTTAACTGTAGCTAAGCTAGTGTAACACCAATACAAACTAAAGACACTTAAAGGATATTAAGTTCTTTAAGTATCTTTAATGATTTTATGACCTGTAATTGACTTGAAAGCACATTTTTAAAAGTTTAAGTTAACTTTTTTTAACTTATCTAAAAACACAATATCTTCTGTTTGACACATCCCCTTGGTTTCTTTACTTTACTGGAACCTTAACCTGGGTTTTTCTCTCCCATGATGAGTGCAGCTTTAAATGTCTCAGTGATGCGGAACAATGACAAGTTTAAGACATTATTTAGCGTTCAAACTGAGATCAAACTGCCTTAACTCTATGACAGATTGATTGATTTCACTGCAGTGTTGGGCAGCCATCTGTGTAAGTAAAAAGTGGCTCCAATGACACTGCATGGAGTGTTGGCAGCGTCAAAAAACAGTCTCACTTCCACTACTTAAAACTAACTCCTTCCATGCACAAGGGACCTTATTCCTAAATCTAACCAACCAAAAGACTGACAGTGATTTATAGGGTAAACAAACTTTGGCAAGAACAGCACAGATTTTGTTTTTCCCCCACAACTTGACCAAAACTGAAAAAACAAACAAACATATGAGTCAAGTTGAGGTAATTATTTTGTACCATTACAGAAAAAAACAATAAACAGGGAAGATCAGTGGTGTACCTATCTGAAGAATTAAGCTGGCATTTGATGTGTACTGTTGTGGCCAGACGAGAGGACAGTGATTGGAACAATTTATTTGTCCTCTTTCACCTGAGCCTGCCACATCACTTACTTCGCCATTAGATTTTCCTCCAGAGCTCTCAGTAAAATCAATCGCTATGAGTTGTTTGCCTCCATGTACTGGCAGTCCCTGTAGACCAGCTGCACATTTCATCGGTCTATTTTATTTACCAGCCCTTTCTTGACGTGACCCCACCATCTCTTCTGCTTTAATCTAATCTGCTTTACAATACTCAATCTACCCCTCATATACCCCAAATAGCTCCCAGGGGTTAAAGGTTAGGAAATAAAAAAGCAAAAATAAACTGCAGACACTTACTGGAGGTCCTGGCTTCCCAACAGGCCCGGGTAATCCTCGTAAACCTGGCTCCCCCTGGTGCAGAAAAAAAATAAATAATTTTATTGTGATTGTTTCTGATAATTGAAGCTGTAAAGTTACTTCCAATCACAAGATTTTAACAGCTTTAACAGAACATTTCTGTACTCACCTAAATGTCAAAAATATTCTAGTCAAAAACCTTTTACTCGTCCTTTTCATAGCTGAGTCCCTCACTTTTAACACAATTTACCGACTCATGTACGTACAACAGCATCTTTCGTCCTGTTCTTATATCAAAAAGGACGAGGTGAGATAGATGACAGAAGGATGATCTTACCCTCTGTCCTGTCAAACCTGGAGGCCCGCGCATTCCCACAGTTCCTGGGATACCCTAATGACAGAGGGAGACACAAGACATTATTACTACTATAATTTCAGTAAATATGGAGCTGAAGGCTTTTGTAGGCTTTTAGCGGTTAATTATTTTATTTCAGGGTATACTACAATGTTCATGGGCATATTTGAAATCATTCAAAACTAATAAAAGCTATTACAAATGACAATTGTGACTTTCTTACCAAAACATCTGCGTATTGTGTTCAAGTGATATCAGCTGAAGTCGAACTAGGGTCGAGCTGTATTCTCATGTAATACTAATTTTAACCACTATATCAAACATAAGGCCTGGGGACCAGAATTGGACCAGCAAAGGCTATAATCTGGCAAATTGTATGGCTTCGGAAAATGTGAAAGAGAACAGAAATTTTGGACTTTTAATTGTATGTTTTATTATATTGTTTATATTGTAAGTTTTACAGCTTTTCCTACTGATAAAACCTCCCCCATGGCTATTCATGCTACACCAAAGTGGTCAAATTATGGTTTTCTGTAATTTTACACATTTACTTTTAAAAATGTAAGCTCAAAGAGTCGTGCCGACAGATTTCTTTCTTTAGAAATAACAAAGAAAAAAAAAAGAAATATGAGAAGACATCCATTTCAGGCCATCTACTAATAAAATGGTGCTCCCTGGTCATGAATGTTTCAGCAAAGAATAATTACAAAAAGGATCTTTCATCCTCAAAAATACACCATATAGATGTTGATTACCTATCCTACCCAAGTTCAGATATAGAAGCTCTAAGAGCTGTCTTTTGCTAATAATAGCCAGGAAGTCAGCCTGCTAAATGAGCCACATGGTGCCTATTATGCCTATTATGTGTTACATAATGACACAGATAAGTACTGGATGAAAAGTAAAAACGGAGCTTTGCAGGCAATTAAGCAACAGTGTATCCTGTGACAGAGTAAGGTTCTCTTGGTGGGGACATTTCATCAAAGAAAAGCTACATAATACACTGAAAAGACTGACTATATTTCAGAGCCAAGCCAGTCACCCTCAGGCAAGATGGTGCCTGCGATCGGCAATGCTGCTGTCAGGGTCTCCATGCTTCTGTTTTGTGTTGTATTACCTATTCTGCTGCTGTCTGTGGATGAGATTACAGCTACCTATGTTTATGATCGAAACAGCTTATTTCGGATCAAATCAGCAATGGAGTCGATGGAAAAAATGAGAAACACTTTGGAGGCTTCCCTCCACCACTTGGGTGATCAGCTGTTGTCCATAACCTCCCATGCTTGCTTGTGTCAGGCAGAAACCGGAGCTGCCGTTCCCTGACGAAAGTCACCGGACGAAGCGAGGAAGGAGAACGGGCATCCAAGTGAGATTATGGAAATATAGGAATACCGTGATTTAGCATCCTGCTCGAGGCTCCCAACATTGGATGTTTTAGCTAAAATGGACTTCCAGCTGAATGCATGGCTTCTCCGCACGAGTTTCATAAGGATGCCGTGTTTGAGACCAGTTTTTCCAGACCATGTTGGTGACCGTCTTACTGTCCCATGGCTTATGATAAAAGGTAAGAAGTCCCAGGGAGTGCAGGGCAAACCTGCGCCAAGCCCCTCAGGATCTAACCAGAGATGTTTCAGCCTCGCCGATTAAGATGACCCTATTAAACTGTCGTTCAATCTCAAACAATGCATTTGTCCTCAATGATCTTTTTATCAGGAATAACCTGGATTTTATGTTCCTAACGGAAACCTGGCAGCGAAATATGGAATTTGCTCATTTTAATGAACTGTGCCCTGCAGATTGTATTTGTCTGACCACACCACGACTTTCAGGACGTGGAGGTGGGCTGGCTGTTATTGCTAGAAACTCCTTTTTCTGTCATCTGGTGAAGACCCCTTCTTTTAAACTCTTTTGAGATTCAGATGATGAAGATAAAAAGGAATAATCCCTTCTATGTGATCTTAATCTATAGACCACCGGGACTAGCGAGGAGTTTCTTAGTGGAGTTCGGGGTCTTTCTATCCTCCACCATCAAGCTGAATAAAATTCTTCTGCTGGGGGATTTTAATTTCCATGTTGATGACAGTTCATGCCACGCTGCTTCTGAATTTCTTAGTCTTTTAGACTCTTTTAACTTTACCCAACACGTGACTGGGCCAACACACTGCGGTGGCCACACCTTGCACTGGGTCTGGATATCGGTCCAGTTTGTTGTGAGGACATTTTTATTAGTGATCATAAATATCTTTTATTTGATCTCTCCTTTATTTGTGACACACTGCCCTCTGTTCATGTGAAGCATTCACGATTAATTACTGACTCTGCGGTTGAACAATTTGTGGAATTGTTTGATAATAACTTACTTGAAACCGATGATATAGAATGGCATGTGGCCTCCTTTAATTCGTAATGTCAAAAAATTTTAGATAAAGTGGCTCGTCTTAAAATCAGGAAAGGCAGCATTATTAAATCCCTGCCCTGGTTCGCAGAAGCTATTCGCAGCTTTAGGTGAATTTGCCGTAAAACTGAGCGCCTGTGGAAAGCCACAAAACTTGAGGTTCATAAGCTCCACCTAAAAGAACTATTATCTACCTTCAACAACATGGTGAAAGATGCGAGAGCCACTTATTTCTCTAAACTACTTGCAGTAGGAAAAAGAAATCCTAAGGTTCTCTTCGACACAGTAAATAACATAGTCTCCCCCCAAACTCCGTGTACACCTGTCTTTTCAGATAAGGACTGCAATGACTTTCTAAGATTTTTCCAAGACAAATCAGTGACCTAAGAGGAAACTTAGCTCCCTCCCTTCAACCATGATCTTCCACACCCTATAATTATGGAATCCTTTCACCCAGTTTCTTTAGAAGATCTATCAGAAATACTGACCCAAATGAAACCCTCAATGAGTCCAGCTGATGTCCTACCTACTTCTTTATTTTGCAAAGTTTTTGACATCATTGGGCCCTCTGTGGTCACACTGATAAATTGTTCCATGCTGTCTGGCTCCCCAGGTGCTTTAAACAGGGTGTTATTCAACCTCTGCTGAAAAAGCTGAACCTGGATCAGACTCTTCAGTCAAGCTACAGACCCATCTCAAAACTTTCTTTCATTTCTAAAATATCAGAAAAAGCCGTTTGGTCCCAAGTAAAGAAGGCACTGGAGAAACATAACATTCTTGATAACCTTCAGTCGGTATTTAGAAAGTCAAACTCCACAGAAACTGCTCTCCTCAAAGTCACAAATTACCTTTTGATGGCCGCGGACAGAGGTGATTGCTCAGTCCTTGTCCTATTGGACCTTAGCTCGACTTCTGATACCGTTGATCATCAGATCTTAATTCACCGCTTAAATCATATGGTAGGGATATCTGGATCTGTTCTGAAATGGCTCACCTCATTTCTGGCAGATAGAACATTCTTAGTGTCGGTGGGAAACTTTCGCTCAGTTGTAGCTAAATTGTCATGGGGAGTGCCGCAAGGTTCGGTTCTAAGCCCCCTATTGTTTTCATTATATATCCTTCCTTTAGGCCGTATCATTAGCAGCTTCAAAATTATTTCCTACCATCTGTATGCAGATGATATCCAATTATACATCTCCTTTAAACCCTGGGAATTAGACAAATTATCTACTCTAATGGACTGTCTTAAAGAGATTAATGGTTGGATGACAAACAATTTCTTGCAGATGAATGCAGACAAGACTGAGTGTTTCATCATTGCCCCAGAGAGCATCAAGCCCTAAATTAGTCAATGTCTGGGACCTTTTTCATCCTCAATAAAAGCTACCGCTCGGAATCTTGGGATAATTTTTGATCAATCTCTGTCTTTTGACGCTCATATCAAGTCTGTGACCCGCTCCTGCTTTTTTCATTTAAGAAACATTGCCAAACTCAGGACTACTGTATCCAAAGGCGAACTGGAGATGCATGTCTATGCCTTCATCTCCTCTCATTTAGATTACTGTAACGCACTCTTTTCTTGTCTGTCTAAGGCTTCCCTAAATCGCCTTCAAGCGGTCCAAAATGCCGCAGCAAGGCTTTTATCCCACAGTCATAAATTCTCCTATATCACCCCTGTGTTAAAATCCTTGCACTGGCTTCCAGTTGGGTACAGATTAGAGATGGACCGATCCGATATTATGTATCGGCATCGGTCTGATACTGACCTAAATTACTGGATCGGATATCGGAGAGAAATTAAAAAATGTAATCCGATCCATTAAATATCACAAAAGCACTTCACAAAACTTGCGACATGGTGTAACTCAGCTCATAACCTTAGCACATCGGAGCAGTGTGCGTCACGTGATAGAGCGGCTGTGGCGTGCGAGACCTGTCGGCGGTCTGGTTGAGTATTTGGAGCCTCGCTACCAAACTGGCATTTCATCTCCGAGAAAGTTATCCCAGAGAGAAGTAAAGCAAGTGTATAAGTTCATCTCTGAATGTTTGTAAAGCATTCCCACGTTAAGCTTGTGACTGCCTCTCATTCTCTCCCCCTCCCTCTCCTGTTGCTACTTCAATCATGAAACTGATCAGTGATCAGCTGATCGGCTTTTCTGTTGTGACTCCCGTCTCTCTTGTTTGTTTATCGCCTACTTTGCACCAGAAAGAGGAAACCAGCAGCTGAACAACAGCAGCACGTTTAACCTTGATAAGCTGTTGTTAGAATTTATTTAATATTACTTTCTACACCAGGATCGTTTTCTACGTAGCTGACGGCTGGTAACTGTGCAGGGGCGGGTCTAGCAAAGTTTTGCCAGGGGGGCCGATAGGGCATTAACAGGGAAAAGGGGGCACAAAGACATACTTTTCTTTCTTATTCTCATTTAAAATGTCTAGCTTTTAATAAATAATTATCTGAATCTTACACCCAAAGTTTTAATCTGATGTAAAATGTATAGAAGTCCATTACTGTATATACTAACTATTAAGTCTAATATACCCTAGTAAGCTATAGTACGTTTTCCATTGGGAAGGTACCATCTGTGCAGTCTGCAATTCTGTTGAAGAAAGATGTTGAATCTATTTCATTATTGTAGAAAATAATTGATTTCTGTGCATTTTTTTTTACAAGTGCATTAAATTAAAGTTGATTACGTCGATTAAGCATCACAAGGTGGAGGGTGGGGGGGTGGTTCCCTATTTTTTTTGCTGGGAGTTGACAACCCTATTGGTTAGGTTGTTTAATATTTCTGCTAAGTACTCTTTAAAATACCAGAATAGGGAGGATGGAGCAGGTTTAAGTTTATTAGATTGATCAGTATTGCTGAACTATGAAATATTTTGGGTGCAGCGTATTTTTTGCATACAGGTATAACAGAATATCTTTAGTGTTTTGTTTTTTAAAACTTGAGTATAAACTTATACAAAACCCAGGAAGATATTAAAAAACAGTTTTATTGATTAAAAAACACACTATATCGGATTCATATCGGTATCGGCAGATATCCAAATTTATGATATCGGTATCGGTATCGGACACAAGTGGTATCGTGCCATCTCTAGTATAGATATCAGTTTAAAATCCTCACTCTTACATTCATGTCCCTACAAGTTGAGGCCCCCACTCATATCACTGAGCTTCTCCAACCCTACTCTCCAAACCGGATCCTTAGATCCACTGATAGTGGTCTTCTAACCATTCCATGGACCCGTCTGAAAACGAAGGGGGATCGCGCTTTTCAAACCTTGGCTCCAATATTGTGGAACAGTTTACCTCCCCCGCTACGCATCATCAACTCTGTAGCTTCTTTTAAAAAACAGCTCAAAACACATCTGTTTAGACAGGCATTTAGGTAATATTCATGTGTAGTATACTGTTTTATTGAATATGCTGCTATACCCTCTTTATACTGTTTTATTGTTTCGACTGATATGCTTTTATTCCCATGTGAAGCACTTTGAAATAACTTCCTGTTTTAAAAAGTGCTATATAAATAAATTTTACTTACTACTTTTATTAGTTGTTATGCTAAATTTGCTCTGCTTATATACTGTATGTACATACATTTTGTTTTGAAATGTAATGCAGGCGGATTCCTTGCAGCAGAAGAATCACTTACATACATGCCTACAGGGCCCTGAGGTCCCTCCAAGCCTGGCTTCCCTGTGAAACCCTGAAGAAACACATTCAAAACACATAAAAACATAACACACAATGTTAGGGAACACAATGCTGTGACACTAATGTAATAGACTTCTCTGTAGATGGATATCACGGAGGTCATGACTACTATTTGCAGCCTCACCCTTTCTCCTGGGGGTCCTGGTGATCCTGGAGGCCCCGACTTCCCCGTTGGCCCCTGATATGTCAACAACAAGGAATCAATCAAAACTAAGACGTGGTATAAAATGTTTATCTTATCAGCCACTCAGATTTACATGTCATGACCTTCATGACAACAGTAACATTACAAACAAGGATGCTGCTAATCTTGCAGGGTAAAATTTAGGACATTTTTGCAAACACAGTTATTTCCTGTTTCTCAGGAAATGATACCAGCTGCTCAATATCATTGCAATATATTAAGCTTAGTTTGAATATCATCCCAATAATTATGCAAAGCAGTTATAGTAGAGTCTAAGAATAAAAAATGGACCTGAAATGAGCATAATAGGTGCACTTTACATAAAAAACCAAGGGATTAGATAATACCTTCATACAGTTTTTGAGCTATATCCTTTCAATGAAAAAGTCTTTCCAGGCTATCAAGCCTCTACACACTACACAGGTACAGTGCTCTGTCTCTCAAAATGAAATAAAAACAAAGGCATACCGCAGAACCTGGTGGACCATCTGTTCCTCTCACTCCGGGAATTCCTTGAAACCCCTAAATAGGAAGCAGAAGAAGTAATGAAGAATGGGCAAAGAACCAAGGAGAACTGCACTGATGACCTATAAAAGTGCAAACACAAAATAATGTGCAGTGAGCTGTTATACTATTAGTCTAAATCGGCTGATTCAGCATTTTGCTAATGATTGCTGAATACAGGATTTAATTGTTTCTTGGCAGTTGCATTAAAGGGATTTATGAGGTGATTCCCAACACTTATTAAGAATAAAGGATTGCTATTTGGACTTTTATTTAATACTCTTCAATTCATAAGTTGTGCAATTAGTAAAGTGGTGACTGGGAAACTGGTATTACAAAACATGTTTTCTCAGCTGATTTGGCAGCTTTCTTGTGCTAGGAAAATTGTATCTTAAAGTACATTTAAGATAAGAACAGTACAAACATTTTAGACAATGCTAATTTTGTAGGAAAGGTTTGGGGAAAACTCTTCTTATACACTTGCTTTTCTCTCCTTTTCAGGGTCGTGGGGGGTGCTGGAGCCAATCCCAGCTGTCTTAGGGCAAGAGACAGGGTACACCCTGGACAGGTCGTCAGTCTGTCGCAGGGCTAACACATATACACAAACAACCATTCACACTCACATTTACAGCTATGGGCAATTTAGAGTTTCTAATTACCTATCCCCACTAACTGCATGTCTTTGGACTGTGGGAGGAAGCCGGAGTACCTGGGGAGAACCCACGCAAACACGAGGAGAACATGTAAATTCCACAGAAAAAGACCTCGCCCTGATGGTAGAACTGAACTCAGGACCTTCTTGCTGTGAGGCACCAGTGATAACCACTATGCCACCATGCTGCCCAGTTTGCAAATAATCATCCACTAATTTATAAATGTAGACAGATTGCCAACACCAGTTTCCAGTGTATGCACTGCTTTGCAATAGAGGGATGACCTAACTGGTTGCCAACTGGTTGTATTCTCTTTATAGTCCTCCATAAAAGTAAGGTTGTAGAGTGTATGTGCACATGTGCAATTTTGCTGTTAAATCGCCATCTTACAGCATCCTTCTGTTTGTATATGTAGATGACAATACTTTTTTTTTCCGGCCAATTCATAACATTTACTTGCCTTTTTATCTTATACAGATTACATGTAATTGCTAAGTTGACCCCATTCATTCACATACTGATAGCAAATTGACAGGAGACTGGCTCCATCTCACTGCTGATTTATCATCGTGTGCACCACCAAGCTTATTTCAAAGAAGACAACTGACAATGAGTGGTTGAAGACCTGGTACCTGTCTTTGAAGCAACCATTTCAGAGGCAACAAAATGCAAGTTCAATGGACACTGTCACAATAATTTTGTTAGGCATGAACAAATATTTAGGTTTTCTAGGTTTTCCCCAAGGCAAATGTAACATGAGGGAAATTTTGCTTTAGAATTTTTCATGACGTTCTGCCTTGACAAAAACTTAAAACCAGTGACTGAGACTGGGCTTTCACAATATTAAATTACATTTTCACCTCATGATTATTGTTGCACTATGTATAAAAAATTTGAAGAACAAAAAAATACTATCAGCAAAATGTATTTATAACTTCGTTTTATAATGTTTATTTTTAATTAAATAATAAAAACAGAAGTGCAACAAAAAATCATGAGTGTTCAAAAGCAAAAAAGCAGTTGTGTGTATTACAGACACTAAAAATTATCATTTAATTTTAAGATATTGTTATTGCCTATACACGGTTATATGCACAGCCCTAACTGAGACTTAAAACTCCTGAGGAAACTGATTAATGAGGTCATAAGGTGAGCAGCATATACTTTTATATTATCTGCCCCCTTTTTTCCCAGCCAGATTTGCCCCCTGCTGACCATTAGAAAGAATGCAGGTTGAAGGCTCTTCCACATCGACTTTTCAGAGTTGATGTCTGCTTACATACAGTTTATACTTCAGGTGTCTTTGAGACTAAATAGAATACAGACCGAATGTTTTCTATTTCTTTTGACTGACACACTAGAAGCAACTTGGTCATCACAAATTGCTTTGAAGCTTTAAAGTTACCCAATAACATATTTACCAGATCACATGAAAATCAAAGGTATCCTGTGCTCCAAGTCACGTTTAAAAGTTAATCTCAGGTCTATCCCACTTTAAATAAGATAAGCTTTCGTCTTTGTAAAGACAAGCAAAGCATTGAAATTGGAAAAAAATAATAATTTTGAAACATTTTTATCTCCAGCGGTTATTTTGCCCTTAATTGCTTGAAGTCGTCAAATCTTATTCATTTTATATGGCCTTCCATTGCTTAAAAGAATGACCTTTTTGTGCAGACTTTGGAAAATGTCCAACAACCACATATTGGTTCAGTGAGTCCAGAAACATTTGCAAAAGAGTCAGTATTTATTACATTAACTATGTGTAATTATCCTTGTGATAAATACGCGAATACACTTACTCAGATCAGCCAACGCAGCACCTAAAACTCTAAGTCAACACAGCTGATATGTTTAAAGGGCCGGTAGCGAGCGCTGTTCTGTCTTGTTAAAACTTCACTTTTTTAAGTGTTTGTTGCCTTCTCATGAATTTATAGAACCATCTGTAATTTTATCCTGAGCTGCCTTGTAAAAATGGTAATAATGTGTTTTTATTCTGCTGAACCCTGCAGGTTGTGGCAAAAAGCCAACAACGCTGGGTTTAAAGAATGATGTCATGTACTGCTGAGGTCATCCTACGGCTAACGGTCTTACCATCGGTCCTTTAGTACCAGCAACACCAGCTGCACCTGAGGGACCCTGAAACAGAGACAAAGAAAATACCAACAATGCAATTTTTCCCGGCAGCAGAGGTCATTAAAAGTACAAGTGTTCAGTCTCTTAATAATACGCATCTTTAATCATGTGTTCCTACGCATTTTCTGAAAAAATAAGCAGTTACACTAAATACAGAAATTAAAATACTGATTATAATGAGCCAAATGTGTTGCTTTGTAGCTCTTGTGTACATTACAATCAAATACATGTTTTACATGGGATCAGTTGGAGAGATTAGCAAACAAGACAGGTTGTTATTTCCTTCAGTACTACCGTGCTGTACAAAGACTGCCTCCTGCTGTTTAAACCAACAATTATTAGACACCTTCCCCTCAGCTTGGGAGTCAGTTTTGACAGTTTGAGGGCAAATCCATCATCACTACTTAAAACCTGTATTCAGCAGTCACACAGTTTTAAAGTGCATGATGTGCATTGTAGTGTCTCTTCCCTCTAAAAGACAAAACTGGGTCTAAACCCAAGTGATAAAATGTTTGTGAAATGAGTTCATATATTTAAGTATTTCACTGAATAATACAGTACATGCTGCTGCAATACAGAAGGAGACAGGAGTAAATGAAATGCAGACACACACAAACACACACGCAGCATTTTCAGGTGATGGGATTGAAATATGATAGAGAATGGGAACCTGTGTACCAGGCTTTCCTTCTGCTCCCTCTGTTCCAGGTGGCCCCGGCAAACCCTGAAAGGAGATGGAGAGAAACACATACAGACTCACAAATGCAAACTGTTCATCCTGTAGATCCCTTTGTAGTGTAGTTCAGCCGGATATTACCGAACAGTACAAAAGAATATGTGTGTACTGTATAGGTATATTTGACTAATTAAATTCTGCAATCCTGTAATGCTAAAACATTTTTAAAATAATGTAAATCAATTCTTGTATGGAGGACTGTAATGAAATTTAGATACAGATTATATGATAGATATATAGTTTATAAACATATCAACTGCAACTCTATCTAGCTACTGAGGGCTTATATTTGTAATAAATATACAATTTATTTATTTATTTATTTATTTATTTTGCAATTTGAACATTTAACCAGGGGTTAAAGTGAACCAGAATGATCTGGAACTGCATTCTGGCATTTGCAGTTTTGAATAATCAAATCTGACAAGCAGTTTAATACATATTACTGTCAAGAGAATAAATTTTTTGATTGCTGCAGCTTGGAGGTGCTTCCAGCTGACGGCATACTTGGTCAGTACTCAGAAAATGATCCCATCCTAGCCGAGTTCTCTGGCTAGCAAAACCAAAGCGGAGCTAACATAAACAATTCTAATATTTGAAACAATATCTGCCCAGTTTGCACCACAATGAGTGTGCAAGCTAAACGTAAAGAGGCAATGTTTCCCAGGGGGAAGCTCATGTCAAAAGGACTGCTCAGGTTTTAATAAACCTAAATTTTAAGCTTCTTAATCATGCTAGATTTGCTTTTAATAAGATCTATATGTGATGTGTTGCTAAAGATTTTTGTTTTTTTTATGAAATGACTTGGAAACAAATTGAAGTTTGTTCAGGTTTGTCATTGTGGTGGGGCGTGGACTGCGGTGCTGTGCCTGCACGGCATCCGCAATCACGCCCGCCGTGTTAAACACGGGGAATCAGAGTTTGGGGAGAGAGTTGTAAGAGTTGTGAACGTGGTGTGATGTGTGTGCGGCTGCCAGCTGAGAGCTGCAGTCGCGTGAAATAAAGATGGCTCTGAACACCAATCTATGGACCCGCCGTGTCTCAATCACACCACAGTCATATTTAACGTCATATTTATTTATTTAAAGGTTAAAGGTAACTCCGCAACACAGTAAACCTCACAGCACAACAGCAGCAGCACATGTCAGCTGTAGGGTCTTTACCTTACAATATAAAGTGCCTTGAGGCAACTGTTGTTGTGATTTGGCGCTATAAAATAAAACTGAAATTGAAACTGAAATGAAATAAATATAAATTTTTACATGCCTTACTTCAAAGTGATTCTTTTCCCTACCCTGAAATGCTACACCAGATCTTAGCGTTCCCCCAGCTGCCAAATCTTACTCTAACCAAAGCTACATTATAAGTTTACCGGTGGGCCTGGTTGGCCAGGATGACCTCTTTGTCCGGTCAAACCCTGGGAAAACAAAAGGAACAGATTAATATGAATGAATTAATATTGACATATATATGAACTTGATAACAAAAAAAGTGAGTATTCAAACATCTTTTGGAGCTGAATACCTTGTTCCCCCTGGGTCCTGGTTTGCCATCACGTCCATCTGGTCCTCTGTTTCCCTTTAAAGATATTAGTGACTACAATGACTCAATCATCTCAATCAGCTGTCCTGATTTGTGGCAATTGTATCTAAATCATATTAAAATCACGGATTTTATTTTTATTACACAAAAAAGAAAAAAGACAAGAACAGAAATAAGTCATATTTCTGTTTAACGTTAGCGATGCTGTTATATGGTGGTGAAACTACATTAGTGACTGATTGTGTGGACTGAAGGATGTGAGCATTTGCCACCAAATTTACATTCAGGAGGTCACTGGAAGTTCTGTTACGTAGTTAAATTGGACGTTTGGAACAACATATGAAGTCATCTGACATTTTGTGGTGTTCAGACACATAAATCATCACTGACCTTTAACCCACGGCTGCCCTGTTTTCCCTGGAGGCCAGTTTCGCCATCGATGCCCTGAGTGGAAAATATATAAAGTCAGTCAAGCGCATCTCATTTTTTCATTCTCAAAAGGCACGCTTCCAGATAAAAGAGCATGTTATGCAATATTAAGCTGTGGCAAACACCATGCCACATAGTTTATTGTGTTTATTATGAGTCTTTTGAACTGTGTCATAAAAAAGTTTAACTTTCTGAAGGTTAACTCGAGATTGTTGAAACACAGGACTGACTTTTCTGCCAGAGCTGAATTTGCACACAGCTTCTGTATCACACTGGGATCACCATGAATAGGTTTAACCACAGTGCTACACACTGTACCTCAGTGCCTTCAGGGCCGGGCTGGCCTTTGGCTCCTGGGAAACCTGGGAATCCAACGAGGCCCCTCTCTCCCTGAGGACCGCTAATGCCTGTTGCCCCCTGTATACCCTGAAAAAAAAGTTCAAATTGTTATTAAACCTAGATCTTTTTTCTTACTCACACACTGACTTTACAGCAAAAGAGATGTTAAAGGAGACCTTTGACATTTTGGGAAGCACACTGTCTGAATGTGATGGGTTCTTTCCTGCTACCACAAATTAATTTGACATAAATTAGACACAAAATGATAAAAGCATCAATTTCCTTGAGTGAATGTCATCTGTCCTTTAGGATGCACACATATGTGAAGTTTCACCGCTAACATGACAAACGTCCCAAAAGTTCTCATATTATTAGGGTTCCCGGTGAAAAAAAATGCAATAAACAGCTGCCGGCAATGAATTTTTAATCACGGCTAATATGAGAAGTGATAATGTGACAGTCACGGTGCTATTAGATGGGATCAGTGTAATAGAGGGTGGCACCGGGCACAGACGAGCATACGGCAGCTGTCTGAGTGAGACAATTTGCATCTGCTGAAATCTATAAGCCAACGTGACAAAACATATCAGAAGACTAGAGAAATTATGTTAATGGTCAGAATAGTATCTCTGTGGAGGGGACCAGAAAGGGCCGCAGAGTTTTGCACTGTATCTGTCATACGGTTCAAACTAATTTCAAAAAATGATCATTAGTTAAAAAAAAAAGGAAGGAAGGCACATCATTACAGGCTTTATCAGTCTGTCAGTGTTAACAAATAAAGTTTCAGGTTCATACTCTGTCGCCTTTAGCTCCTGGATCACCCTTTTCCCCGTCTGGTCCTCTGTTACCCTGTGAGGGAAAACAATGTTTAAAGGAAAGGCTCAGTCGAGCATGTTGTGCTGTAAATATGTTCGTCATGAGCGCCTACCGTTCTTCCAGGAAAACCCACATCACCCTTTCTCCCTGGTGCACCCTGTCAATTAAAAAAAAAGGAAAAGAAAAAGAAACTTTAATTGTTTTAATGTGGGGAATATAAAATTATACCACACAAATCACATTAGTCAATGATTCAGAAGCAGATTACTGCTAAGAACATAGTTTTATACAATCAGAAGATGGCGACGTCTAAATGAAAAGGATGTGAGGAGCTAATAAGCAGCATCCAGTAATGAGCCATCACAGCCAGTAGAGGGCACTGTGAGGCTGCAGCATTTTTTCCCTCTCTGTAGCACTTTTAGAGAAACTGTGAAAAACACTTTTTACAAGCTGCAAGTTTAAACTGTGAAGTAGAGCTGCTGCGATGACAAAAGTTACAGGAAAAAAGAAAAGAAAAGCACCACAAACAACTGAGAGTGAATTCAGTGATCTCTTTGTAACATTCTGTCTGCTCACACAGTATTTATACAGCTGTAATGTAATGATGTAATGGCGTGAACAAGTGTTTGCTCACCATTGGTCCCTCTGAGCCGGGATCCCCCCGGGCCCCCATAGGCCCCACAGGCCCCTGACATAAAAAGGAAACAGAAAACATTAAAATTCAGTTTGGGTTTTTTTTCTGTGACTGTTTGTACACTATTGTAAACTTATCATCATGTACATTAAGCATACATAGAAACTATATTATTTAATATGCTGATTTAATATGATATCAACTAAAAAAACATATTTAAAACACTTGAAATTAAACTGCAAAACAGTTGGAGACTCCCACCAAATGTAAGACTTAACAGATAAAAATGAAGTAGTGGGTTTGGGTCAAGCTTTATTTCTCACGATGAAAAGCTGGAAACAAAATGAAAAGCACCAAGTGTCTACTGCTAACTTGTGTTTCCTAGAGACCTCTCTCCTCCCATCACCTGGAAATCATTTGCTCTTTCCTACCGTGAAGGATCATCATGACACACCTCAGGGGAGAGCTCCAAAAAGAGGCTCACCAAACAGACCCCTAAAAATATAAAAACCTTTCCTGATCAAAATTTGGCTTTTCTCACATTCAAGGTCATCTCTTAGGGCATGTCCAGTCAGCTTTCAGTGTGACAGTCTTTCAGATTGTTCCCTGGGTGTTCTTTCCTAATCTAGCCATGGGGGTGGGGTCGCAATGCAATGTACGCCTAGTGCCGGTCCCAAGCCCAGATAAACAAGAAGGGCACCTAGTGTAAAAATATTTGCCAAATCAAACATGCGGATCATTTCCTTGGATGTTCTTTTCTGACAACTTGGATTTCGTACTCTGTGATTTCAACATGGGCCTCAAACTTGAACAGAGAAAACGTCAACTTCTGTTTCACACTGACAGAATTTCATGTAAGGACCTTTGCAGGTTATGGGAACTGGGTCTCCAGCTACAACCAAGTAGGTTTTACATGAAGAGTCAACACTACTTTCCAAGCCCAAAGGCAGAGTGTTAGGTGAGAGGCAAGACAAGGAGCATGTTCATCACTTTTTTTCAGCATCTATCTGATTGTGCACCAGGAATTCATCCCACAGAGTCATGCTGTCAGCATTCTATCTACTGCAATGACTTGAGGCATTTGATGGGATACCAGTGCATTCCAGCTTGCCATCTCTCACCGGCTCAGAGCACATTAAAAAAACATTGAAGCTTTTTGTCCACACAAACACAGTCTTTGTTCACCACCACTCCCCACATTTGGCTCTCTGTAATCTGCTACATCATACACCCTGGAGGAGGTTTAGCCCCTTAAGGGGCCATGCTGGAGCTCTACCGAGAGATCTAAAAATGAGAGCTGCGTTAAATGAACATCCAGATGTGCATGAGAAGATGACCGTGAACGAGAAACTGGACAAATTAAAATCAGATAGGTTTTTGATTTTTATGGAGCTGGTCTGATTATGGAGCAGAATGTTTTAATCACACCTTGTAGAAGAACTAAGATCAAAGAAAACAAAAATGTATCCTGTGCAGAATAGGGATGTGCACACACATGACCATAGACTGTTTGCACACAAGGTTCACCGCCACATTTCCTTGTGTTGTATATAGACATCGAGGAGTAATATAATCAACTGGATTTTCATTGCGAGATAAAATTAATGCATTATCCCTTTAAACAGCCTAACATACCATCAAAAAGAGCTATTGGCTATATATGAATTAAAACTAATAATGATGTCACTGATGAAACCAAATAGTTTTCATTTGGCAGCTTTGGCCTCTCCATTCTTTCATCTCTTCCTCCCATGTTTCTCTCTCACAGAATTACACTAAGAAGAGACACATATGAAAAAAAACATTGACCCTGTTTTATCAACCCTGATGGCATTACTAAGGGTTAAGACTAAATGAAAGACAATCACCAAAAATGATGAAATTCCCCTTTAATACGCTGCTACTTAACATTTTTTTCAGCTAAATTATTGAATGAAAATACCAAACCAGAAAAAGTGAACAAACTTACAGGATCTCCTTTGGGGCCAGGAGAACCCGTCAATCCTAGATGCCCCTGTTAAAATGGACAGACTGGCATTAACCTCTTGTACTTCATTTCACTGACAGCTGAGTGAAAGGAGCAGCAACTCAACTGTACTTAAAAGCTTCCATCAACAGTCTTGCCTTGAACTCTACTCACTTGCGGTCCTCTGAGTCCCGTAGGTCCAATCTGTCCCTCGAAACCTGGAGCCCCCTACACAAAAGCAAAGGCAGGTGAAACATTTTATGTTAAACACAGTGTCTAAACATTTCCAAACAGCTGATTATCTGCAGCATATACAGAACCAAGCAAAGCTTATACCTGTGGGCCTTTAGGGCCAACACAGCCAGCAGGTCCAATGTCCCCCTAAAAGAAATAAAGAGTTCACACACAGGCGGGATGTAACCTGTTAACTAAGTCTGGGCTTAGACTGACGTCACACATCAAGCATCAGATCAGAACATTTACATTTCCTTTATTATAGAGGAATATTTCACCCCAAATTATTGTTACATATTTGGATACTGTGCTCTAAGTATCTCCATCTAAACTGTTTTAGTGTCACAACCCACATTTTTGGGGTTGGCTGTAGAGATGTCTGCCTTCTGTTGAAAACATCCATTCTATGTATACAGCAGTTGCCATGTGGTACTCAAAGTGACATCCCTCTATAACTCTAACTCCTTCAACCACCCAGCATTTGCAAAATAACCTAAAAAAAATGGGTGAAGACGAGCAGAAATGTCAGTTTTCTTTCTGCAGTTTACATCCACTAATCCAAAAATGTCTGCATCATCAAGTGAGGGGAGTACCATCAGTGTTTACAGCCTGTCATGCTGACACAAACATGAGCCTCTAGCCACGACGTTCAGTTTCTTTTACACAGAGGAAACAGTTGCTGGGTGTGGTTCAGTGGAAAGAAAAATGTCCCTACATGAAACTGCTCACAACAAACTATGGAGATATTTTTGAGAACTGGGTCATGATTTCTGCAAAGATAGATTGCTGGGGCACCACAAGACAAGTGCTATTAATTTCCAGTATACTGTGTAGGGGGGAGATTTCTCTAATAGCTCAGTCACACTGGAATAAAAACAGGACATTTGGTGATTGACTTTAAGCAGCTGCAGCAACCAATTTGTTCCCAACAAACTGTGCAACACCCTCAACCTCTAGGTGACCACTGTTGATCACAAGGCAATCGTACAGGTCGCCTGGTTTGAGGTAACCTGTCTTCAAGCAACTGTGATCAACATACTGATAGCAAACTGACAGCAGACTGACTGCATATTATTGCTTTTTATCGCCATGAATCAAAGGTATTTGGAAGATGGCAACTCACTGTAAGTGGCTGCAGACCTGGTCCTTGTCTTCAGAGAAACAAAGTTCATTCTGCATGGTCGCAATATTTGTTTTTCTTTCATGCTGCATTTTCCAACCACTGTTTTCCCCAGTGTGACACAAATGATACCTAACTTTGTTATCTTTGTAAAACATTAACTTCTTTTGAATAAAACATTTATTGAAAATTGCTTATACTGTAAATTTGAGAAGTGATTAAATCCTTTAAAAATCCAGTTTAGTGAATTGTTTTTTTTGGTACTTTCATTACAAATTGAGTATTGTATATATGTGTTTCTAAATTCAAACAGACTGAGAGAAATATATATTTTTCAAAGTGATTATTAGTTTCAGCCTCATGAGAAAATCATCTTTAACCTGCAGGCAAACTGAGCCAAAATAAAGACTTGAGGTGTGATTGTACCCTTGAGCCATTAACTCCTTGTGCGCCAACTCGTCCTGTAGCACCTGGTGCACCCTGTGACACACAGAGACACACACATACATGATCGCAGGTACATCTGGAATTTCCACAAACAGACTAATAATTCATCACTGAATGTCCGCCTGCTTACCGGCGGCCCTGGCAGACCTGGGAGGCCATCCAGTCCGCTCTCCCCCTGGTAATAAGCACAAAACAGCATAAAAAACAGACAAAGAATAAAACTTTTTAATACATTTAAGAATACAGAAAAAAAACAGGCATTACCACTTGCCCCTAATTTGGCTTTAAGTAAAATAAAACCTTTTATTATAGAAAAACATAAACAAAAGAAAATCTGTTTAATGTGTAATTTGGTTTTAGTACAAATTCCATTTGTTTTGCTTGACATGGGATAAATACTGTGCACTTGTAGTTTGGCCAATCCTTTCAATGAACAGATCACCACAACAAATAGCAGCAATAAGTCTCTAAAAAAAATAATGCAGGTATTGGTATCATCATCGATGACAGTTCAAGGCACAAACTAAAAACAGGACTATTTGCTTTTAAGGCTCTAAGAACTAGAGTCAGACAGCGGCTCACTCACATCAGGCCCAGGGGGTCCCTCTGGCCCAGCGCCACCTCGGATTCCCTGAGGCCCCTGCAGAAAAGATTAAAGATGTCAGCTTAATAGCAGTATACCATTAAAGTACACGGGGAAGGGTGTATACAAAGAGAGGATTAATGATACTAAAGCTTAGTCAGAAACTCAATTTTCTTGCCAGGGAGAATCAAAGTAAAATTACTGATAGACCAACAAGTAAAGCACGAGTGAATGCCTCATCGTTTGAAACTGAAAGTTCAAAGGGTGCCTGAATTAGAGATTAAAATGGATTACAGAGCGCATGTCTTTTTTTAACAAAGGTTTTTGTTCATTTTATTTTTCACTAGTTGGGTGTAATAAGAAATCTCTTATACTTTTACATTTTTAATTTTGAATGTATGTGCTGGCATCTTGTCCAGTTGACTACAGAGTAAGAGCTGCTTTGTAAAAGAGATAAAGGGAAAACTGCTCCTGGCTCATGATCCACCCTTTTTCTTTAAAGGAGTTATAAATATCATGTAAAAACAGAACTGAAATTTCTAGTTTTTTGCAGATATAAAGCAAACCATAAAAGACACTCACGCGGGGTCCAACAGGGCCTTGTGGACCAGGTAAACCAGTTCCACCCTACACAAGGAGAGAAATTTGAAAATATATATATACAGTTAAGCCCAAAATTATTCATACCCCTGGCAAATTTTGACTTAAAGTTACTTTTATTCAACTAGCAAGTTATTTTTTGACTGGAAATGACACAGGCGTCTCACAAAAGATAATAAGATGATGTACAAGACGCATCATTGTGGAAAAAAAGTATTTCTCAGCTTTTATTTACATTTGAGCAAAAAGTATCATGTCCAGAATTATTCATACCCTTTACAAACTGTCACAGTCTCTGGGAAAATCCAAAGTTCCATACCATTCCAAATAGTCAAAGCTGTTCTAAAGCATCCTAATTACCCTGATTAATTAGAAATAGCTGTTTTGATCAACTCAACAGGTGAAAAACAGCAGCTCTCTGCAGGTGGTTTGTGGACAGTCATGGCTAAGACAAAGGAACTCAGTGAGGACCTGCAGCTGCGCATTGTGGCTGCTCACAAGTGAGGAATGGGCTACAAGGCCATATCCAAATGTTTTCAAGTTCCAGTGGCCACAGTGCAAAGTATTATTAAAAAATACAAGATGTTCCGCACTGTGGAAAATCTCAGAGGACGTTGTCGGAAGCCAAAAGTGACACCTGTGCTGGCCAGGAGAATAGTGAGAGAGGTGAAAAAGAATCCAAGGATCACCACCAAGGCCATTCTGGTGAATCTGGGCTCTGCTGGTGGCAATGTCTCAAGCCAGACAGTCCAACGGACACTGTTGGGTTCCACGGATGCAGACCAAGGAAAACGCCACATCTCCAGGCACTTCTAAGGCATGCAAAAGCTCATTTGGCCTTTGCAAATGCTCATCTGGACAAAGAAGAAGGTTTCTGGTCTTCAGTGTTATGGTCAGATGAAACAAAAATTGAATTATTTGGTCACAATGATGTTGGCATCATTGTGATCATTTGGCATAAAAATGGAGAAGCCTTCAACCCAAAGAACACCATCCCCACTGTCAAACATGGTGGTGGGAACCTAATGCTTTGGGGGTGTTTTTTAGCCAATGGACCATGGAACCTAATCACAGTAAACAGCACCATGAAAAAAGAGCAATACATGAAGATTCTCAACAACAACATCAGGCAGTCTGCAGAAAAACTTGGCCTTGGGAACCAGTGGACATTTTAGCACGACAATAACCCAAAACATACAGCAAACGTGGTGAAGAAATGGTTAGCAGACAACACCAGTAACGTTTTGCAGTGGCCTAGCCAGAGTCCTGACTTGAATCCAATTGAGAATCTGTGGAGGGAGCTAAAGATCAGGGTGATGGCAAGAAGACCCTCCAACCTGAAAGATTTGGAGCTCGTTGCTAAAGATGAATGGGCAAAAATGCCTGTGGAGACATGCAGAAAGCTGGTCTGCAATTATAGGAAGCGTTTGATTGCTGTAATAGCCAATAAAGGCTTTTTTCTATTGATTATTGAGAAGGGTATGAATAATTCTGGACATGATACTTTTTGCTAAAATATAAATAAAACCTGAGAAATATTTTTTTCCACAATGATGCCTCTTGTACATCGTCTTATTATCTTTGGGGAGACACCTGTGTCATTTCTGCTCAAAAAAGAACTTGCATATTGAACAAAAGTAACTTTAAGTCAATATTTGGCAGGGGTATGAATAATTATGGGCTTAACTGTATATATATCCACATGACCCACAAAACATTATGACCCCTGTCTAATATATTTGGTCCTAACAAAATGGCTTCAACTAAACAAAAAACATGAACTCTGCAAGACCTCTAGGTGGTATCTAGCACAGGACCACCCAACATCCTGCCACTGGATTATTGTTTACCCCTCCTCTGACCACTATCGACAGCACTGCTGAGCAATCCATAAACCCAGTGTGCAATCTTTACAAGATGTAATTCTAATTTATATATTTAAGATTTATCAAAAAACATGTAAATTCATCAAAGAGTACCTTCTCGCCAGGTTCACCAATTTCACCTCTTGGACCTCTGGGGCCAGTAAGACCCTGGAGACATTAGCAAAAAACACATCCATCGTTTAAATGATTTTTTCTATATGCATGAACATCAATTAATTTCAATTAATTTCACATAATTGTTTTCCCCTTTGAGCAGAAGGTGCTTAAAAAAACCTCATTAAATGTGGATTAAAAGTATAAGAATTGATAATTTGAGCTTCTTCTGTTAACACTTAAAAACACTGACCTGTGAAAACATTTCTAAAAAAGAAGCCATCACTGCGACCGACACGAAAACATAATAAACTTCGATTAGACAAACTGCTTGAATCTGAACTACAGTGACAGCAAATATTAACTAAAGCTAAAAGGTGACAGTAAGACTGCACAGAGTCTAAACATGTTCCTGCCAATACATAAACAGAATTTCACAACAGTAAATCAAATGTTTAAACAACACATATATTGTGTTCCATCAAAAAATGGCTGTGCTGTTTTATTACTCACCTCATCACCTTTTTCCCCTTTAGGTCCTCGCTCTCCCCTGTATCCCCACGGGCCCTGAAGGTTTCAACAGAAAACACTCAACATACACTAGTTTACTATCTGTGTCACACTCACCCATACTCTGCGTGTTGTTTAACAGTTAACATAAACAGAATATGCCCACCTGTGATCCGGGAACACCAGGTGACCCCGGCTGACCATCTTCCCCATTGTCCCCATCTCGCCCTGCAGTCCCGGATCGTCCTGGAGGGCCACGAGGACCTCGATCCCCCTGTCAGACAGCATAAATCAGACACTTAATGCTCATACAGCAGCTTGCTGGTGGACAGTTTTGATATTTTACTTCTGATATGGTTGTCTTGTTACTTCAAGACAACTATCAAACCTGACAATGTAAAAGTTACAAATACGTAATCAAATAAACTGGAACTGCAGTGAGTAAAATCCACGGAGCGCAGAGATTCACACTGGGAAAGATATTATAAATTATCAGTGTGGACTGTGAAGACACTGGCTCTCTCCCCAACTTAGTGCAGCCATTCATCACAAAGACAAGGTATCGCCTATATGGCAACACACTGTCTAGAAGATTGTGCTGTGCAATAACTCAGGTGGGAAACGTGCCGATTCACAGTGAATGGCTAAACCACCTGTGCTGGCACTGAATAACACTGCATCTGAGATGATGAATTATTTTACCAGGTAGGTTTTGTAATGTTTTAAATGACAACTGGGTTTTACGAGAGTTGAATTAATTATTGTTTTATACTGTAACCTGCTATTATGTGTTTCCACCAGAGCCAATTTAGCTGTTATGAGCAAGACGGTCTTAGTTCACTGAAAGTTTCTGTGCTACTTATAAATGCACTATATAAACTTTGCATGCAGAAGGTCAAAGAGCTGTTAAGTAATCTTAATTAACTGATTTATTCCACAAAAGATCATAAAATACTGTAAAATGACAACAACTACATTTCCCAGAGCCCAGGCTGATGTTTACAACTGCTGTCTGTGTGCTGTTCGCTGTCTGCTCAATGGTCCAAAACCTCAAATATATTCAGTTTACAACAAAAAGCCACAAATTTACAAATGACCTAAGCCGGTATCGTCAAAAAGAAACAAATACGTTCAATCCAGCCCACCAGATGGGTTTGCGAACGGAGGCCTTTCTTTTGGAGTTTCCACTCAAGTATAAACCAGGAAACTGTATTACTGTATATGCTGGTTATGAATCATCTTAAGAAAAATTAATAATTTAATCTTATCCAGGGATCTCAGTTCTCTGTGTTTTTTTCTCCCTCTTACTCAAAAAAATTATTAACCCATTAACGTACAACAATCACATGGGGTGGTTAAGCTAAGGAGTTGTGCCGAGTCTATATGTCAGCTGAAATACAGCAAAAGGCACCTTTGACAGGTTGCCAGTTCATCACAGAGCTAACACAGAGGAGCACACAACCACACTCTCTCACATCTGCATCTATGGCTAATTTGGAATTGCCAATTAACTTAACATGCATGTTTTGATTGTGGGTGGAAACCTGAGTAACAGCAGGACACCCACACAGCCACAGGGAGAACATGCAAACTCTGCACAGCAAACTTTGGCTGTGAGGCAATGCTAACCACTGCAATAGTGTGCCACACTAGTCAAGTCAGCGTAATAATGGATAAACATCCTGAATCTCAGCCTACAGATTCAACATGGTCATACTTACAAAAACATACAATGTGTGAATGGCTCCATAGACAAAACCTATGTTTTTATTCAGCTTTACAAGGTTAGACTGATGGACATGCTACTCTCTCATGAAGAGTGGGGTATTTTATATTACTGGTTTATGTAAGACACTTACTTGTAGGCTTGTGACTATTTTAATTTTGTGTTACAGTTAATTTTTGTTACACATTCACTGGATTGAAAAAAAGCTCTTTGGGGCATTTTTGCCTTTATTTGATAGTACAACATTCAGGAGGGGAGAGAGAGTGGGAGAAGGCATGCATGAGGCCACATGCTCAACCAGTGAGCTATACTGGGATCCCTGAACCAGATAACTTTAAATCCCATGTCCATCTTTTGACTTGAAAACTTGACTTCATGAGCAATACCGACATCATGTTTAGTTTAGTACAGCTTTCCTTTTGTTTAGGTTTAAAACACTGGGAGGCGATTTTAGCTTGAGTCACCTCATAGCCAGTGATTTTAGAGACACGGTCTTTTATATAAGTTCGACCTTTATTAGGTACACCTTACTAATGCCAGGTTTTACCCTCTTATGCTTTCAGACCTGCCTTATTTCTGAGAAATCAGTTTGATTTTCCAGCTGCTGGAAACATTCCTGAGGGATTCTGGTCCATATTGGCATGATAGCATCACACAGTTGCACAATGGTGCGCTGCTGGATTGAGGCTTGTGACTGTGGAGGCCATTAAGTGCAGTGAACTCACTGTCATGTTCAACAAAGAAATCACTTTGAGATGATTTGAGCTTTGTGACATGGAGCATTGTCCTGCTAGAAGCAGTCATCAGAAGATGGGTACTGTGGCCATCAAGACATGGACATAATCAGAACTAGTAATCAGGCAGGCTGTGGTTTACAAAAAATGTTCATTTGGAACAAATGGACCCAAAGTGTGTCAAGAAAGAATCCCCCACATCATTACACCACCAGCGTCTTAAACAGTACTAATATAGTACTGTTTAGGTACTATATTAATAGTACCTGAACTAATACAGTAATAATACTATTTGAAAAGGATTATTATGCAAAACAGGGACTTTTAATCCATTTACATTTCATCAGTTACTCTGTGTTCTTTTGCTCTAATAGGATTTTACAAAGAGCCTTTATTTGTGATTTTTTTTACGTCAACAACACATTTGAATTTTCCGTGATTGATGCTGACACACCCCAGCATTGCTTACAGTGCTGATGTATGATTATTTTTGCACAAACAGCAAGGTGCTTTGTCAGCGTAGACTACACAGTGACTCAGACACAAACAAACACAAACAGCAGATCAATATCCTCTGCCACACAGGTCCAAACATTACAGGCAGCAAAGGTGACTGAGTGTTTCCAACAATCCCAAACCACAGTGTTTCTCATTACCCAGCTGAGACCTCACACAATACATGGCCCTGGCTTTCAATTTCCATACAGTCAGAGCCCACTTCCAGGACTCATGTTTATGTATTTTGAGACGGTTTTCGAGATGGATGTAAGATTTACCTCTACCTTAAAAAGCCAGTCACCCAAACAAATCAAGTCAGAGGTTTTCAGATTTAATAAAACCAGGCAATAAGCGACAAATAACGAGGTCCCACTGAGATAATGTGAAACGTATGAAATAACACAATAGAAAACTTGATTAACTATGGTTCAGTGTAATCAAATTTACTCACAGAAAGTATGCAATGTCTTAATTTTGCAGTAAAAAAAAAAAAAAGTTTGTTCTCTAAATATGAGAATGGTTACATCATAGGGAGTTTCATGCACACAGGGTTTCCAAACACCCACTCCCTTTAACCGCATTCACTCTGCTGAACCAGCTATGTGACGCTTAATTCAAATTAGCACTTAATCGTCCACAGTGGACTTGCTCAATCCCCAACATTGGCTGGTTCGCTTTGATGAACCACCCAATGTTTCCAGCGACACCAAATGTGTCAGCGTTTACTAAAAATGGGTGTGTAATTTTTGTGACACAAATTAGAGATATTCATCACATTCAAGACTAAAACCAAATAATAAGATTAAACATGTAAAGAGGATGTTTCAGGACAGGCTTCATGTATTAATATGTGTCAGCTCATTGCATTTAGTATTAAATTTACTGCTGGAATTCTGGATCCATCCATCCATCTATCTCAAGTTATTTTCTACACGTTGACTTTGGCAAGCTAAATCAAATTTGTGGGCTTGCAACACATTTCTTTATTGACACCAAACTTGCTGAAATTTCTGGAGCAGGAAATATTGGTTTGTTTGCTTACCATCTCTCCTGGCATCCCTGGTCTTCCTCGCTCCCCGGGTTCACCAGGTGGCCCCTGTGAAAGAAAATCACTAAATCACATGGGGACATGTTCGTAACATGCACTAATATACTGCTAAAAAGAACTCATCTCTAACCTGTCTGCCAGGCCTGCCCATTTCTCCAGGTGGTCCTGCGGGGCCTTCTCTACTCTGCAAGCTCACAGAGAAGAAACCCGCCTCAGATTCACAGAAACAAACGAAACACAGAATGGCTTTTAGAAGAGAACAGCATACTTACAGGCCAACCTGCAGCAAGCAACTGGTAGAAACTGGTTTGCTGCAAGAAAAATGGAAACACAGATTAAGTAACAAATAGTGACCACAACAGGTTGTCCACATATAGTTCAAAGCACACACGGCAACAAATCGCCTTCACAAACCACTAACAGACTTTTATTTCTGTCATCTTTTTCCAATAACTGACTTGAAGCTCTCCATCATGCTGGCATATTATATGCGTGTGTGTATAAGTACGTGCCTTATACAACACACAGCTGTGTCCAATGGAAACAGATTAAACAGATGAGGACAGATCATCAACTTGCATGCACGATAACCGAAGGGTTAAAGGTTTCACAGATAGTCTGGGAATCTAGGTTTAAGTAACATCGAAGATCATTTCAAGTCCTATGTGTCCTTTAGGTGACTCACAATAAATTATATGAGGGCAAAGGAGAGAGGAACATATAATAACAACTTCTTTGAGGCGTTCTGTACTTGGTACCTTGATGTTTAATGGAAGGCCAGGAAAGCAGTTGGTAAACCAACAACAGGTTTCCTCCTGGGGGTCTTTCTGTGTGCAGTTTGCACTTTCCTCCAGTAGGTACTCTGGTTTCCAACCATGGTCTGAATGCATGCACGTCAGAGTAATCTATGATTCTGAACTTGCTATAAGTGTGAATCTAAGAGTCTGTAGATGTCCGTGTTAGCCCTGTGGTGTCCTGGTAATCTGCTCAGGATGTACCCTGCCACTGGCCCTGCAATATGAGTGGAGCAGGCTAAGCTTAAGTATTATATAGCAGAACATTGTACCTGGAATGCAGCCCATTCCTCAGCAGTGTTCCTCCACAGGTAGAGGGTTGGTAAACCTGGCGGTCCAGGAGGTCCCCTCTCCCCCTTGTTTCCTTGTCTCCCTTCAGGGCCTGTCTTTCCCTGTTTTTGCAAAATAAATCAATTTATGTGGTAAATAATATATCAGTTCTTGTTTTATTTGATAGAATACTGGACTTTGGCATAAATAACCGTAATAAGAGTTAGTGGAAGGTATTAAAAGATGTTTTGGATTGAAACTGAGGTTTAAACATTAGATACCATCTGAGATATTAAATCAGAAGCAGCTTTAATTTAACATGTCATCATAACTTACTAGGTTACAAACAAGCTTCTGTTACCTTATCACCTTTAAACCCAGGGAGGCCAGGCTCACCAGGACAACCCTGTGGAAACATTAACTCTCAATAAACGAAAAAGACAAAATGCAATGAGGATAAATCAGCTGTCACGATACAAAACAGTATTTACCACCAACTTTAACAAGCCACAGATACGTGACAGTTTATCCCTGACATTTAAGACTTTTCTACTACTTTGTAGAAGCAAAAAAGGTGACCTGATAATACTCGATCCTTGTAAAACCTCACAGCTAGTGGCACATTGAGGAGCAAAAGGTATTCATTTTACAAGAGCTCCCTCCCTAAACCTACAACAATAAAACATTTTAAGATAGGCGTATCAGGTTATACTGTTCAGTAACGCTGTTGTAAATTGATAGGAAGTGTGTGTGGCTTCTTTGGTGCTTCCTGTAGGATCTGGAAAAATTCAAAAATTTGGTAAATCTTGATGAATCTTTCAGGATTACTCTGTCTATGTTATGGATTCTGACCAAGTCTGAACACTAATTTACAGAAAGTTTCTTTAAGTCTGTCCTGAATCTTACTATAATGCTTGCAGTGTATCTCTGTTACCTAACGCCTCCTTGACACGTTAATTAATCCGGATGAAACTCACTATATAAACTGGCTAGGGTGCCAGGATTATCAACATCCACATAGATTTTGGGCATTAGTTTTACAACACTCAAATCCTAACAAATCCACAAATGTGAGTCCAGTATTTTTGACAACATAAAGCTTGCAATGCAAATTGATGGAGGGAAGACGGTGTAATCAATTTTGAAAAGTTTGCATATAATAATAATAATAAGTTAACTCATCTTTAGATTGACATTAGTGAGAGCTACCGTCTATGGTTATCGGGCAATTGATGTGAGCCAAGAAAAATTATCATCAGAAGTTTACATATGTGTTGATTAGACAGCCTTTTGAGTCATTTTGATACATCATCTAAATACCTTTATCAATTAATTTTTGCAGCCAGGTACTTTCCTGAAACATGCTTTTTTCTACTTTGAGATAGGATTCAAGATGATCAAGAAGAGCCTGTTGTGCCGCGTATGTGGACAGAAAAGCCAACAGGACATTTTCCCTCATGTTCGGCTGGGTCTAATCACATTAATCGTGCTGAGTGATCCTGTGGATTTTATGGCAGCGTGACTCCAGACGTAACCAGATGTGATGTCTGCTTTTGGTTCTGTCTGCACTGCAGTCACAGTTAAGACCCACTTCTTAGACCAGGTAAGTGTTCCAACTAGACAGTATGAACTGACTTTACTCCTCCCTACCAATCAGATAACTTGGAAGCCAAAGGGTAATCCTGTCATATTGTGTAATGCTATGACAAACGGCTGAGACTCCCTAAGCGCGAGCGCTCCCATCACAGCAACAAAGACATGTGGATCAGCGCATGTTTGAAGAGTGTAACCAGCCCTAATCAGATTCATATGGCAGCTGATGGAGAACAGCGCTTGTAAGCTGTAAAAGCAAACAGTCGTTACACTCTTTTCATTCACAAAGATTTTTTTTTTTTTATCTCATCCAACAATGGACTGATATTATACATCCAATTTACTTTTAAACAAACAGGAAGGCCTTTGCTTTGATAAACAAAGTGAATAACTTGAAACTCTGCAAAAAAATTCTCACTGAGATATGGACATGAGGGAGAGCAAACTACAACAGATCTAACAATGAGAGCAATGAGAAGACCAAAAGACCACTTACTTCCAGCCCGGGCGGACCCATACGGCCAGGTGGGCCTCTCTGAAGCCGGTACATTTTGCCATCTGAGCCCAAAACCAGGTTTCCATCTCTAGACACAATGGCTACAGTTGCAGGGCGGCCTTTTTCTGGTAGTCTGCCTTTGTGCTCATGTCTACGATCAAACTGTATGGAACTCTGCGTGGTGCGGGAGCTCCCCTTGACATCAGGTAAAGGTGAAATAGTTGTGGTCTCTTTGCTGGAATCTGTGGTGGATCTGGGATCTGAAGGAATCTTAGGAGGTGCAGGAAAACCTAGCGAGGGCTTCTTAGGAGAACCTCCAATGTCCAGGTCTATTACATCATCTGAAGGCTTTCCAGGAAACAGTGATGAAGTCCTCCCATTAGAATCTTTTTTCTTCTCTGTGGTAATGTTTTCCTCCATATTTTTAGATGATAGTTCAGGTTTCCCTTTCTGGCTTCCCTTCGGTCCATTTCTGGAAGGTTTTAACCGTGGGTTCACTTGTCTGCCATTTTGGAAGATCGTATCCAACAAGTCAGTGTCCTCATCCACCAAAAGGACATCCCCACGACCTACTGAACCTTTCCGATTGGGTCTAGAAGGGACCGTCCCATCGCCTCGTGAACTTTCTCGTCGCAGGAACGCATTCTGTTGAGAAAGAAAACAAGAATCGGGGCTCACATTCCATCTTTGAGACATCAAAGCAGCGGTTTTCTGGTTTGTAGCACTGTTTCATGTAAGCACTTGTATGAATCTTTCATTGTTTGGTTCTGCATTATTGTGGTGGACTTTGTGATGAGCTTTAAAAATACTAAGATAAAAATCAGCCTGGTGCAGTTTGTAATGTCCTTACTACCATTACCATCAGTCAATAGAAATGAGAACAATAACACACTGACAGTAGAGACTCTGTTGATGAGAGAAACCAATGTCATGACAAGTGGACAAAAGCAAAACACACCATATAATCATTGTCAAATCAAAAGCTCTTTCTGAAAGCTGTCTGAAAAAAAGCAACACTTTTTTAAATGAATAAAAATTTATTATGTAATAAAGAAATGTTGGTGTTGGGATGGTTTTAAATCCAAATGACAAAAACCCACATTTTCCCCCTACTACAGGCCTCTGCCCACAGAAAAAAACACGTTACTGACATCTGGCATTATTTCATTTTATCTGCCTTCAAGTCAGTTAGTTCCTCTTCTTTTCACGACAGTTACTTTTAACCCATCTGGCAAATAAAAATGCACACCACCACAACTGATAATGGCATTTATTTTCAAAATAGTTAAATACGCTGTCTCTAATTAACATTTCAGCAGTTCACACTGAGATCCCAATTGAACCCAAAACTATTGAGAACTTCTCTTTTCAGCACTTAACCTTTCCAAACTGCCACAGTCTCTCGTTGCCCTTTGACCGTCACTGTAGGTCAGCCATCACATTTCTTACAGCATGGTTGGGATACCATTGCTGTTGTAAATAATGACAATAAAGATCTCCTCTCCTAAACTATAAAAAGGAACATTTCTGCTGCTCAAATTCCACAGCATTACCTACTGTTACTTCTATCCCCCAGCTGATACTCAGGCTAAAGCACGTCTATCTCTAGTTGGATCTTCGTCTCAGGTTTAACATCAATCTTGACAAGACTGAGTAGTGCCTTTTTATTTACAGCAGCTGTCTTTGCAGACTGTACTGTAAGAAATTTTACTTCAGTACAGACTCTACACTGGAGCAACATAGGCTCCCTCTGTGTCAAACTCTGTTTTACACCTCCCCACAACAGTTTATACAGTTTAGAGCTTTAATCGACAGCTCTTTATTCTGTAATCGTTCGCACTGTAAATCAGCTTTGTCAGCTGTCAAAATGTGAACTTATATATATGCACGCACACACACAACAAAACACAGCAAAATGTTGGGCCCTAGGGAATGGAGAATAGTGAGAGAGGCCTTTCAGGGGAAAGGGACCACAGGGCTATAAATTTTGTTTGATGACCCTAATGGGCTGAAATGGAGAGCACAAAAGCGGAGCTAAGAGGCATATGGAAAGCAGAAGGACAGGAAGAGCAAAAGGAGGCGGGGGTTTACACGGTCTGAAAAAAGGGCCTTTCAGAGCACATAGGTTTATACAGGTGAGATACACTGTTCTGATTTTCCTCCTTGTTTTGTCTTTTGAATACACCAAAATTATAAAGAATATCTTAGTTAAGGGGTAAAAACTAAACAGAGACAAGAGGGTCATTACTTTTAAATTGCTAATCAACTGTTTGGCCAAATGAGGTTTGTAAACCACTTTCTTATAAACACATTGCACAAGGGTCTAACACAAGATACAATTCAATATTCTCTCAGAATAGACGTCAGGTCTATGTAACCGAATCGTTTGAAGGAACTGGTCATCTGGAGATATGCAGACGTCTTGATCCTGGTACACCTGTCACAAATCATGCTGAATAAATATCATTTTAACTGTTGAAGTCATATAGTAATTTTTTTAGTAACATAAGTGGCACATAAGTGAAACTAAGTTTTGTGTTTGGACCATTAACCTGTGCCTTTTTTTCAGCAGAAAAGGCACAGTGAGCAGAGAAGGCAACAGTTCATATTCCTTCCACCGATATCTGAGAACTAAATAAAATTTTCCATGGGATGTAAACAGAGCTAAAGAAAAATGAGAGAATCAAATATTAGGGATACAAATGTACTGGAAAGATTGCAGGAATATATATGAATATATACATAGGATCTGTTTTTTTGTTGGTTATAGTCGTTTATCAAGGCAAAAATCAATTCAGCATGCTCAGTGACATGCCCAAACTGCCAGAAACATGTCAAATAAGTTGAACATGGCTTTTATTCACCTGAAACAACATGCCAGCAATTAGCCTTGTGCAATGGGGCCAGTCAGCCAGGCCAGCAAAGGCCCGAGATAGGCAAGAGCCAAAGCCAGTGCCCCGAATGGAAACAAAAGCCCCTTCTCTCTTTTTCTCTTATCCCAGGCCACATTCAGTCAAACAGGCCCAGTTGATAACCTGACACTGGATCTCCTCTGGTCAACATCGTCTCCTCCGCTTATCTCCCTTTCAGTCAGAGAGACTTTCTTATGAGCCACCGCAGGTCATACTTAGTAGGAATACCATTATGCATCGGCCAGTCAGCCAGGTGCTGATAGTTGTCAATGACTACAAGCCTTTAGGATATAATGTTATATGTTGTACTTTACACAAAATACACAAAATAAACTTTATAAAAATATACTGTAATGTGCAAAAAATGAACACACATCATCAACTATATATATATATACATATATATATATATATAGATATATATATAGATATATAGATATATATATAGATATATATATATATATATATAATATAATATATATATATATATATATATATATATATATATATATATATATATATATATAATATATATATATATATATATATATATATATATATATATATATATATATGAAGCATGGGTATATCCTCCAGGTCTAAAAAATAAAGCCAACTGATGTCTGAAAATAAAATAATCTAAAATAAATCTAATGGCTACCAAGGAGCAACTTTCAGCTGGAAAAAAGTCCACATGTACAGTACAGAGACTTATTGCTTAATTTATTACTTCAGTAAACACTTTCCTGATGTTTTTATTAACTCAGTTGCAAGTTTCCTAATTTAATATAAAATGACATTCATTTTGTAAATGACGGTCCCCTTTAGAGTAAAATAGAAAATAAAACAGGGCATGCTTTACAGCACTGACAAGTACAGCCATGTCTGGTCTTTAAAAAAGGACACACACAGCCAAGATGCTGAAGCTCAAGGCTTCAGAACCGATCTTCACAAACAAATAGGTGACGTCATGGGGGCTACATCCATCTCTTAGATACAGTCAGTGAATCAAGGCAAATATTTCTGCTGGAGATACTATCCAGAGTACCAAACATGAACATGCAATCTTGTCTAAAAGAAAGTTCTCAAGTTCACTTGACTAACTGATTATCAGCCGATGAGACCGCCTCCTTGAAAGTAGACGTTTTGGCAGTTTTGCTCCTCATCTGGAGCATTCAGGCGTTTCTTAAGACATTGCCACAATCTTCTCAGGGGCGGAAGTCTCAGCAAATTCCCCCCAAACTCAGGCCATGCAAAGGTTGGAGAAATTGCAAAAAATGTCAGACCGCACAGGCCTCAGTTAGCATATTAATTGTTAATGAAAGTACCCTTTGAAAAAGACTGAACAAGTATGGCTTTGTTTGGAAGGGTTGCAAAGACAAAGCTTCTTCTTTCTAACAAGAATGTGGAGTCAAGCTTAGGTTTGCAAAGTTGCATCTCAATAAATCCCAAGACTTCTGGAAAAATGCCTTTCAGACAGATGAGACAAAACAAGATGTCTGACCATTTTTGGCAAAAAACAAACCACCCATACCAAATGTCAAGCATGGTGGTGGAGGAGTGATGATTGGGAACGGTCTGCAACCAAAGACGGGACAGCTTGTAGTCACCGAGTCGATCGTGAACTTCTTTCGATACCAAAGTACTATAGGGTCAATTGTGAGGTCTGTCTCATAACTATAGCTTGGTCCAAACTGAGTCATGCGACAGGACAATGATCCCAAACACACCCGAAAATCTTAAACAGAATAGGCCCAGCAAAGTCCAAACCTCATCCTTATTGAAAAACTGTGGTGGGACCTTAAGAGGGCTGTGCATAAATGAATGCCCTCAATAAACTGAAACCAGAATTCCTTGTGACTGTATCTATCCATCTGAAGAATCCTCAACAAAGGTACTGCTCAGTCCCGTTTGAGCAGCATTTCCTAAGAACCAAAGTGCACAGCTGTTTTTCTTAAACTGAAATCATATTTTTGCGGCCAGTTTATTAGGGATTTGTATTCTCTGTATTCTGCATTCAGAGGAAACCTTTGAACTTGGAGATGAGTGCCACAAAGAGGATAACGAAGTCAGAGTGATGATGTACTGAAACACTGTCGGTTTGGCTAATTCTAAGGAATGTTTTGACAATAACAAAATATATCATGAAGTATGTCGCAGTCGCACAGTTTATGATTTAACAGTGGAGCTCACCACATTATACCACAGAAAGATCGATATGTTTTTGATCATATTTAGAGAGCAAACAGTTGAGTAACTGTGAGTCAGGGGCCCACACTTGTACTTCTCTAACCTACACATCAGTATTGGACCTGTGTGAATGTTAGACACTGAGAATGAAGCTAATGGATTGTGTTTATCAATAGATCTTCTCTACACTCTGTAATCTAATGGTCCTAGAGTATCATCAGGGTAATGTTAAATGTGAAAGAACAGCTGAAATTCAAGTTTAAACTCTTGTCAGTCTAAGGTCACACCAAGGCCTCCATGAGTCATCTTTAAAACAGCAGTTTTAAAGATGATCTACAGAGCAGACACTGCATAGCATGTGTCTGTGTATTTATCCTGTCAAACGAAACTCTAATAATCCCAGCAAGTAACTCTATGAGCCTTTCAATCATGAGCCAAGACGATGTTTACACTCGATATCTCTCCAAAGGTTCTGTAGTAGCAGGCTTGAGCAAGCAAGCGTGTTCAAAGTGTGTGTGTATTTATGTGCGTGTGTTTGCTTTTTATATATATATACATACATATACATATATATATTGTATACATATAATGGATACAAGATAAGTGCTGCTAGGACTAGATGCAGACAGTTAGTACTATGCAAAAAACATGATGGATTCAGCCAGTATTAGTTTTGATATGATGAGCCAATTAACTGACAGGAAATGTGCCAAATGTCTTAAAGGTAACATCCTTTTTAGTTCTACCTACCAGACAACAAAGTGGGTAAATGTATTGCCTTAAACATTTGCATTCATATAAACACTTGGCTAATAAATCCAGGTATTAAAGGCATAAGCATGCTTCTCCATTTGTTTTTCAGGGTGCTTTTCCAGCCTTCAAGGCAACTACTAGCCAAACTTGCAGGGACTTGAATCTAACCTAATCCATCATATTGTCTTACTATCATCTTAGTTACAATACCATTGCACATGGTAATGCTGTTGGAATGACTTCCACAATGACATCAGTTCCATTAAAACAAAGCAGGAGCATTTTTCATCCACTAATTAAAAAAAATATATCTCCATTTAACTCATGTGTCACTCTTACACACAGTAAATAAAAGTTACGGCAGGTGTTGACAGGGCATACCTGGGCTAAATTAATGGCCATCTACACAAAGCTCAAGTCTCAGGAGGCATAAGGAGCTGACAGTAATAAGAAATCTATAGGGGCCTCACAGCCTGACAAAGATGCTGCAGGCTAGAGTACTATTATCAACACACATGTGCACGCACACACAGACAATGAAGACTTGCTCCTACAAAGGGCTAATCAAATGGCAAGGTCCGTAAATCTCGCTAAGACACAGGTATGCAGATGCTCTCAGACTGGCTAGGTCTTGCAAGCAGCAATAGACAACTGGGCCTGGAAAAATGTGTGATGACAGTGGTCTAATGTACCCAAAAGTAATAATGATCAAAATGTTGGAATTCATTAGGTGGGAGGATAAAGTAAAAATTGATTAAAAAAAAGAGTGTGTGTTTAAATGTCTTACAATGATATGTGTGTTTATCATGATTGTCATGTGCACACAAGTCAGTGTGTGACTCCACTGCAGCTCAGCAGGTCAAGTGTGTGGCATTAACGCCGTCGCGTTTAGGGATTTTAGGACCAGCGGGACCACCCATGTTAGAAATGGTACGGTTAGTTGTGATCAAAGCATCCACCAGTTCAGCAGTGGTGGTCTGGGAATGTACAATGAGATCATAAAGCATTATGGAGAAGAGGAGAAATACCTAAACTTTTCTTCCACAATAAAACTGCTCTCCAGCCTACCAAGTACTGGTAGCTGGATTTGCCAGATTTAAAATGTTACTGAAAAGTGCCAAGGGCAGTCTAAAATGTTTTCTTACTGTAAAAGAGAGAATAAAAGCTTTACGGTATACTGTTTGTCCTTTGTCCCTGTGCCCTGAATTTATTCTGTCTTTCTTAAACCAGCTTCATCACAACTCCGCCATTCTTTGCACCAAATGGTTGCACGAACATTTTAACAGCCATCATCAAGATGATTCCTGACAGTAGCCTCTTTCATGGTGGCCGACACAGACACGAGCCCTCGTGAATAACTCTCACATCCACAGCAATATAAAAACAGATAAAAAAATAATAAAATAACCAACAGAACACTTCTAAATGAGCAATGACTGTCATTAATGTTCCCATGAATCATAGTTTTTACAAAAAAAATGGTGCATTACTGTTCAAATTTTCCTTTGTTTTTTAAGTAGTTTGAAAGCTTCGCAGACGAGTTAGCCAGACAAACTATAAACCATGCAGGGGTACATCTGTCTAATGTAATATTCTGAATCCAAGAAAGTGACCAAGGGGTGTGCCTTTTTCACTAAATGTTCTCATCAGTAATGCAAATTGTTTCCCTTACATATGAAAGATCCCTGGTTCGAGACCAGGAGAAGGGACTGGAAGAAAGTGTATTCCATGTGCTGTTCCCAAGCCTGGATAAATGGTATGAGTGTGAGAAATGAGAATCTCACTATACTGTTTAGTATTACTAAAAGAAAATTCAAGCATAAGACAAATAATATAAGAGTTAAGGTTTTAAAAACTTGCTTTTATGAGCATCTTTAGGGTATTTATAAGTTGAAAATCACATCAGTTGCAATCTTGGAGTCTAATTAGAACCAAAAGCATCCTCAGCCAAGTAAATCTCATTAAAAGCACCTCCACACTGAGTGCAGTTCACTCCTGCCCAGAGTCTGACTGCATCAGAGCAGAAAGCTCCAAAGAAAAGGTTAAAATCAGTACATGTATGAGCTGTAGTGGGGAGTACCTTTCCATCCCGTCGTCTTTGACCTTGTACATGCAACCCCAATAAATCCAGCAATAGGCATCCCAGGAGCAAGTACCAGCCAATATGGTAGGGCATGACTGCAGGAGACGCTGCGGGTCTGTCTGCACTTGAGCTCAGCTCCGATTGTAAACAAAGGCAGACCTCTGCACAGAAGGCTGATCCAGCTCCCAGGAGACACACCCACACACCTATTGGGTATTGGGTACACACTCACCACCCAACCATACAGGTTATATAAATAATACATCTAATCTGGCTCATGAAGAGACTAGCACAGCCAATTAGCCCTCAGGGTGGCCTGGGTAATTGTTGAGAAAAGATGAACTACTAGTGACAGTAACAACTGCAATGTGGGTCCAATTTGAACGTTAAACTCTTGTGAATAATAAATATGTTCTATTCTCTCACCCACAAAATGTCAGAGCAGGCAACGGCTGTTCTAAACATATTAAATCCACAACATCCAAATTGCCAGCTCTTAACTAACCAAGACTGAGGTTGTGAGTGAACTTCTGATCGCAGCAAGCTATTGGCACTAAACTCTAACCGCAACATCACGGGCAACTGAAAATCTGCTTGAATGAATGCAGTGACTGCTCGTTCCAACCGAGCAAAGCGGGATGAAGGAAAACAGGGATAAGGAAGATGTGAGGGAATCCCCACTGCTTTTGCACATGGTTGGAGGCATGCACAATAGAAAAAAAACCTCCGGTGGAATTAGAGGAGGGGAAGCCACAGTTCCCAGATTCAGTGAAATAACCACAGCTGAGAGAACTTGTGAGGGGAAATATTCACTGTGGATTCTCTGAGGTTGGCTTGATTTACATTTATTGTGTTGATGCAGAGAGGAGACCCCCTCTGCATTAAAGTCAAAAAGAGCAGGGCACCTCAGTGTCACTGAAAGCATTACTTCATGTCTATTAGGACCAAAAGGCGAGGTGGTCTAGGATAAACAGCGATATAAATAAACAAGAGCAGGGGGAGGTTGATTCAGGGTGAACAGAACCTCTGTGGATGCTTTTGAACTGCGGGGCAGATGTGCAGGCTAGGGGGGAAATCAGTGATCTCTTTTTAATTTTAAACTACTTCCCGGCACATCTTCTTCTTCGCCACATAATGGCTTCCAGAGGTCTCTTGTGTCTGCACTGAAAACGCAATTTTTATTGAACTTTAACAGCTGGGACTTGAATCACAGGTATTTTTGCCCTCGTGAAAGCTAATGCGCTGATGTAGCACTCGTATAACAAGTTTTCATCACCTAGCATGTAACCATTTATCTTCACAGCCTAGATGCCCTGTTCTAAATTACAGATGTGGAGAGGAAAATTATCAGTACGAGCATGTCGGGGCTTCTCATGTGGAGAAAACGTTTCTGCGCTGCTTAGCGACACAGGGAAAGAAGTGGCTACGGAAACATTTCTTCAATCCTCTGTTTCCATCTCCTCCCTCACTTTCATCCAAGCATCTCTGCTTCCTTTTGTACTTCACGGTTTGACTTGTCTGTAATTATTTTATATTGGAAACAGTTATAAATCTTGCTACGCAGATGAAAATTTATTGCTGGATGTATGCTGACGTGCATAACAGAAAAGCTTGACAGCATGCAGGGCCATCGAGTTGACATAAAAACAAAGAAATGTCAATCAGATACACAGAGCATGCTTCCTCATCCTCGCTCTCTAATTAGGCAATATTTGAAAATAGCAAATGTTGCATGCCCTTCACTGAGCCTTTGATGTATCAACAGAAAACAACAGAAAAGCATGCCTTTAGCGCCAAAATCGATCCCACCAGATGATTGTTTTAATATCAATCTTTATTTTATTATGTTGTCTTGAGGAAAATAACTTTTTTTCTCTTCCAACATATTTGCACTGCAGTGTATCAACAGTTTGGTTGAAGAGACCTCAGTCTTGGAGAGCTTGGACAGATCTCAAAGTGTTTTGTAAAACAGATTTTATTGACCTTTTGAAGATATGGCTTCAAGTAAATCCTAATGAAGCGATAACTGAACACAAGGGTGAAAAAAAGAGGGAAGCTACCATATGAACAGTATTGGTTGAAACCTCAGAGGAGTTTCTCAGAGTTTCTCAGATGGCAGCTTGTAACTGACTCAAATGTGAATTCCATAAACTCCTTGGTTAAAATGCCTACCTATCATTTCAAAAGAAGATTTAAATTAATGCATTATTAGGAGCTTGCCTACTTTAAATGACACATATATGCCAAAAGCAACAGCAGACTAGCAGACTGCCAGTTTTGCATTTGCTGTTTTTAGTGACTAAACTGGAGCTCCTAACCATCCTCCTGCTGTAAGGGCCAATTATATCCTCATTAATGTAATCATGTGACAAACATCACAGCTTGTTTTGTAGTTAATTGTGCGAACAGCCTGTGAAAAAGAAGTTTTGCTGAGTAGATTTCTAGTATTTTTTTTAACATGTTACTTTGCACTTATTAACAAGTATCTGCCTCATGCGTGATGCATCCGCCGGTTTGCATATTCAGTTTTCTATGCAACCTCACTATTGCTAACTAGTAACTTAAAACATGTTTTATTTTTGATGTTTTCACGATGGCCATTGGCGGCACATGCCAAAACCGATTCCACCCTTTGTAGCGCAGCTTGCTTTGTCATGTATCTCGGGATTTTTGCAACCTGACGCGCAGCCAGCGTGGGCAGGTTGAAGACACAAGACTATGAGTGCAGGAATTACTGTAACATCTGTCAAGATTTCCTTTCTATTTCAGCTTCTTTTACTCTCAAGTGGCAACATGTATCACTCAGCAGGAGATTGCAATAAGTTGAGGGCACCCCAGCCACCAGTGCAAATGGTGACTGGCTGTGGTGAGGTCACAGTTGACATGTGACACAACTAATATCTAGAACCGCATTACGTGCGGTCTATTAGGGTGAAGATGATAAAGGAACGTGAAGTATTCTGGCATGAGAAGATGTTGACTTTCGCAATAATGTGATATGAGAGGAATGTTTTGCAAAAAGGATTTTTTCTTTGTTTGTTAACCCATTAAGCCCTGTAGCCTATTGAACACATGGTTAAACATACAGACTTTTTAATTATACACATTTCACATCTGAAACTGCACTCCCAATTTAGTCAGTCACTGACTATCTCTTACCACTTATTACCATGCTTACCAATCAAGAAATGACAAAAAAAACTGTGAAAATTGAAATTTTATGCATTTTAAGCATGAGAACCAGTGGTTCTCAGGTGTTTTCTGCAAGGAATCACTTCCAGGGAGGTGAAAAAAGTTAATGCAGCTGCATGACAGAATCAGCAACAGGATCGCTTTCAAATTCCAAAAATATAAATTCAGTTTAGTTATACTGTATATTTTCCCTTCTAAATGAAGCCTGCAGTAGCTCCGCTAAAGAGGCCTCTAGGATAGAAGAGATCAATGATCATTACCAAACTTTCTGTCCATACAAGTGCACAAACACACACTACAATAGCAATAACCTCCATAATCATTGAAGAAGTATCTCATGTCCTCATAGGGTTGAATCCAGGCTAACCTGACCATCTTACGGTCTCTCCAGACCAGCTGGATGACCCGGTCTTAGCACTTGTCCTCAGCCAAGGGTCAGGTGTTAAATGACGGGAAAAGGGAGTTAAGTTGCTCCATATGTAAATACGACAGAAAATCTATGTTAACACATCTGTTCCATCCAAAATATATTTTCATTTATCACCCTAAAATGGGTAATTCATTAAGAGTCACACTCCTCAATGCTAAGGCTGACATCAAAAATGACACCTCACGTAAAGCAAGCCATTCTCGCCAGATTAAGCGAGTCATGGAAAAGTGTCAGAATGACGAATCATTTTTCCCAAACCTCTTTGCTTTTGTCTCAGTGGGACAGTTAAAAGCCATTGTTTGACAAGCTTTATGAAAGGGGACTTCTCTAGAGACCCTAACGGAAACACTTGGAAGGGACAAGACATGGAACAGGGAACATTAACGCCATAGGTGTGTGTGTGTTTCCCTGTCTGTCTCTGACACTGTTAGGAATCGTGTGTAAGCAGTGCTGTAACTATAAAACCCCTTCAACAAACTGGATTCAGTTGCCTGGTGACATTCAACATAGAAAAACAATCAAATGCAAGCTTTGTCATGCTCTCCAGCACTCCCTCCTTCTTCCCCCCCTCTTTTGGAAAACATGCCTTTTGCACATGGAAAGAAATCTGAACACATGCCTTCTAGCAGACTATAACGTTGGGAAGCTAATATGTTGATTACTCCAACAATTGATCAGTTGTTTAACCGTGTGGTTCTCTAACTTTTTGCGGGCAGGGAACCCCCACATGCTGAAACATTTTCAGGGACTTCTGTGTAATACTAACATCGATACAGCTTGTTTGGGATTAGCAACTTTTGGGTTCTTCTGGACTGAAATATTTATCCATGTTCATGAGCTAGCTGACTCACGAGTCAGGTGACACAGCAGCAGGAACAGTTTGAGAAATTAGCTACATATGCCACAAGTTTCCATTGGCCCAAAGATAAAGTGGGAGAAAGTAAGGAAAGGGAAAAAGATTCACAGCTTTCTCGTTTTATTATCTGTACATGGACTAATAGCACAGCTTGAACGGATTTTGATGACTACTTCTTTATCCCAATAAAAGTCAGCCAACAATATAAAACAGCCCTTGAAATGTGCCACAGTACATATCGATGACTTAACATTAAATGTCTTGTACAAGGAAAACTCTGACATGAGTGATTATGTAAAATAGGTGAAAAACAATAATTTGAGAAGCTGTAAATGACCAAGAGAATTTGCAAAACAAAGTAACTCTGACTAATACGGGACAAGTTAATTATAAGTTCAAAGTGGTCAGATTACACTCAGGTTAGCGCTGACTTTGTAATTACATGTTTAGCTAAGGCCCCTGACCTCCAGTGCCATTTAAAATCTTTGTGCACATTTGAGGTGCTGCACATTAACTGGTTGAAAGCCATGTCTCTAAAGAGAGTACCTGTCAAGGGGGGCCCAGAAGGGACATTCATCAAATCAGGAAACCCCAACAAAGAGGCCCAGCAGTCAGAAATGTTAGGTTTCAAAGACGACAGCAGCAGACCTCAACAAAAGAGAAATAGGTCTTGTTAATGTGTTGCTATATTTACTTTCTTTAGAAATTTTTTTTTTTTTTTAAAGAAGGGAAGAGGGACCAGAAGAGAGCCAGAGGCAGCTTTACCACCGCAAGCATGGTTTGCATGGCTGTAATGAGAGACAGACAGCAGAAAAAACAATTATATCCTTATTCACCGATTTATTGTTACCTACATGATAAGCTGTGATCATCACTCACTTTCACTTGTAGCTAAGTACAGCTATTTAGTTGCCCAACAATACCATGCAAAAATTCCAAAAGCGAAAACAAAACAAACAGCAACAAAAACAAAAAACCAAAAACTCAAAGATACAAAGACTTAAACAGATAGAAGAGGACAGAGACATGGAAAACGGAAAGACGGAATCAGACGCAGTAAAAAACTGAAAACAGAAACAGATGAACAGACAGAGAGATAATTACATGAGAAAATGTGATGCAGCCATATGAAGAAGATTTCAGTGACTATTAAGACGAATCTGGGGCAGCTTGTTCCTGCAAAAAAACCCAAAAAGTCCCAACAACACAAAACAGCAGGAGAGGTCTCGGTCATGTACATCATCAAAAAGGAATCCCAATGCCATCCTGATGTAGAAACGTCTGCCTGGCGTGGCTAGCGTGGCACGGCATGGTCTGTTTTTTTTTTTTTTCTTTCTTAGATATTCAAGGTTGTAGTAGCTTTTCTGGCTAGACACTACTGCATTTTTAAAGAGAAACAGACCCTCACTGATTATTTAAGGTATTTTTTGTATACACAAAAATGTAAATTCAAACCAGCTTTGTTTTTCCTTTGTTTCGAAACATATGTCGCCCTCTCTGTTTTCTTCATATGGTGATTCCAGAAACACTCTACGAGCGCCAGTATATGCATTTAAAGAACTGTATTGTGTTTGATCCATTTGCGTGAACAATAGTATGTAATCGCAACAAATGTGTATGCACATTTTGGCATCCTAAGGCTGATGTGGGATGTGCTGATGAGATTAAAACATTCATCATCACTGACGTGAGTTTAAACACTGAGAAATCTTAAGTAGAAACAAATGAATCGGCTGGTACAGACAGTACGGCGGTTTTATTTGATAAGCAATCAATATTGCAATTAATGTTAACAGTACATTTTCACATCTAATCACCTTTTAATCACTGCATGGCGAAAAACATATGATGTCTGTGTCTGGCCGTGAACTGATCATTACATGTGTGCTCACACTCATCACCAACAGTGATTCAACATTCAGTCTACCTGGCCTGTCCTCAAAATTGTTACCAAAGACGAGGAAAATGAAGTTCCTCAAATGGCCACTTGAGGCTGATTCTACAAGCAAGTTAATCCCCAATATTTACATGTCGTAGTGCTCAACTTTACAGCAGAAATAATCAACTCTACAGCCTGGTACTACACCAGGTTAATTTTACACTTCCTAAATACTAAAGGCTGATTTAAGTAATAGATGAGTGCCAACTAGCAAACTATCTGTCAGCTAGGCTTCACCTTTTGGAGTATTTTTTAATGCAATGATTTCACAGAAAGGTTTGGACTGCTGTGCACTTAACACCACTTAACTTTTTACTTAGCACGAATTAGCAGCTATCTATCTCTGTCCATACATTTTGTAAATGCACGTTACTAAACAAGTGGTACAATGTTCACTGCTACATGATTTCTCATTATTTCATCCAAATATGGTCACTTCTGGCTCATAAAACTAAGGCAACAGCATACAGAGAGTATAAAATATAGACCTAGCTTCCAAGTTGGAAAAGTGAAGCAAACATGGGGGGAAAAAAGTCTTAAATCTGTATTTTCTTGCTGCTGCCAGCAGAAGGCGACTCCTCTAGTTACGAGAAGATATTTATATGAGAAAACCAGCCTTTGGCTACCTTGATCCATGGCATCATTAAGCATTTTCCTGGTGACTCTTCCCAGCTTCTGGAATACGTTGAATAAAACATTATGGCTATGTTCATTGGCTAACTTGTCAGTGACAAGTAGTTAGCCAGGGAAAATCTGGTTTTCTCAGTTATTTCATCAGATCCAAACTTTGCTTGTCAGATGTAGTTTAACAAGACCAAGATTGCCTCAATGAAAACCCCTCAAAGCTTCAAAACTCAAAGCTTCATAAAATGCAAATCCACAAACCGGTGAGGGATTTCTTGGTGACCATATCAATATTTCACATACAGCCTATAGTTTGAGCAGTAAGCAGTAAGGAAACAGAACAATGTGAGAGATAGTGTTTAGATATTATTTATATGAACAGCAGAGAAACTTTACAGCATACCAACAGATCATTCAAAAGCTAATTTACTGGAAATAATCAGGTGACTACTTTAACAGCAGGTAGAAATCACTTTTTCACACTTCAAATTACTAGTCTGCCTCTTATCAGTGACTATTCTGTCAAGCTTCTTCACCTCTGCACATAGAAGATGGATGGGGCTCCCTGGCTCCACCCACCTCGGCACGTGTAATGTTTTTCTGCACAAAAGTTGACAGTTTCAGTTCGGTCCTGATGCTCAGAAAACAATACTCCGATTTTAATCCAGATGGGCTGCTGATTACACATAGTATGGGAAGCAGCTGTGCTGATTATTACTTTATTTTAAATATTCAAAATAAAACCACTAATCCAATCCCAAACTGCATTTGGTAAAGATCAAAGAAATGAGCCATTGCTACAATTTATCAAAGCAGACTTTTAGCGTCAGTGAAGGAATGAAGCCTCTTGCAGGCCACAACAAAGGCCAGTGAGCAGACACACACAGTGTCTCACAGATCAAGCACTTAAACACACATATGCAGCGCACACAACCACACAATGTGAAGTGGACCAGTCAGCCAAAGACAGAAGGTGGGACTGCTGGATGAGGCCTCTGACGCCTGAGGCTCAGCACAGCATGACTAATTAATGACAGACTGTTGCAGACTGATGGACTGTTGGTTTCACAGACACAGACACTAATGGCAAAAAAAGAACCAAAAATGTAAACCAGATCAGTGGTTGGTGTATATATACACCGGTTATAAGCTGCCCATAGTCTGTCACTACAGCACTGAGCCACAGCTGTGAAACCAGGTAACTGCACTTTTTCACTGTTTCTAACATGTGAAATAAAAGTGAATTTCTGGTTAACAATTAACACTTAAGACACCCAATATTCTACTTACAGTTCGGCCAAAGCTCAAAAAAGACTTGTCCTTTGGATCCCCCAGCAGGTTCTCCAGGTCATTTGAGGACAACAGTATATTCTGTGTGGAAACAGAGGCAACAATTTCTAAATAAAAAACCACAATCAAAGACTGTTCAAGCCTGCACTGATGAACAACCAAACACTCAAGAGTTGTTAAATTCACCAGACTGGATCAAAACCACAGGAGTCAGTGCAGTTTTTATTTTAAATCCTCTGGTGATCTTTCATATTGCTTATATTAAATTATACAGCAGTGCCTGCTGTCAGTGAATTAACTGCAGGAGCCTGCGTGTTTGTGTTGTGGGCTTCAAAAGACATGGATGGCTTCACCTTAAATACCTCAGTGACATGTTTGAGGGCTGCTGTGTATACAAGTCAAAAGAAAATGTTCCTGATTTAATTTCTTTTGCCGTTTCTTTAAATCATCTTTCCTCACCTGCAGCGGGTTGTTGGTGCGTGGTAAGCGGGGAGGCTTGAGGGCAGTGACACTGCAGAGGGGTGGGTGGTGGCTACAGTGCTGCTGGGCAGCATCTGGATCTCCCATCAGGAAGGCCAGCTGTTGAAGATGACCCTGCACAGAGAAATTAAAGACACTGTGAGCAACCAAACATGCAGTCTGAAGACACAACGTCAAAAAAGTAAATGTCTCTTCATGTCCTGCTTGTTATCCCCGTGAAATATCAGTTTGGATAGCCTGACATACTAGAAGTTTAACTTAATTTACCTATAACTGAACTGTGGTGATATTAAGTTGCAATATTTGAAACAACAAAATCAAAATATTTTAATATTCAATTTCAAAAAAACTTTTCCTCATCTATGTTACATGTAGTGTAGAAAGCTTTTAAGGGAATCTGAGAAGCCTAAATTTCCCATGCCAAGTTCTAGCTCACTTCTACAGAGGAACATTATTAAGGATCCTAACTGGAAGCATTACAAACTGGAATGGGATGTCCATGACTAAATACCAGGAGGCACTGAAACTGCCCAGAAGATCACCAACACCCATCTACTGAGCATCAGTGATACTGGTTAGGTAAGACATCTGCAGAGAGCCTGAGGCATACTAAAAATCAACAGTCACCCCTGATGCTATCCAGCAAAGCATACAGAAGCTTCTACTGCCAAACGGCCAGACACTAGAACATACTCCACCATATTTATGTATTCCTTTAAAATGTTGTCAAAAGAAACTTTACATCTGCAGTTTTAATTATACAATCTTGTATTGCATAAATATTCAGCAGCACTTCGATAACTACACCTGAACATGTAGCAACAACCTGCTTTGTGATAAATTTTAGTCAGATGAACGTGAGAACTTCTACATCTCTGCTGCATTTTATAGTCTCGGGAGTGGAAGTTGTCACTTAAATATCACAGCATTTTAAAAAGATGATAACAGTGCATTTCATGACATTTTACAGAGTAACAAAAAAGTAATGTAAAGAGTAATGTAACTATTTTTTTTCTCCAGGGTACAAGTAATGAATTCCACTGCTTTTAAAAAAAAAGTAACAAGTAATGTTAAGGACCCCAATACTGAATGTGAAGATAATGAAACCCAGATGAACAGACAAAAGTCGTCAGGTGAACACACACGCGCAAACACACGCTTACAGACACACACACACACACACACACACACACACACACACACGCGCGTGCACACAAACAGAGGGTTTACTGCAGATCATGCATTCCACTGCAGTTCCCAGGGTCCTTTTCCAGTGAATCTCCGTCAAGCCAAGCAAGAAAAACAAATCATGAGCAAACCTATGTTAATAAGAATGTGATGGTAGGTGAGAGCATGCCTCTGTGTTTGTGTGAGTGCAGCATGGCATAAGTTTCGCTGTTTAGGAGATAGATGCCCATGACTTTGAGACTTACTGAACCTAAAGTAAGTGAAACCATACATGAATGTTTACAATACATGTAGAAATTACATTACTTATGCAAATTTCTTGTTGTTTATCCAAATGAAAGCAATGAAGTCCAGGTCCATTTTGGAAAAAGTAAAATGCATTTTAACAAGCTATTTGTTCTCAGCTGCTTACAGAGGAAAAGTAAGAGACACACAGTCTGTAAGGACTTTAAGGAAAATCCATCTGAGAAATGTTATGTTTTATTTAACACAGACCTTTGTTACTGTATATAAAGAGATCGTTTTAGAGATTTTTCATGTCCTCTGAAGAAGAACCAAATCTCAAGTACCTCTGTTAGAAAAATCCCATAATGACCTTGAAATAGACAGGGGATCAAACAACACATGTCTGCTAAACAGTTGCATCTGCAGTACATTTTCATGAAGGACAAATATTTCTATTAATGTAATTGGTGATTGAAATATACAACAGACTTTTCTGCAAAACCAAATGCAGCTGTCACTCCTGGATCTTTACATGTAGCCTAAAGTATGCAGCGTGTGCATAACTGAAGCAATCGTGTACAAGTAATCAAATCCATTTTAAGAGCACACACTTTAGCACTTAGCAAATCACAGATCATTTTGTTTATTTACAGCACAAAGCAAAGCAAAGCACCCAGAAATTCCTGTTTCAACATGCCACACATTTTGCCTCTCTTTAAAATCATTTTTTTATGAGAACCTAATCCAGAAAGAACAAAATTATTCTGAGAAGCTCTTCTCATGCTGCACTGGATGGCAGTAATAGTTGCATATAAGTGCAGAGTTCATTAGTATATGGTTTCACTGTGTCGACCACAAAAGATTGTCCAGAGATAAGACTGTCAGCACCTCAGGGATCAGTAAAACTCTGCTGCCGTGGGATAGATGGATGGAAAATCCATTTTAATTGTTGCTAAAAACAAATCCAGATGCTGCCTCTATAACGCTCGTCCTCACCCCCACTGTGATGCAGTCACTGCCTGCTCTGATCCTCAAGCTATATCCACAAAGCTTGTTATAGCAACTAATATCCACAATGCATTATGGGCCATCGAAATGCTCTTGAGATGCTCACATAAAAGTTTAAGGAACCATCAATGTCACATTTAATAATACAATTCTTAGGAGAAGCCCAGCAGGTGAATGAAAATAAGGAAGCACAGATTAGCGGGGAAAAGAAACAAAACACAAAAAAGGTATCAGGAAAACAATTAAAACCAAAGATCAAAGACTGAACAGAGGCACACAGCCTAAATGAACACCAGGGAGAAGGATAATAAGACACAGGTTAACTAAATCGAGACAATAAAAAAAACACAAAAAACAAAACTAAGGAAAGTTAAAAACACAGAAGCCCACTTGAAAAAATAACCTTCGAAATGGTTAACTGGTTAACTGAAAGAGGTCAAAATCAGAGAGCACACAGGAAGATGCAGACATACACAGAAAGCAGAAAAGGCCACAGAACGTTTTAGCAAAACAAAAGCTAAAGTGGAAATAAAAAAAACAATGAAACCATCATAGAAGCTATCACCAAAAAAACAACAGTGTGACGATGAACAGATCTCCTGAAGATTTGGTTTGGATATCTGTCAAGCGAGCTTCCCATCAATGACTAATACCATTGATTAATTACCAGAACAAGTCCACATGTTTCTGGATCAATTGCATACATCCAGATGCTGAATCCATCCATTTTAGTCTGTTTTGGATGCATGAAACACATTAAAATAAATGCAAAAACAAAACATGAACAGTACATGCTTAACTCAATATGCAAGTATGTCTACAGACAGATTCTCTGCTTAAAATCAAAAACATGGTTTCCAAGCATCTTTGGGTCTGTGATGAAAAGATACATGGGTGGAATGTGTGCTCCTTCCTTTGCTGTTTACTTGTAGAAGGATGAATAGGAATGCATGACTTTTCAAAGTAAAAGAAAATCAACTGGATATCACACACATGGCCATCTGTTTGGAAATAGTTGCTTTAATCTGTTCGTTGCATAACAATGTTGTTATTCATATGAAGTGCAATAAGAACAATAATAAAACAAATAAATAAAATGTTTTAAATCTAAACAGGACCAATCATACCGGATATTGTCAGGGTCTATGTACAATAAACAGAGATTTCAGGGCTGAAGCCCCTTCTTTTTTTCATCAGTCAAAAAGTTGCAGAGCCACTTACTTCAAATGGAGTTTCAAAGCTCTCAATAGTTCCTCCAACCATGAGCAGGCCGTCGGTGCTGATCCCCATGCCGTAGTAAACCCAGTCCACACTCTCCAGCAGAGAGCAGTCCACATAGAGTGCGAGCCGCTTGGCAGCCACACTGATAGCCACATGGTGCCACTTTCCATCAGACAAACCACTGACCGGGAACCTGACAGAGAGACACGCAGGTCATTAGTTTTGTGTCTTAAAGTTCTTGTGCGAATGTGACAAAGCAGTTCAAAAAATGCTTTGGGCACTGTGATCATAGTAAGATAACTTTGTGTTCACATCTGGGTGCCGTCTAAATCTCAAGGACTCCACACATTCTGCCTTCTTTCATCAGGCTCAGCCAAACAAACAAACAAACAGAATGAGCTCTTGTGCTCTGAGAAGGTTTAATCATGTCTCTCAGTGTGGGCATGTGTGGACGTCCTGTGACAGCACATAAAAAAATCAGTTACAATACTCAAATTAAATTTGGCTGATCTCCCCTTTAAGGTCAGCTCCTTGTAGACTTAGTCTAGTTCCAGCTAGTACTTCCTGAAAGTCAGATCCAACCACTTGTATGTCCGCTCTGTGATTTAACCAAAGACCTCAAACATTCACAGAATCAAACAGGTCAACTTGATCTCTGGATCTAGCCAAACTCTAATAGTAGAAACCTGACAGACATGCAGCTTTCTGTTAAAAAAGCTGAAATAAAATCATTCATGTGCAAACAGTACAAGATAACTACAGTATCTGTGTATGTCTATCTTTTGGCCCATTTCTGTATGCTGTCTTGCACTGATGTATTGCTTCAAGCTTTGTGTTTCTTTTAGAGGAGAAACCTGCCAAGAGTTACCTAATAAATCTTTTCTCCAACGAGACAGCCAAAAGCAGTCATCTTCAAATAGAAACACAGGCTGCAGACAAATATACCTCCACAGAGTTCTCCTTCGTCTAACCAACAAATTTGCATACAATTCTGCTACGAAGCAGGAACGGGCATGAGCTGTTCTCCAATACCTGAAACCTCAACATCTGGAGTTTTTCAGTGATGGGTACAGAAACCATGCACTCACTTAGCGGTATCTTGCTGGCGGACTTTGAGCAATTTTACTTAATCACTTCTGAATAATTTCTTTTATCTGCCAAAGAGGTTTCAAGGGACTCGACACATAAATAATTTATACTCAGTTTTAGGGCTGCACAATAAATCATTGCACCATCGAAGATGTGATGTGCACAACAGTCACATCACAGGACGTGCAATGTCAAGTATGGCAAATTAGCTTGAACATATCAGGCTACAGTTTGATTTTTTTTCTCAAGGAAAACTTGCATGGTTCTCTTTTGCCATGACTCATCCAAAACAGGAGACTGTATGATAGAAGATTATTCACGCCAACTATAGAGTTTTTGGATTGACATGAACTTCACTTATATAACAGTTTATTTAGTGAGTGAAACGCAGGCGTGTGTGTACAGAGCAATGAGCATGGAAGAGAGAAAAAACAGAAAAGGGAGATTTGACTGCCAAAAAGAACGGACTGAAAAGGTGAGCCAATTTATTTATCTAATCAGAGACAGGGCCGGACTTGATCAGATAGAGAGAAAAGTGGCTTGTTGTGCTGGTATCTTTTAGTGTCAGCAATCTCAGTTCCCTTCCTATTTGCCAGTCTGCCCCTTTCCCACCGACAAACTGCAATCCAGGGCAGGTGAGTCACTGCAGCCCTCTCAGTCCTTGATTAGAGAGGAGGCCAGAGAAAGGCTATTGATTACAGGTCTGCAATGAACCTGCACCTTTCAGTAGTGTTCTGTGCACTATTCTCCTCGCAGTGCCAAAGCACCTCAGATGTACTTCCAAGGACGTGAGCCATAATGACAGACCCTCCCGCTGCAAGCACAGAAAGGCTTCTTCATCAGTGATTGCACTACGGAAACCAATTTTGTAGAAATAAAATTCAACAAATGATTGTTGACGCTCATTCCATAAGAATTCAAAGACACTTTTGGGTTGTTTTTTTTCTTCTTTTATTTTGAATTTCTATGCCCTTTATGGATGGGTGCATTTATTCCAGATGGTGCCATTTAGAGACCACTAATGGAAATTATTTGATTTTATATTGCCCATATTGTACAGCCCTACTTACTTTCCAAACAATCTGGGTGGAGAAAAAAAGAAATCAAGAAGTGGACTCACTCATAGTGTCTCTGCTGCGTTCCTATGAAGATGATGGCATGAGCACTGATCCGCAGCTGCAGCATGACATGATTGTCGGGGCTGAGCATAGTGAAGACACTTCGTTCTTCCTTCTGAGGACTTCGCAACTGTACCAGCAAACTGAACTCATCTGCAAACCTAAACACAAACATATCACTTAGCCATATAATTGGTACTCAAAGCATAAAGAATACAGCTAAGTCCTCTTTAATAAGTTGCATGTGTGGGCACAAATTGTACTATAAACACCAGTGGATAGAAACATGTTGCTAATTATAATGTCACACGATACAAATAAACAGAAAACTCACAGGAGGACTGGAAAAAAGTCCATTATGATTTTTTTTTCCTAACTTTACCTTCAACAAGAGCAAGATAGAGCAGGAAAAAGTGAGAGACGAAGAAGACATTTTACCCATCGATGAAGATCTGTCTCAGAGGGAGGGCCAAGGTGGAGTACTGTCCCACCTGCAGGACTGGACACTTGCTCTCACCCACAGTCATGGAGGCATTACTGCTGTTTGTGATATGAAAAGAAAGCTCCTGCAGGATGTTCACCTCATCTGTTGGGAGACAATAAAGAAAATGCTCATCACCTAAAGTAATGATTCTCAAGATGTTTTAATAATGCACCTGGTTGGCAGGGAAGCAACTCTTGCCCACTGCTTTATACCCGCTTCATTTTGATTTCTGTTGTTACTGATAAGAAGGCCCAAGTTTCAAAGTGCACTGCTGTATTTGACCAGAAATTCTGCCTGTACCACATCAGTCAAAACAAAACTGCAGTAATTTAGTTTTGTTGGTGTGGCTCTGTTCTCACGGCTCCCCAAAAGCAGCAAAAGAATCGCCTCACAACAGAGCAGGCATCAGTGACAACGGGGATGGCACTGAATAAGTCAGAAATAACTTGAATAGCATGAAATGTTGGAACTAGAGCACTTGAGGGGAGGTGGGTTGTAAAACAGCTTGCAGAGGCAGCCGTAACTGTTGGAGGCTAACACATGTTATAGCCCACCCTAAAGGAAACTCGGCTGTGCATTCCTGCAGAATATAAAATGTGACTTGCTGAATTTACTTTTTAAAGTCAATCAACTATATTTCAAGTATTTTAACAATTACAATACTGTGCATAAGTCTTGAATCCACTGATTCCTTATATTTTGCTACTGAAATGGGAAAAAGGTGTAACAATTTCTTCAAACCTCTGCAACTGTTTGGTATATTAGGCAAAAACAGAGCCTTTATAATTCTAAAGAGTCAATATTTAGTATGACCACTTTAACACAGCCTATTCTCTTAGTACAGAGTAGTAGTCTTCACAAATAGTTCTCCAGGCTTCTTAAAGGTCATTCAAAGCTCTTCTTTGGACGTTGGCTGCCTTTTGTTCTGTTCTCTGTCAATATAATCCTATACTGCTACAGTAATGTTGATGTCCGTGCTCTGGGGAGACCAATCAATGACTGACAGTCTCACGTGGTGGGATAAATGCTGAAAACTGAAGTTGTTGACAATCAGACGCTTTCCAGATAGATTTTGATCCAACATGAAATACTGGGTGCATTTCTTTGAATTCATAATTTAATACATTTTGATTTGGATCTCCAACACTACTGGTGGAAATGTAGCCCCAAAAATGACTCATCACTCCATCAAACCTTTTGCCACATGATTTTCAGTCCAGATCTTGTGTAATTTGGCATACCTCAGCCGTTTCTCCCCGTTCCCTTTTCTTGAGTAGATGGATGGCTGTCAAAAAGCCATCCATCCACAGAGACCATTTCTGATGAAGCTACAGATCTTTGGGGATCACCTTATCTTTGACATTTTTCAACTAAATACTACTGCTCAAGGCAACTTTAAAAAATATACAAGAAAGTCTGGCTACGTGGAAGCAAAACATAAAGAAATGAGGGGTTTTGCACAGTACTGTACTTTACCTATCTATGCCTAATCAGCAAGGTGTGCTGCAGTAACTTCTTATCGTTTTCATCACACTAGCATGCACCTGTACCTGTAAACAAAAACATTTGTTACCTTCCTTAATAAGCCCATCTATACAAAACCAGGCCCATAACAAAATCCTCTTTTCAGCTTAATGTGGAAGAATTTGGCCTGCACAGGGCTTTGAGCTCAACCCCACCCAACACCCTTGAGATGAAGGCTCAAGTGTCCACACACTTTTGGCCATGTAATATAAGTGTTTCAAGATTAACGCATCCAGGTGGCGACCATGTGTGTTGTAGGCGCACCAAATCATTCAGTCTGCTAGAACTTAAGAGAAACCTTAGCATGCTGTGAACACACCACTCACTGTTGGCATTACTAAAAAGCGGAAAACCACTTGCGGTGCTGTTGCCTTTTAACGCTGCAGAGGGCTGTTACATATTTTAACCTGTTTTTTTTTTTCTTTTTCTCTTTTTGCTGCCTTACAGTGCTAAACAGTGTTTTACCCCTCCCCCATTGGCTTATTTTCCATCATTAGATAGACATTACCACATGTGAGCAGGTAAAGTGCCATTCGTCACGACTTGCCCACAGGTCAAAGAACTGCTTTCAGAGGATTATGAACGCAGCTTTTGATCATATTTGGAGAAACTGAGTCACCGTTCTTAAGAAGACTGGCATTGTTGTATGGTGGCCACACACTCACCTGGGAGCTCACCGAGATCCCGCTAAACCAAAATGCCAATGTCATTACATAAGGTGCAAGACTAAGATTAATTATACGAACAGAGTAGGAGTATTTGAGCATGATGTGAGAGAAAAAAATCTAACTAAAGATCACTGTGTGAGTGATTTACATGAGCACACAACAGCAAGGGTGATTTAGACTTTTTTTGAAGATACATAATTATTCCAGCAGAATAAACTAAACTATTTTTAATTGATAAATCTGTGTCTGTCAGTCCCATCGTAGACCCACAGGCTCTGTCCCGCTGGCAGCAGAGCCACACAAATCACCGCTCGACAAGTGCAGCGTGATCACACTCTTCTGCTCGGAGGAAATACAATCATGACAGACCCAGTGTCACATCAGTAATTTCAACATAAAATCACATAGAAGTAAAGAAGGCAGAAAGAACGAAAACAGGCAGCTGGTGCAAGCATTTTACTTTGATAACCAAGTGAACAGATACACTCATCGACCCCTTTGTTTCTAATGAGCCAGTTCCTTGGAAGTTACTTGGAAAACAAAGTCAAGACGACCTGCTGAAGTTCAAAGTGAGCATCAGAATGGGGAAGAAAGGTGATGTAAGTGACTTTGAATGTGGTCTGGTTGCTGGTGCCAGATGGGCTGGTCTGAGTACTTCAGAAACTGCTGATCTCCTGTGATTTTCCCACACAACCATCTCTGGGGTTTACAAATAATGGTCTAAAAAGGAAAAGGTATCCAGTGAGTGGCAGTTCTCCGAGTGAAAATGCTTTGTTAATGCAGAGGTCAGAGGTCAGAGGACAATGGCCAGACTGCTTTGAGTTGAATGAGTCCTTTGGCTGAACACCCACCTAAGGACCAAACAGTGAGTTTCAATGAAATGCTCTGTAATAACGAAAACTTAGAAAAGACAGGGAGTGAGCAAAAGAACAGTAGTAGTGGAGTGATATAAGACCACCTGTTTGACCTTTTAAGTGTCCAACAGCTCCTCTACCTGAGGCATAAATCTGCAAGTCATGCAGGGTTGCTTAGACTGGAGAACAGTAAGTAACAAAAGTCAGTGCAGGATGAGATGAATGTATGCTGACCTTAATCCAACACTCATTATGTTTCAGTCCATCTGATGTCATCAGGTTGCACCTCAGAATGTTCAAGAACTCAGCGATGCAGTGATCCTGATCTGGGAGGAGAACCCCCGGGACACCATTCATTGTCTCATTATGGGCATGCCCCAACTTCAGGCATGTATACAAGCACGTGGGGACTGCACAAAGGAATGAGCAACACTTTGAGTTGCTGCAGTGAAACTTCAGCAAAATGGACTAGCCTGCTGCCTCATTTCTCCACTTTGACTTTTGGGTGTCTTTGAATTCAGCCCTTTCCAGGTTGATAATTTTCATGTCTATCAAACAATGTGGAATCCTTTCATTCCCAACACATTACCCAGTCTATATCAGTATAGATATCGCACATGATCTTTTTCCTTTTGAGAACTGATGTGTTTTCCTTTTATTCTTTTGAGCAGTGTATTCCTCAAGTATAAAAAGGTATAATTAACCATAAAACAATTCTACCTTTAAAAATAACAACACTATAACCCAGATGGCACAGTCAAGACTGTGGCATCGATGATGTTACAATGTCATTCTTCCATAATAATGTAATCACATGTACCTTTAAACATGTCACAGGAGATCAGCAGTTTGTGGTTAATTATTAGGAAAACCAGGCATTTACCAGAGTTTCTTTTGATTCAAAATTACATAATCTTGAAACAATTTAAAATTTGCACCGAAGCATAATAATAATATTAACATCAGTCACACAAACCACAAAGTCCTCTGTCATAGTTTGGCCTATGAGAAATTGCTGAAGCTACAGTATCTAAATAAGCAATAGTTTATAGCCCCAGGAATTGGAAACATTTTCTCACACAGTTGCTGATCTAATGTGCTGATGGTCTTTATTAAGCCCTAGTTGTGTGTGAGCATTCAAGAAAAAAACGTTTTGTGTGCCAACAAAGTGCCCTTAAGGAAAACCTTCCCCCAGCGCCGTAATCAAAGGATCAAGCCATTACGACAGGGCGGGGGTGAAGAGGAGGGAGGGAGAGAACTGCTGCCAATCATGCCTGTTCTGTTTCCTGCAAAATGAAAAAACAGATGTTTGAGGCCTTCAAATGTGTGAACACTAAGGACTCGTAGGGTTAGTCCAGTCTTTGGGAAACTGCTATTTACCCTATCTAACCACAGACTAAGATTTTCTATATGAATCAATATTTCAGTGGCCAGTTACTGGGCAGATGTTTTGAATTAAAATTAATATTCAGTGACTCCCCCAAGATATTGTCATTCAGTTTGAACAATTAGGCCTCATCCAATTATTCATCTTAAAGTTGTGTGGAGTTCAGCTAGCTACTAAATTAAGATATTAATCTTTGCTGCTTGTAAGTTATCACTCATCAAAATTCTCCGATACCTTTCTTTTCCAGTTTCCCTTTTAAGATTTTACACCCAGCACCATTCATGCACCAGGCAAGAACATTGCTAGTCTCTTGAGGGGTTAACACACAGATGGCAAACACCTCAGAAAGACCAGAAATACTCAGACTTCTTTTGCTTTACGTCCTCCGACTGAAGCTCAGTGCTGGCAGGTGAAAAGAAGCAGGTGTGCCCTGGAGCCAAAAAGGGACAATTGTAGAGTCTGTTGGGTGGTCAAACAACAACCCCTCTGTGAAGCCAGGCTTCTCAACTGCCATCAAGTGTGGCCATTCAGAGCAGGTATAAATACCTCTGCTTTTCAAAAATTCTACAAAGGGGCTGCTTATGAGCCTTTCCCCATGTCTCACCTTTAGCCATGAAAACAACAACAGCGCAGAGTGAACACAAGAGTAACCAAAGAACCTGAAGTTGGAATTTATTTTCGCCTAACATGTTTTGTGCACATCTTAAAGCTGAATTGGGATTCCCATGCTGTAATTTTAAATATTTTTTTACTATATAACACCAGATAACTTTGTCTTTTTATGCATCCCAACAGTAAAACACATGACAACCATTCTGTTGTATTCTGATCTAGAAAAGAACAGTCAATACAGATCGCATTGGACTTTTAATTTTCGAGAACAACAGTGCAACAAATACAAACAAACAAAACAAAAAAGAAAAGAAAAGAAAAGAAAAGAAAAAAAACCCCACATACATGGGGAGCGTACTGAAGAGGAAGGAAAAAGCATAAGATATATATGATATATAAGAGCATATCAAGGGTCCAAAAAGGACCGGGTCAGGGAGTACCCAGATTTAGACAATTGCACTTAAGTACAGTTTTTCGGCAACGTTGGGGTGCCCGACTCCTCCAAAGATCCTTGTTTGCCACTTTGCTAGCCTAACTATTTATTGTTATAGTAATTTTTATTATTATTCCTTTTACTATTATTATTATTATTATTATATATGCTTTTACGTATATAGTTAAGTTAATTTGGGTCAATAGAAAAGTCAGCCGCACCAGTGCCACCGGGACAAGAGGGCCCCCGGAAACCCATGTATCAATCATAATTCCAAAACCTTACAAAAAGTCGGATCTTGTTGGTTTAACATATTCAGTCCTCTGTTCATAGATCTTGTCACTTTGAATCCTCAAAGTGAATGACAGTTTTTCCACGTTGTAGATTTCGTTGATTATATTGATCCAGTCCTCCTGTGATGGTGGTTCGACCTTTAACCATTTCCTTGTAACTGCCTTTTTGCTAGCAATCAAAAGAATTGCCAACAATCTTATATCAGACTTCTTCCAATTTTGCGTATTTACATCTCCCAAATATATACAGTGAAATGAACAGGGGATTTTAACTCCAAAAACTTTATTTATATGATTACAAATATAGGACCAAAATGACCTTAGTACATTACATTCCCAGAAGATATGATAATGATTGGCCCCAGAGGTTCCACAAAGCCTCCAACACGAATCACCGCTTCCCTGGTGCCTTTTTTGAATTGGTGTAATAAAGTATCTGTCATGGTCCCTGTGTCTGCCCGGCTGACTCAGGTTGGCTACATATGTTCCTTGTTTACCTTTCGCTCTCTCTCACACTTGCCATGTCTCGCCGGGGCGGAGCTCATTGCGGGCTCCCCGCCCCTGGCCCTCGCACCTGTGAATAATCACACACCTGTGGCTCATCACCCAACCAGCATCCACTACTTAAGGCAGTGGTTAGAAACATCTCGCCGCTGGACTATTGAGTAACCTTGGTAGTGAGCTCGGGAGTACTAGTTTCTAGTTGTCTTTTCGCGTCGCTTATTCCTGTGATTAATCGCTTGTTTTCTGTGATCAGGAATACCTTTTCCCTTGGAGCCCTGGGTGTGCTAAGTTGCTGGTGTGCTGTGTTTCTTGGATTCCCTCGTGTGTGAATCGCTCCTTTCCTGGATTCCCCTTGCCCTCTCACTTGTATATAGTCGCACCTGGTGTTGTGTACAAATAAAAGGAACTGTATTTTAGCTGCCTCGTCTGCACTTGAGTCCACTGTGACAGTATCTCATTAGGTTTCTCCATCCAAACTCTAGCCATGTATTGGAGATTGTTGTGGTCCACTGTAGTTGGCACATTTTTCACTAGGAAAAAGTACATTGCCTTCCGTCTCCCACCTTCTCTTAATGTATTCTGAGTTGATCTCTTTGCCATGCTGGATTGATTTATATAGTTTGGATATCATGTGACTCAGAGAATGGGATTTTACTAGCGTGGAAAAAGTTTCCACAAAACCCAATTCACTGTTTTCTATTATAATTTTAATGTTTTGATCAAAGTAATGCCTGAATTGTAGATACCTATAAAAATTATCTTGACCCAATCCATATTTTTGTTTTAATGTCTTGAAACTCAAAAATGTCCCCTCATGGGCCAAAGAGTAATATGTAGTTAAACCTTTTGAGACCCACATCCTAAACCTATTATCGTGAATATTGGGCAGAAAATCAGAGTCATAAGCAATCCATCTCAGTATCCTAGCTGCTTTCTCCAGCCCACTCGTTTGAATAACTCCATCCCAACATTTTAGGAGAGAATCGTACATAAAATCACCCAAGATTTTATTTTATTTCTACGCTTTGTCTTATGTATTGACTTAAAGGTTCAACAAATAGAGAAAACATAAGTGCGGCGGTCCCACATCCTTGATGGGTTCCTCGTTCTAGACTGATAGATTTCGTCAAGTCTCCATTGATTTTAATCCTGGCAGTTGGTCTAATGTATAGTGCAGCAACTGTGTCAGTTATACTGGAATGGAAACCAAATCTGGTCATGACTTTGTATAGAAATTCCCATCTCACGGAGTCGAACGCTTTTTCTGCATCCAAACTCATCATAAGTGTTTCCAGATTACATTTTTTTTTTTTTTTTTTTTTTTTTACATATTTCATAATCAATAAAGTTTTCCTAATATTGTCCTGAGTCTGTCTTTGTCTAATAAAACCAGTTTGGTCTTTATGGATGATTTCTGGTAGAACTGTCTAGTCGCTTACAGATTATGGAGGTAAAAAGTTTTTAATCATTATTAAGTGCACTTATTGGTATTATGTAAATCCTACATTCTAATTTGTCTTTATTCTCTTTAGGAATTATAGAAATTATAGCCTCATTCCATGAAGGCGGTATAGTTCTTTTTTCCAACACCCAGATGAATGTTTTTACCAATGTTGAGACTAGTTGTTCTTTCATAATTTTGTACCATTGTCAATTAAATCCGTCCGCCCCAGGGGCCCTACCATTTTTTAGTCTTTTAATGGCCTGTTCAACTTCTTCTTTAGTTCTATATGATATGAGTCTCGTATTTTGGTCGTTTGTAACTTGGGGCAGTTCCAGTTTTGCTAAAAATATATCGATGGCTTCCTTACTGCTACATTCTTTGGGTTGGGAATACAATTTTTGACAGTAAAATTCAAAGCATTCTTTGATTTTTTCAGGGTTAGTTTCTATCCTATTTCTTACTGGATGTTTAATTTTGTGAATTGTTCTTTCTGCCTGTTGTTTTCTTAACCTGTATGACAGAAGTTTTAACGCTTTTCCTCCTGTGTCATAATACCGTTGTTTTGTAAATAGAAGGTTCTTTTGAACCTCTTCTGTGTTTATTACATCTATCTCCCTCTGTACTTCTTTTATTTTTATCCTGACTGAATTACATAGTGAAATTGAGTGTTCTTTCACTACTTTCGTAAGTTTACTTTCTGGCTCATGTAGCTTTTGCTTTCTGCACTTCTTTAACACAGAGGAGATGGCTATGAACTTACCATGAACTACTGCTTTTAAGGGATCCCATAATATTACTGGTGAAACCTCATCATTATCGTTGTATTCGAAGTAAGATTGAATTTCTAATTTCAATGTGTCTTCACCTCTAGTTTTATTCAGAATGTTTGCATTTATCCTCCAAATAGTAGATTTTGTTTCATTAGCTATGTTAAGTGTCAAGTACACAGGCTCATGATCTGAAATGGTACAAGTACCAAAGTCATATTCAACTAGCCTGCACCTATCGCTTTTAAACTTCAGGAAAAAGTCAATTCGGGAGTAAACACTGTGCGCTGAGGAATAGTGGGTATAGTCCCGTACAGTAAGGTTATGTTCTCTCCATATATCCACTATTCCAAGCTCTTTCATGTAATTGTTAACCTTTTTACTAATACTTTTACTTATAGTATTAGTAAAAAGGTTAATACCTTTTACTTATTAATAATACTTTTAGTCTTTGTGCTCCCATTGGAACTATCCATTTTAGGATGCAGCCTTATGTTAAAATTGCCCCCGCATATTGGAATTCCTTGACTTTGAGTTGCAAATAGCCCAAGCACCTGTTTATAAAATGCCCAGTCACTCCCTGGAGGCATATATACATTTAGCAGACTCACTAAGACTCCATCTATTTTACCCTTAACCATAATGTATCTTCCCTCCTTATCTTTATGCTCAGAAATAAAATCAAAATTAACTTTATTGGAAATCAAATTTGCTACCCCTCTACGTCTCCCAGAGCTATATGAGGAAAAATATATCTTGGAGTATCCCATTCTGTTTAATTTTGTATGTTCACTATCAGTGAGATGAGATTCCTGTATATATATATTCCTGCTATCTGAACCTTATTCCTTTTTAATTGCGATAACATTTTTGATCTTTTAATTGGATTAAGTATGCCATTTATATTTAAAGAGACATACTAGGCCTACTAGACATCTGACTGTATTACAACCTCATTGGCATATAACCAATTTAAACTATTTTTGCTGATATAGCACCAAATCACAACAGTCACGCGCTTTATTTTTGTAAAGTAAAGACCCATCAATAATAGAGAGAAAACCCCAACAATGAAATGACCCCCTTTGAGCAAGCACTTGACAACAGTGGGAAGGAAAAACTCCCTTTTAACAGGAAGAAACTTCCGGCTGAACCAGGCTGATGGATGGAAAGCATAATAAAACTACTTAGATAGAAAAATCCACAACTACATTCGGCACAGATGTTAACCAATTAGCAATTGATGGAAGTGAAAAATGAAGCAAACAAGTCTATCATTAAAAAAAAACTGCAGTACTCCTGATGTCCACTTGAGGCTAACGCCAAGAGCACACACAGCCTGAACACACACAATGTTTTGTCTCCATGAATAGTTTCCCTCTTCGTAACAACTGTGTGGGAGGTTGATTTTTCATGATTCATCTGTCATAATCTGGTTAAAGCTTAAAGTTATGGGTGTGGCTGTTTTACTAGTCAGTCACCCGTGGGTGAAATTCCAGTACGTTATTAGTCTGTTACTTAGCACTAATTAGCAGGTGTCTGTGTGTTAACTTTAGCTGAAAACGTACTCCTCTGGTCCAAATGTGGCACTGTTACTTTTTAAAAACAAATTCACTATGTTACTTGTAGCATGCCTTTTGCCCTGCTCCTTAACACCTCATGAAATTCACTGTGACATAATTACCAGTTAACAAGATAAACCTGAGACTACAGTCCCACACACTGGCACAAATCTCTATCCTAACGAGGAAGCACACAAGCTCTTTCTTGTACTGTGCAATTATTAACACGGTGCTGACAGAAAAACTAAAGTGTCAAGGCGATGATATGAAGGCTACAATTCTCCTAACATTGATTTTGTTAGCTGCTGATGCTCAGGCTCTGGCTGCTAAGCTCGGGATGACGTACACGCTGCTCTGGGTTCTTCACTAGCTTTACATGTTTTCTGTGCTGATGCTTGCAAAGAGTCGATGTTGTGTGTGAAGTATAGCACGTTTGTTTTGTGTGCAATTTTTGTGTTTTGTGCAGTAAAGATACAAATAATTTATATCTCTGCTCTTCAGAAGTTGTAGACCCCTCCGCTGTTTTCCTTCTACCTACACACCAACTGAGATCAGCTGACTGTAGTGCACATGTAGGAAAAGATGATCTTTTTTATTTCTCTCCTCCCACCATGCAACTAAAGATTCTTTGTAATGGAAATAATGAAATAATTTATTAGCGTGCTATAATGTTGCATTACAAAGTAACACTGAAATATGATCACTTTGGAAAGAAAAAAAACAGCAAGGAAAACACAAATTTTGCAGAGTTCAGAACCTGAGTGACATCACAGCAGCATTGTACTGTCTGTGTTAACCGTCAACGAAAGGAGGAATTTGGTACTAGCACTGGCAATGTTAGCAACACTCAGTAAAACTAATCTAACATTGTTTGGTTATTAAAGCATGTGATTAATCATTTCAAATGGCTCCTAAATATATACACAATATTTGCACAGGCAATGTTTAACCTCATCCATTAGACTGTGGTCAGTTTTGACCATTTTCTTACTTTAAGAATAGTCAGCTAGTCTATGTTTTAGCCTCACATTAATCAGCCAGTCAATTAGTTTCCACAAACGTCACTATTAGAGAGCTAATTTTGTATATATTGGACTTAAGAAGGAAAAAAAAAATTGTGCTCAAGAGTCAGACCAATACCCAATTTCAAAAGCAAATGAATTTAATATCAACAGCATCACATGTAAGCAAAAGTTAAACCTTAGGAAGTGGACACAAACGACATAAGAATATACCAAACAACAACAAAATCATATAGAGACAACAGCTGTACGTGGTTTTCTTTAAATTCCCCCAGCCGTTGTAAAGTTTCTTGTCTTACTGCTAGCATGCTACGTTCTGGTCCTCTTCATAAATCTCTTCAGCTGCCTTCTAATGAGGGAAAGTGAAAGTCTGTAATAAATGAATGCCTTCATGATGAGCCACCATTGTCATACAAAAGAATATAAAAGCCTCTTGAGAGACATAAAGACAAAAAAATAAAACACGCCAATAATTCTGTCTTTACATCAATAGCTACTACAACTATTTGACTTAGTAAGCTCAAGGAGTGCTGACAGTAGATGTCTTGGGCAACAATGAGTTAACAACTTTATCTTCACTGATGCTGATCCAGATAATATAAGCACTTGAAGCTTCACCACAATGCAGTTTAAAATCTGAGAAAAGCTGTGCGGTGGGATGATCAGTCATCTGCCATCTTATTGGAAATTGTTTTGTGTTTATGAGGCACACATATGGTTCCCATGCATTTCTCCACGAAGCTACAAAAACGCAATCATTCAACATGATTTCTACACACATCAGCAACCGTAACCGAGTGTTGAAAGCTCTGAGCAGTGAAAAAAGATTAGCTGAAAGTTTCAACAGATGGAGCAATTCAAAACCAGAAACATTTTACATAAGCAGAAAAAAAAACTTTGAACATGTTCCTTGTTTTCTGGAGTGAAAAACCTCAAATATTCAAATATTCCCATTCCACATGGATGATGCTACGGCGTGAACATGAGCGCCAGCACTTGGAACAAGATTTTCTTTGGATGGGACTTGTAAATTGTTAAGAGAATGGAGACAAAAAGGGTACACTCCAGAGCTCAAATTCATTATTCCAAAGTGCAGACACACCTTCGTTATTTTTTTGACTCAGACATCCATGAAGTATATAAAGAGCTTATGCAAACTATATGACAGGCCATTACTGTAACAGCTCTGGTGCATTTGCCAGCAGCAGACAATGCCACAACTCCTGAATTAAGCCAATTGACTGTACGCTTCCTTTATTTGTGTAAATCTCTGGAGTTATAGCAATTATAAAGCCTGGCTGGTGCCCAGATGTGAGTCAGTTCACTGCTGTCACAAACATGATGAGTTTGAAGGCAAAGAAAACAAAGTAACTTACTCAAAGGCCTTGAAAACAAGTGGCCATCAATTAACAGACGACTTACATTTTAGGCTTTATCTTCATCTTACTGTATGGTCTTTACCTTATAATACAGCACAACTTGAGACAACTGCTATTGTGATTTGGTGTTATTTAAATAAAACTGTGTTCAACTGAATTAAATTAACTGATACAATGTGGTTGTTTGCATTAGAAAAATATGAAATGGAAGGCAATGCCTTTAAACCAAGCGGTAAAATAAAAACTTTATACATAAGCAATAATCATAAACTGTAAATAAAAGATAGAAGCACTAACATTGGCATCACCATGTGATTTTCCAGAGACTGCATTTTGAAGCCTGAACTTTAGGAATTTAGCTGTAGACACTGTTTTTTGAGTTTGCATCCATAAACTGTAATGCACAAACACAGACACCCGGTACTGGTGTTAGCCTAAAAGTCTATTAAGAAGTCTATAAAGCCTATTAAAAAGCCTATTATTAAAAAGAGAGAATTTCACTCACCAAAATTAGAGCATTTATCAGGCTGTTAGATTAAAATGCTTTAAAATGCAGTTGCAGTACAAACAGAGGCCCAGTTTAGTGGGGCCTAGCAGACAGCTACTGCCACAAGCCTGTGTCAGCACAAATCCAAAGGGCTGTTATAAAGGGATCAAAATTGATTTTGTACCAGACAGTAAACAGGTAATAATCATCCCTGAAGTTGTGCATTTTAACCAGTAGTTGTTGGTAGTGTACAAAAAGCTAGGTTTGTTCAGATGTACTGACAGAAAGGCTGCTGCCAGAAAGTCTTGGTTATCACCTTTTTTACTGGGATTTTCCACACACTGATCTTCCGGCATGATAGCTAAGGAGGGGAAACAGCTGTCTGCGTGGCTTTCTCCTGGCATGTTGGGGCACACGGGGGGTCACTGAAACGCGACACAAACACCAAATGTTTCCTCGCCTGAGGCCAAAGGTGCAAACTTTTGTGTAAGCAGATCAGTGGGGCCCAGGTCCTTCAAACCCAGACGAGCACACTTCTGCTGTTTACATTCTACATACAGCGCCCTGTAGCAAATGCCAGGGCACAGAGGAAGAAGGGAAATGCATAAAGTGTAAAGCTGACCTGCTGTCTGTTACCTGCTAAGCAATACAGATATTCACAGAAGTGGGCCATCTAGCTGGTGAAAAACAAGAGCACTGAAAATGAATGATTATTTTTTCCTGGTGTGCAAGGGCGTATGTTTGCTATCAGAAGCCAGAACAATTATAATAAGAAGACAACATGTCAAATGTGTCAAATTCCCACCCATTCTCTAGACTTTTCTGAAGCACTATTTCTTTTTCCCAGCAGAGCCATTAGTTAATGGGAACTGATTAATGACGCGATAATCACACAGACATTTTAAGACATCACCTCTTCGGTCTACATCGGACCCTTTTCACCACTTCCTCTGCCTCCTAGTCTGGCCCACTTCCAGCTGCTGTAATCAAGGGAAGTGGAGCCAGCTGCCGTGCTGTCCTGCGGTGGGATCACATTACCCTAATAGGCTGAGACAGACCAACAGATAGCTCAATTACTGCACTGCTACAATTACTGGCCTTTGCTCTGGTAGAGGGGGCATCTCAAACAGGCAGAAGATTAAAGACTTCCACCTCCTCTGGCAGAAAACAAGGCCTGGGGAATCACTGGGCCAAAAAGTAGGAAATGAGAAATGGAAAGTTGGAGTGAATACAGGAAACATAAGAAACTCTGTTCCTAAACATCTCAATCATTCCCTCATCAGAAAAGCCTTGAGTGATGAGCACACCTAGGACCACGCTGACCCGTAGCTGTCCTGCAGATTGTCAAATGCTCACAGATGCAGCATCCATAATGGAAATACCTCCTGCTAGTACAGCAAGAGACCGCTGACTTCATGAAGACTGTCTATCATGGAGTAAGAGATCCAATGCTGGGATATTATTTCCAGAGCTGTCCTTTACAGAGGATAAACCAAGCTTACGTAAAACCTGGGTTTGTGTGAAGATGGGCTTGTTAAGTGGGATTACAGCCCAGTGGAGGTCACAGAGGGATTTAAGTGGATTGAATGGATCTAACAGACATGTTTTTGGCCTGTGTGTAATACGGCTCAGGGAACACAGTCGATATCAGCTCTTGTCTTGAAATCCTACAATATCTGGAAAAGAAGGAAAGACATGCAATACTGAATGGAGGTTAGGGGTTTGTTAGCCTCCCACGGCAATATATTTAGGAGTTATTATGTTAAAAGGGGACAACCAGGCAGGCTGGAGTGTTAGAAGCTATTTTTAAAAAAGCTTGTACACTATAATAAAGTCATTATAAACCCAACACTTGGAAACTGTACATATAATTATGCCTGCCTTTACACCACACTGCTCCAAAGGATAACATTCCTACTGTTTGTTTGCTTTCAGGGCTAAATACTTCATAATGCACATTTGTCACTTATCAGACGTACGCCACAGGATGAGATCTTTCTCTTGCTTTACTTAAAATGGTTATCCACAGCAACTAATCACTAAGCCCTGAAGGCTTGAAGAGAGAGACACGAAAACTTCCTGTGCTGTTTTTCTCTGGCTCAACTGCTGTCGTACTACCAAATCCAAAGAGAGCCTTAAGAGCACTGGAGCCAGTCATCAGTGAGGTAAATTATACATTACAGTGGCATAGGTTAGAGGAGAGGAAGGGTCCCTTTGATATACTGACTGCTAGGTGCAGGGGTTATCTTTGTTGAGTGATGCTTCACACGATACTGATGACCTCAGAAATATTGTAACGTGTGTAAGCGACACACTACTTTACAACAAACCAAAATATCACAAAGGAACTTAAGGTTTTCTTTGGAAGCACTTCTGAATAAAACCAATGAAACACCCCTTTAAAAATATAATTTATCTTTAAGCTTTAAAGTTTAAGGTTTAAGCTTACAGCTTAAATCTGTGCTGTAGGTATGTCGTAACTTCAATCCCTTATAAAAACTCCTGTAATCTAATGTGGTGTGCACCTCCCCACAGATGTAACTGTGCATCACACTCCCAAAGACTGTGACTTGCCCATTCATTTAAGCTAATTACAAAGATGCAGGGGTTAATACATCCTACGTATACAAGAATACATTCTTCTATGAGGAGATAAAAACCAAGACTCAGGGTGTCACAAGCCCAGATAAATGGGTTTCATAAGGAAAGGCCCCCGGCATAAAATCTGTGACAAATCAAATGTATAGACACATCTGCTCTGGCAACCTCTTGGGAAATAAAGTAGCAGCCGATATTACCCATACCAACAAAAAATGGATGGCTGTATGAATGGAGACATGAGGTGACAAACATTCATGTTTATGGCAGTCCCCCACAGCATGTCTCCTTGAAACAATGTTCTTTAGTTTTCCTGTTAACTAAGGAAAAGTCGAGCAACACCAGTCAACACTTGCCCTGATGAGCATACCTCCGGGTCAAATTCCTCACTGGAGTGAATAGCACTAATGATACAGGCCTTCATAGTTTGAAAGTATTTCCTGCACATCAAAACAAGCACACTGTGGATGTGAACAATGACAAATATTTATTTTGATTCAGCTGTTTGAGATTTAACAGCAAGTCTGAAACAGACAGCACTATATAAGATAAGATAAGATAACCTTTATTAGTCCCACACGTGGGAAATTTGTTATATACAGACGAAAACAGGCAACCTTTAAGCATCTAAGCCGAGTTCCGTGAACAATTATCCTATTTTTACCCTTTCCTAATTATACTGAAATGTGCTGACGTTCAGGCTTGAGATACCTCTGGCAGTGTAACATTTGCTTCTCATGTTTTGCTAATGACATCACAGCAGAGGGCACGAAAGACTGACGATAGGGAATCCAGGGAGTTAGTCAGAGGTATGTTCCACTGTTTGAGGCACGGCAATCCCCCCCTCGTCTCCTTAGGTCACTGAGGTTGAGGTTAGTGTGACTAAAGGGACTACTAATGAGGATTTTAGAATTAATGTGAACCCATTAGATGCCATTAGAAGTCAAAGATTGTCTTTCTTCTTCTGATGTTGTCAGGTTACACTTTGCTTTGTTTTCCATGTCGTTACTTCTTTTTCACTTAAAACAAAAAACTTTCTTTACAGTCTTGAGCCACCAAGACTATACACCTACAGGAGGTGGTGACCCTTGGAAACCCATGCTATGAAACTATTCTTTCTGACACATGAAACATGAGACTTACCCAACATTTGTTAAATGTAGTTTTTGTACTTGTTTACTCTCTGTCCAGCTCACCTAGTTGTTGTGTTCGGGATTTCAAAGACGCATGTTCCCGACAGGGAATCTACTGAGTGTCCTCTGCTCGACAACCTATGCAATATCCCGATTGGTTGAAATGATGGGTTTAACAGAAGAAAGGAGCACATTAAAACATCAAAGTGCTGGAACACTGAAGGAGAAACACATCTCCAGTGGAGACAAATAAGAAGCGCCCACTACCACTACACATTACTTTTGTTTTTATCATAGCACAGGATTAAACTGAGGGAGTAACAGCATCACACACAAGAGCAGCCTACAAAAACTTGTGGTGCAGAAAAAAAGCATCATCTTCCCAGCAGCTCAAGTAACTAACTGACCAATCAAAAGAAGACAGGATGACTCAATGCTGAATGAATACATCAACTATACACAACAACTAAAATGAAAACAAGCATGTTTTGTGGTGGGATTTAGTTACTTCAGTAAAAGCAAATATAAGCTGCTGTTTTCACAGATGTTGTGCCTGAGAGATGTACAATGCACATCCAGATCCAGGGACAGATTACATCCTGGGATCACACCTTTGGGGGCTGCAGAACAGATGAAGGGGTGAAAGGGTCTTTGCAGACAAACTCCAAGTACATCTGGAGAAGCTGATTTTACAGACAGACAGTCTCTTAAGCTGGGCTCTGCCCAGGCACATAAACAACACCTGCAGTAATGAACTGGCCTGTGTCCTACAAGCAACATGAGACTCTGTTTTCCCATGTCAAGAAGAAAGATTTATTTTAAGGCTTTAGTTCTAGAGACAAAAACATGACAGAATTCGGAGGAAATTATTTGTGATTTTATGCTCATTAATGCTTTTATAACACTATTGTTTCTTGCTTGTCATGATTTGTTTGCCTCCTTTTTGCCAGCTGAGAAATGCATCCGCTGAAGCTGCAACCACACGGGGTGAGGAAGGCTCTGAGGTACACGTCTCACATATCAGCTAGAAAAATAAAGCTGTGGAGGGTGGATATGGGTAAATTAACATTTTACATGAGATGGGGAAAGCAGAGAAGGGGCTTTTGGGTGCCCTCGTGAGCTTGTGAGTCAGGTAGTGAGCCTGCTGGAACACTGAAGGAGAAACACATCTCCACTGGAGTGGAAACGCATAGAGTGAAACAGGGTGTGTGCTGGACAATGGACAAACCACCAGATCCCAGGCCCACCAAGAGATCATCAGGACTAGGAGAAAAAAACGTATCCAAGGAAAAGAGGTCAATATTTCCACAGAAAACATTTATATGTAGTGTCAACGCTGTCTCAGCAGCCTGAAATTAAATTTTAATGGATAGTACTCCGAAGTTTGTTGATTTTATTTCCCGATTGTTGTTTTTGTTCAGTAATGTTATAGCCATGACTCACAACAGAAAACCAGATTAGTTTCCCGGGTACATAACTGATATTGTACATGTTTCATGTTACATTGCAACCATGTTACTACAGTAGGGAACCTGATTCATGTTCTTTCCTCTCAAGCTGGAACATAAATGTATTTTCAGACTGAAATGAAACAGGATCCGGGCCTATCAGTGTATGAGAACAGCACCGCAAGACAGCCGCTGCTGTTACCTCTGTACAAACAGTGCTACATACATCTGTGTTTTCTCCGTGTGGTTAAAACTCTAAAATTAAGTCAAACATTGCATTGAATAGACTTTTTCTGGATCAATTCATGCTGCTATGACACTTTGAAAGGCTCGTCCAATGTCCAAAAAAATAGGTTTTTGCAAACTAAATTAACAAATAAACAAGGTGCAACAATTTTCAATAAACAATCCATTCCAGATGATTTTTATCAAAAATGGCTGTAACTCTCTGAATATGCTTGGGAAGATTTTTGTGTTGGTCTTTTTACAATGTTTCAATTGCAACTTATTAAATCTGAAAGCACAAATCTATGAATACTTTTGCAACTATAACAAAGTCAAAAATTAGCACATGGTTCAACTAGCTATTATTTCCTTCTTCTTTCTTTTTTTTAAAAAAAATTCTTGCTCTTTAATGTCTCTTTGCAGTAAGTAGAGCTGAATCATCAAACAACAGCTGAGACAGCAGCAAAGTCATTCAGCAACTAACAGATCAGCACCACATACTCTTTTAATCGATGGATAAGTAGAAACTATATTTAGTGTGTCAACTGTGTGTCTAGACTGTGTTTCACAGACATTCTGGAATCTTGGGTAACATTAGATGAACACACGAAACGTACTAATTCATATATTCCAATTATTCAAAAGAAAATTACAGGCTCACACAAATTTCAGCAGTTTCCCAGGTGAAATGACGAAACTAAAGGCCATTGGGTTAGAGTCTGCAAATATGGCAGAAACCCAGAATAAACCAGATTGTTGCCAGGTACGCTTTGTTCTGATGGGTGATCAACTTAGACACGGTAGACCACTGGCTTGTTATATACTGATAGAAACCCTTATACTTCTCAGTGCTGATTAAAAATCATTAGACTGCTCTAATGCAAACTTTAAATGGTGAATATACTAAACATTATAGCTGCCAAACATCTGTGTTTGTCGTGGGCATGCTGATGTAGCCATAGCGCTATTGTACTTTAGTATCCAGCCACACAGACCCACTCATTCTGAGCTGTATTCAGTTAGTTTCAGTGTGAATAACTGACAAAATTTGCGCCTTAATATGCAGAAAATATCGTCTAACAAATAGTACTGGTGCTGAAGCAACTGGTCAGTCGCCTGATAAGTTAATGAGCACAAAATCATCAAAATGTCAAATGAAAAAAAAAAAGGTTATCTGGAAAAACAAAAACCAGAGTATATTACTATAATAATTAATATCTCTTCTATTGAATAATAACATAATGTTGCAAAGATCACAACTCTCCTCAGTGACAAAAATACCTACGAAGCCTTAAAGTGAGACCCCACAAGCAGCTACAAAAAGAAAGTTATAGCTTGCCTTCAGGACCTTGAAAAGGACAAAATCACTGACCGCCTTACATATCACCGCCTGTACCCAGGGGATGCCATACCCTGCATTTACGGACTTCCTAAGGTCCACAAAGAAGGTGTCCCACTCAGACTCATTGTCAGTAGCATAAACTCAGCCACTTACAACATTTCAAAACACCTTTCTACCATCCTAGCACCTCTCGTGGGGAACACCCCACATCACATCAAGAACTCCACCGACTTCACCGACAAGGTCCAGAAACTTACCCTGGATCCAGATGAAACCATGGTGTCCTTTGGTGTAGTCTCTCTCTTCACTTGCATACCCACCACGGAGGCAGTGGAGACTGTCAGAAAACGACTACAAGAAGACAGCTCCTTGGAAGACAGGACCAACTTCATCCCCGATCAGATTTGCACACTGTTAGACCTCTGCCTTACCACTACATATTTCAAATACAACGAGGGTTTCTACAGACAAAAACATGGCTGTGCCATGGGCTCCCCCGTGTCACCTATTGTAGCCAACCTTTACATGGAGGAAGTGGAAAGAAAGGCTCTTGGCTCTTTTAAAGGGAGAGTACCCAGCCACTGGTACAGATATGTAGACGACACCTGGGTCAAAATCAAGACACAAGAAGTGGAATCCTTCACTGCGCACATTAATGCCGTGGATAAAAACATCAAGTTCACCAGGGAAGACACAAAGGACAACTGTTTGCCTTTCCTGGACTGCGCTGTGCACATTGAAGAGAACGGCAACCTCAACATTGAAGTTTACCGGAAGCCCACACACACGGACCAGTACCTCCTCTTTGACACCCATCACCCTCTGGAACACAAACTTGGGGTTATCAGGACCCTACACCACCAGGCAGAACATGTTCCCTCTAAGCCTGAAGGGAAAAAGAAGGAACACACACATGTAAAGGAAGCACTTAAAACATGCGGTTATCCTAACTGGGCGTTCATAAAGTCAGCAAAGAGGCACAGAAAAGAAGATCAGACACCAGCGAGGGAGGATAAGAAAGACAGACGCAACAACGTTGTCATCCCCTATGTAGCCGGTGTATCAGAGAAACTCAGGAGAGTTTTCTCCAAGCACGACATCCCAGTGTACTTCAGACCCAGCAACACACTCAGACACAAACTGGTTCACCCGAAAGACAAAACTCCAAAACACAAACTTAACAATGTGGTGTATGCTGTACAGTGCAGCGAGGAATGCCCAGACCTCTACATTGGAGAGACCAAACAGCCACTTCACAAGCGCATGGCACAACATAGAAGAGCCACCTCCACGGGACAAGACTCAGCAGTCCATCTGCATCTAAAGGACAAAGGTCACTCTTTCGAGGATACCAAAATTCACATTTTGGACGGAGAGGACAGATGGTTTGAAAGAGGAGTGAAAGAAACCATCTATGTCCACTGTGAGCGACCATCTTTGAACAGAGGCGGTGGTTTACGACACCAACTGTCTGCCATCTGTAATCCAGTTTTGAGATCCCTTCCAGACGCCTTAACGCCCACTCACACCCTGGGCCATCTGACCTCAGGAAATCACATGATAGGGTGGGGCCAGGTTTCACAATGAGCTCACCCGAAACCCTGGCTGATTGTGACCCACACCTTGGCTCATGTGATTAGGTAGAGGATCATCAGAGGTCCTTTTGTCCCTCTTTGGGGGGGATACTCCCATGGGGTTTAAATCTGGGACTCTCCACCATTTGACCCTAGAACTGAAGAAGCAGTTGAGCTGGTTACTCTTCACGTCTGCAGTAAACAGGCTGAGAGCATGCACCACAATACAGAGTAGACGGAACAAATCCATCTCAGGCAATAAACCACAACACATGGCTGACTTAATAAAGAATAGATGTCACGTAGAAATTCTCATGAATGTAGAACAATTAGTCCTAAAAACAGCATGTGCTCATTCTGACTCCTTTAACAAGTGTGAGGTCTGCAACATGGTAGTGACAACAACAGTCAGACATCTTGAAAGACATGTGTCTGTGTGGAAGGGCGCCAGCAGGACAGATACCAGTGGTTTTCTCTTCATGTCTGTCAGCAGCAGAGACCTCAGTCTCTCTCACCTAATCAGCAGAGTCAAGAACACAGCTGGGTCACGACAGCCAGGTTATCCTCACTCAATATGAGAAGGAAAAGTAATAGACAAGGATGCCTTAATGATGATGGATGGCAGAGGATTTTGCAAACCATGATTATTAACCATGTAGGCATCTCGTAAGCATGTGCATTCATTTGTTTTTTGCTCAAAAATCGACTTAATTTATGATTTTGAGCCACAGCGCAATAAAATGATTCAGCACACAAAGGCAGAAAAAATGGTTTCCATGTTGTGCTTGGGTTCATTCACCCCACGCAAAACACGCCAAATAAAGTGCTGACTCCTATCCATGGGACCAGACCTGGTGAAACATGACAAGAGAACGGCAGTCACCCTGGATGGTTAAACCTAAGGGGAACCACAGATTCTGAAAAATTTATTTGTTGTTTTTGAACATTTGCATCAACATCAGACTTTTGACAGCCCATGAAAAAAGCTATAAAACTGAACAATCACTGCACTGTATTCAGAGGATTTTATACTCACATACAGTTTTTAACAAATTTATTTAGGTTTATGCCACAGCTGCCCTAAATTATTGGTAATTACCAAAATCATTTTTCAAAATCATCATTGGGTAATCCATCAGTACGCATTAGCTCTTTAATCAAAATGATATTTTTAATGTTAAAGAAGTGTTAACCTCTTTATTATTTTGCAGATGGAGAGGTGAGGTTAGCATTAGGTGTTTGATCCACCTGTGGGAAGAGTTCAAGTCTGTTTTGTGCTGGGATACTCTGCTCCTTTCACTTACCAGGCTCATGCATTAGTGAATCATCTTTATCTCTGGGACCTTAATCTCCTGAATCTCTGAACTTGTGACACGTTCCATCCAGAATCAGCTTGGAAACATGTAAAGAAAAGGACTCACCAGCTCTGCCTTCCAGCTCACTCTCCAGCAATTCTCCTCTCCCACCTCTGGAAACTCGCCTGCAAACTCAGACACCTCCCAGGGCTAAACTCACCTCTCACTCAAGTAAGACCGTTTCCAATCTTTACGATCCAGTCCACAAACCAATGACTCCATTTGAGCCATCATTAACTCTGTCCTCCTCCACAGAGCTCCTGTGTGTGTGCCTAGTCTCACACCTTCACACACTTTAGATTTGCTCATTCACTTCAGTCTGCTTTCAGGGTCCATGCCAAAAAAAAAGTAGGAAAAAAGAGTAAAGTTTTTTTTAAAACTTAAAAAAGTAACAGTAATTCACCTGCAATCCAAACAGCAAAAATCAGTTCTAGTGGTTGAATGTTTAATTAACTCATTTATGACTTCTCAGAGTCCAGTCTGCCGGCTCAAATTTGGGTATAAAAATTTGAATTCAGATAATATAATTTTTCTTAATGAATAACATTTTAATTTTTAACATATTTCTGAAATATTTGTATTTTTCTTCAAATTTTTGTTCTACTAAATTTGTTGAGCACTGTATGCTGTGAAGTTTTGACCACAGCGTTTACACTCCATTCACACAAACAGAATATAAAGTAGTAGTACTATAAAGTTTTTAATACTTTTCGGAATATATAAAATTTTTCATTCACCAAAACATTATATTGGTGTTTACAACCTGTTTTGAGGCACCCCTCACCCCTCCATTATTTTCAGTTTCAGTTAAAATCGGCACTGACGGTTGCTTCTGAGCATAAACTTTTTCTCATAAATGTCGGTTAATTTCGTTAAGACTACCATGCTGCTGCTGCTGTTGGAAGCAAAAACTAAGCTGGGCTGTTTGTAAAGTTTAAATCTGCAGATTTGCATTGTGGGTATGAGCTGCAGACAGAAAGGCCAGAGAGAGTGCAAATATTTTAGGAGCCAAGTGCAACGATAAAAGAAACAGCATCTGATTTTGGTTACATTAGAAGGCTAATAGTTACCATGTATTGAATATTTACTAATAATAATAATTTTAAAAAACCTGAAGGCAAAGGCATGTTGATTATTTATTTAATTCGTTCATGCAGTGCAAAATAGTTCTTGGCTATTAGTGTAGCATGCACATGTTGTGTGATAATGACAGACGATCCTGCAAAAACAAAATCAACACAAAAAGCAAAAAGAAACTTGGTGAAGTCATTTTTCTCTGTAATTGAATCCCTGACGTACTTGCTCTTAAACCTAATTTTAATCTGGTATGGCAGTTGGGTAACTCTGCTTTAAAAATCAAATCGTCATCAAGTTGCACAGAGCATCAGTTTTGTTTAACACTTTCACAGTGATGTAGAGCCAAGGCTGTAGCACTGATTACCAGCTTCTTGCTTACATAAGGATAAACTTGAATGTGTCCTGTGGACAAACAACAAATCTGCACAAACACAAACACACATGAATACACACTCGTGCACAAAGCTGAAGGTCTTTGGGCAAACTTTGATTGACAAATCCAGACTGGGGTCTGTGGCCCCAAGAAACAAATCCTCAGAGGCTGATAAACCTTGAGCAGTCTGGACCAAAACGTGAGCAGCAAAGGCATCATGCTGGACTAAGCAGAGACTTCAAAATAAATCAGTCACATTAAAGTAAAAAAAAAAAAAAAAGCTCAGTAGGTTGAGCAGGCCCTGACAGACAGCAGTTGATAGGAGTTTGAAAGAAGGTTATGGTTCACTCACAGAAAAGTAAAGCAAAAAAAGGAAAACAAAGCCGGTCTTACGACTTTCCTCCAGCTGTTCAACGTAGGACCTGCTCAAGCTCTTTTATTCATAACATAGTTGTCACCTCAGGTCGTTTTTCAGTCAAGCTCAGCCAAACCAATAAAGATAAGCATCTGCACATCTGCATCATAATGGAGGACATTTCTGAACATGTTGAGGGCTTTTCATTTCAGCCCATCATGCCTATTGCTCAACCCAAAGATCTTCAGTTCATCAAGGAGGTTTAAATCAACTTATTACCAGCTGAAAAAAATGAGAAAGCACTAAATAAAGAAAAAAAATCTGCCATTTAGTAGGTGAGTTTAATAAATCCCAATTTAGCAACAACTTCTTGGACAAAAACGTGAATCCAAATGGTAACAACTGCAGTTTTAGAAATGGCCACCTGAGGTCATCTCCAAAAGTGAGTGAATCCCTATAAACACACATGTTAAAAGGCCCTGTTAAAAAAATATATATATATATTTTTTCCATTTAGTTTTGAAAAATTTAGGAAACCCACTGTTTAACGTCTTCAAGGCAACGCAATAACAGCTGAAATGTCTGTCCCTACTTTTAAAGGCAAATAAATCTGCAAGTCATCTGCAAAACAGTGAAATGAAAGGTTATACCGTGAAATTATAGACCCCAGTGGCAACATATACAGTGCAAACCAGGCTGGACCCAAAATTGAGCCTTGAGGCACACCATAACTAAGAGGGGCTATTTTCAAGCTGTAGGGGCCCATGTTCACATAAAAGGTCCAGATAAGTAGAACTGAAACCACTGAAGAACAGATTCCTTTAGCCGAACACTTGATTCTAGTTGTGATAGGAGAATATCAAATCATTAAAACCCTTTTAATGGCCATCTTAGTGCTATGTAGTGATTTATAACCAGATTAAAACTTCAGAGATCCCATTATGATCAAGATGAACTTGCAACTGTGAGTAGACTAATTTCTCTAAAGCTTTTGAAAGAACAGGGAGCTTCAAAATTGTCCAGTAATTAGCCAGAACAGTTGCGTCCAGACTGTGTTTTTTAAGAACTGTAACCTGTTTAAAACACGATGGGACACAGCCTGCAACAACAGAAGAGTTCTTTAATCACTGGATAAAAGGGCCAATAGTATCAAAAATATTTTTAGCAGACTTGGGGGAAGACAATCTGATGGGGAGTCTGATGATTTTAGGCGATGAACTACCATAGATAATTCACTTAAGTAAATGTGTGGCTAATTGTACTAAAAGACTGTCTGTGCTCCAGTTTTAGTGAGTCAAATTCTAGATTTTTAAAGTGTTGGTAACTAATTAGTGGGCTTGTGTACCCTGCACCTTGCTGACCAATCTAGTTTTAGCTGACAACTTAACACTGTATCTTCTCATCTGAATGTGGATTTTTTTTAAACATGTGGCTAAAAGACTATGACACAAAAAATAGCGTGTGCAGCAAGAACAGAGATTAAGTGTGTCTCACTGGTATGAGACAACATTGCATCACCTGGCATCTATTTTGCAGAACACAAGCATATTAAGGCAGTTACACATGTCCCAGCTGCAGCAGTTAAAACCAGCCTCCTGGCTCCACCTCGACTTTTTTTAATGATGAATTGCAATTATATGATAGTTTAAATGTGTCTCACGGGGCAAATGGCTGCCAAATAAAGTCAAATTCTGCTATGAGGCACCAATCTGCTGCGCCAGATTTACATCACGCTGACTGCTGTAACTGAGCTCTCTGCTCATAACCACAGTGTGTTTTTATATTAGCAACACAAGCAATACAATATTAGAAAACAACATGTAATAATAATATTCATAACTAACACCAAAAACCATGCATTGCTGCTCACAAATATAATTAGTAATTGTTTTGACCACTAGGGGGCAGCAGAAACAAAGTGTGAACTACACTGACTTGCACTATTAACCATTTTAGCAAAGTTACTGGTGAGCAGTTGCAGTCCTGGTCTTCGCTGCTATATTCACATGCTGTTTGCAACTGTGTCTATCTTTTGTTGGATGCTAAGAACGTAGTGCATAGTGGGGTTTTATAATGCTATAAGAGCAGTGAGAGTGAACCACAGCAGTAAAGGTGCAGTACAAAAAATAAGATGCTCAATAAAACTAACAGGAGCTGCAGATCCCTACAGGATCATCTCTGCAAAACTCCTTTAAAGAATAAATAAAGCATAAAGGTGGATACCTTTAGTTTAAATATTTTATCTCCAACTATCTATTCATATCCTGTTTCACTTGTAAACAAACTGTATATAAAAGATGGACATTGCTGAATTTTTTTCATGGACAGCAGGGTGTTGCAAAAAAGCATCAAATAGTATAGAAGCATGAGAAAAAGCTCCTGTTTCTCACTTAGTCTGGAACCTCAGTCAAACTAAATGCAATATAATGCTCATTTTTCATTAAATTCCTTTTATATAGTTTATAAAATTAGCCTGCAAAGTCCCTCAGTTAGTCAGTTTCACCCTTCATTCATCATGTGTGGTTTCAAAACACCAGTATTCCGATGGCCAAGCGTTTACTTAACCCTCTGGGGTCGCCGGACGCGCCGGCGCATCAAAATCACATGACCAATTTAAGACGACACAGCTACAAGATGCAGCGAGTCAGAGTCTCCATTCCAACTTGGGTCGAAAGTGTGGACTTCAAACTATATACCAGTTTTTGAATTGTGTCGATAGGCCACGTAAAATCAGAGTTATGATAAAAAATACACGCGATGTTTTTTTCTGAACAAAACAGTGGCGTTTACAGCGGGAAGAATGGTAAAAACGGCGTTTTCTACAGACAGCGCTAGCAAAAACTCTCGGCTTGCTAGTGAAAAAAGAAAAAGAAAAAACACCCCTTCCCTATTGGTGTTAGAGTTTACCATGTCAGCCAATCAAAAAAATGATATGGCAACATGTGACATTTGGTTGTTTAGGGAGAAGGGGAAGTTTTTAGGAGTGACACCCGCGACGGAAAGCGGGCGAGCGAAAGAAAGAGAGAGAGAGAGTTTTCATATGTGAGACATTAGTGATGTTTAGCGTGTTTGGAGGCTGTAGTTAGTTTGTTGTGTAGTTATTGTTTTGTATTGTGTGTCAGTTAGACTGCTGAATTTCATATTTTCTCCAAAAAAAGCCGTCAAAGGCAGATTCCAGTGTAAACGCTGTTCCCACACGGAAAACTGGACTGATGCACCTCCTGCAGTCAGACCTGCAGGGTTTAGGCCTGTGCTGTTCTCCTCTGTCTTATACTGAACACAAACTACATTTTTTGGACTGGCACAAATAATTTGTGTGCCTTCTTATTTGATGCAGCACACCTGATTGTTCTGTAAATAGATTTAAATGGTTATATAAAAAAAACGCCTGAGGCCTTGGCTGCATTTTTAGGTAAATAGTACCATATAACTTTGTTGTTTGCAAAACTTGTGCATAATTTTTAGAAATGTACAATTTCTATTTGCATTTCAAGTTATGAAAATGATTCGTTAAACATGTTTGTGGGTTTTACAGTAAAAAAAATATAACTTTTTTCTACTCGGATTTTGAATTTTTTGTCTGAATTTAGATCAACTGTGCTAATATAGTATACCAAAATGAAAAAATAACTCAAATTTCAGATATTTGAGGTTGTGCTGAAAATAATGATACCAAACAAGGCAAGAAAAACATATTTTAAAGGTGAAATATAGAGGTAAAATCAAAAGTAGTCAAAAACGGCCAATTATACCCTGGACCCCAGAGGGTTAAGGCTTCACAACCTTATTTTAGATGTCTTGGTGGCAGTATCCATCTTTTATATACAGGCTGTGTTTTCATTAAAAAAAATCATTTTTCAGTCTTCAAAAGCATAGAAGTGTCACAGTTTACTGCGGTGAACTACAGCACTATTTGGAGCATGACCAGTACACTGGTAAAAATGAAGTGAATTTCAATATGTGCCTATACTCCTCCTCTGTGGTACTTTAATGGAAAACAGTTTTAAATCAAACCACTAAACATAGTTATTCAACCTAAGGAATGTAAATTGGCACACCGCAAATAAAACAGTACAACTTGTAATACCAGGTGCAACGTGCTCTTATAGTCACCGCAAGGCAGGTGTTCAACATTTGCAACTTAGTCCTACGTAGTGAGTGGACACAAATATGTGTGTTAAAATAAGTGGAACCACAAACAGAAACAACTGCATTGTTAAACTGTCCTGTGTCTTTGTGTCCTACGGGCTGTAATTGTTGGTCTCACTGACGTGGCCCGACAGTGGGGTACAAACTGGGAAATGACACCACAAAGTCATCACTGCAGTAATACTGTAAATCGTCAAAAAGTAAGAATAAAAAGCTCTTTTTTCACTTGTGTCTAATATCAAACATCTGAGGAACTTTGTCTGTACACTATCAACCCACTCTATCGTCCATCTGGTTTCAGTCGGCTTGAGAAGAGATTGCAGATGGAAAGACGTTCTGGTCCAACATATGGTTTGCACCTAGCCATCTCCACCCACTTTTTTTTTTAAAACAAAGCTAACCACAAGCTGTGGTCTGCTCCACACCCAGAACCAGACCGATGACCCAGTCTATGCATACTACAGGGAATAGCAGCACACATGCTACAGTGTGCGTGGGCCTCCGTCTGGTTAAAAGCGGCCTAATGGGCTCCAGATCAGGGCACGCCAGCCACTAAGGCCCACGATTATGTTTCATTGGATGCAGATGCCTGGTTATGGATCCGGCATAATACTGGCGGTGACATCATGAGCTCAACCTGCTGGGAAGCGCATGAGTATCTCTGTGACATAGCTGGTGCTGTGCTTTTGATCTGGTTTGACTTTAGGGCTCTGCAAAGTGACATAAGTGTTGCAGAACGTACTGAAAATCACTCTCAGTGACAATGATTCTACAGTAGAGGGAAAAAAATGTAAAAACATGCACAATGACAGTGCTACACTATCAACATAATGTGTATGCTGATATTTCCTTCTCCGCAGTTTATCAGAGTGAAAGAAATGGTTGTTTCATGAAACATATGTTTTTAAGAAGCCACAGTTTGGAATTAAAATTTCTAAACTCATTTTTATTAACTTGTGATTTAAATGAAATTTAAATTGAAAATGCAAAGACATTTTATTCATTCTGCAACATGTACACGACATACGCAGATTTAAAAAGGCGTTTCCCCCCAAAATGAAACTAAAATGAATAAAAAAAATAAGAAAACAGATATGAAAAAAAATGAGGTATCAAAGTATAAATATGAATTATACAAGATATATCAAAGCCTACATACAATTATAATTTATTATATTCCTCTTTATTATTATTCTTTCTACATTATGGTAGAAGTTAGGGCAGATACGTATGAGACTGAACAGTGTAAATGTCAATGTGAAGTGAAATGTTTAAACCCGTGAATGTCAGGTCAGTTAGTGAGCACATTTTTTTGTTTGTTTTCATATTTTTTTTAACAAAAATTAAACCTTTTCATGTTCATGATTCATATCATAGCTGGTTGGCTTGGCTTAAGGCCTAAAAATGTTAACAAGAAATCTTAAAGGAGTAAAATGTCAATCTTGAGTTCTACAGAAGTTTGTTGGAAAATAATTGTTGGTTCCCTCGCTCTATGAACTCAGTTAACATTTTCTTGATGACTGTATGGGATTAATCACCAATTTCACTTTGACTGAATAAAACCTGAAGATCATTTTGTAAACTACTGTCACCAGTCAATAAGCATGCAGTGCTATTGGTCTCACAGTGAAATCTCCCTCCTCAGAATCTGTGTCACCACACCAAAATGGTGAAAAAGCTCAACCTGAAACTTGACTACAAGAGTCTTTCATCCATTGTTTGGCATCAACATGGCTACATCCATCTGTTATACTCTCCATGGTGTAAAGACATTCATGTACTCAAAATAGCATTTGAGCAGGTGTAAGGATGGACTACATGAAATCTAAAAAAAAAAAAAAAGTTTCCATTTTCAGTATTTCAGTATATAGAAACGTGGTGTGCATTCATTGAACATAAAGTAAAAGAAACGCTCAACAAATTTCTAGTGACATATTTTCTGCCCATCAGCTACCAGACAAATCATCACATCTGCAGTCATTTCATTGCAATTTCATAGTGAGGTCATTTTGCCAATGTCTTCTGCTGTATTTCAAAGCGCAGCACAGAAAGATATCCTTACGCTATATCCTTAGAGTGCTCTCAGGGCAAAACGTTTTTGAAGTTGTTAAATCTGAACCACATTTATGTTATCCATGGTATATATGATTGAAAACTTTTTTAAAAAAAGCTTACAACTTTGCTCCACTGACACAGAAGGTCAAGATGGTTAGTCAGCGATTTCAACTTCTGAGGAAAGTGGATGAGTGATGGTGAGATGAATGGAGACACTCAGACACATGGGCATCTCAAAACTTTTCCCAGCAGCTGTTCTGCATACTATGTTCCGGTGATACCTATCTCACAGGGTCAGAGGTTACACTAGCTATTCAAGACATGTGGGAGTATCACAGCTGGATATGGATGACTGAAAGTCATAACTGAATGGATTGGGAATGACAGAAATGCTTACATTCAAGGAGTCATAGAGCTACAAGTAGGATGCAGGGAAGTGCATCAAGGAGACAAATCGTTGCATGCTAAATTTGGAACAAATGGGCCCGACCCAAACCATGAAAAGCAGCTTTGGTTCAAAAGTATACAAAAGTAAAGTTGTCCAAAGTATGGTGCGTAAAATGCGCCCAGTCCTGTCGGTCCAAATGAAATCTTGTTGCTTTATAATACCAAACACCCAACTGTAGAATTTAGATCTCCTGCTAATATTTTAGTAGATATCTTCCTTTATTCTCTAAACTCAGTGACAATTCTTATCCTACACATGTGGCGGCTTCATAAGCACTGATTACAGTTTTTTCCTTCTCCACCAGTCTGACAGGTGCAGACTCAGCACTTAAAGACAATGCTGTGCCTTCAAAGCCCAAACAGAGCGCCAGTGACAATGAGAACAGATAAAACAAATGTCTAAAATGTGAAAAAGGAATGCTCCACTCACAGTACAGGTCATTTATGGCAGTCATAAGGGGTACAGATATAAAGATGAATGACTGCTGACCTCTTTCTTCTTTTCTTTCCCTCAAACTGCAACTAATAAAGCAAGCCAACTTCTTTGAGCAAGGAGCCAGGATTGAAACGGAACACTGGGAATAAGCTGGTTAATGTTTCTTCAAACATTGTAACTATTTTTTTTTTTAAATCAGTGCTTTTGAACGGTTTAGTTGGTTATTTTGCTCAGGAAGGGTCCCTGAGTAAAATAAAAAAGGGTGCCTTTTACACAGTTAGTGTCAGTGTCAGAGGGAATTTCTTTGGAATAAAATTCATGGCATGTAACTAATTCTTACATAACAAAGGTTCATAACTAATAAACCAATAAGTGAAGGTGCAGATGGTCAGTTTTGGGTATCATGCATGTCTTTTTGATGTTTTTGCAGAGATCTAATGGCAAATTTAGCAAAGCTGAATAAAACCACTTAATGACACCACTTTGTTTTCGTTAACTGCAAATTGGTTTGGCTCAAACTTTCTGTTCTATTCTTGTGGTACGCCCCGTCTCATTGTCATGTCTTGAGTCATTGTATCAGCAGAGTTCAGAAATTCCCAAATGATCTCAGTTACATGTGGAGCCTGGCAAGCTTTAAGTAAAGAAACCCAAAAATAACAGAGGAAATACAGTATACTGTATTTCCTTAGTCTGTTCAGTGACGCCTGCCATGGACAAAGCTTTTACACTACATCTACAGTAAATCTATGAAAATACTCAGTGAAAACATTAAACAGTTCTCAGATGTTTCTGTTTGGGTCTCCCGTGTGGCTCTAATACAGATGAAAACAATGAAAAAATGTAATAAAACTCAAATGGGAGAGTAAACACAGTGTGATGGAGAGGTACTCCAGTCATGACATAATCATGTGACTGGAAGAAGTCCAATCTAAGATTCATTTCCACAGCTCTGGGATGGATTAAAGGGCTCAAAAACACAATGTAATCCTGCAGCACGTACAACACAGTCACTGCATCAACAAAGAAGCTCCAGACAAGTGAAAGCTCTGATGAGACAACAGAGCTGGCTCTGGAAAGTGATGCTTTGATTAACTAAGACTGTTTGGCACCTTAAACACATTCCATGTGATTTAATAAACTGTGGTGACTTCTGGTTTCAGTTTCCACATGTATTCAATACAAACTAAAGGCATTTTTCTGTGAATGATGTCTCCGGCAACTCTTCTTTTCATCTATATTATCGAAAAATGTGTGATTCTGTAAAGCTTTGTCTAATTCAGAGATAAAAGCATTTTTGTCTTGTCTTAGATACATTGATAATAACTCTAATTAAAGACGACCGTAGCAATGGCACTCTGGCAGCAAGAATCTATATTTAAATGGCCATTTTTCTGGTTGCAAAATCAGTGCAACTTTTAAAATTAGGAATATGAGAGACTTCGTATCTGTGGTTTAAGGGCTTCCAATTTGTTGATGTGAAATAGTTATCAGCAGGTTTTAATTTGAATAACAAATGTGCTCTAAAAAAGCTTTTTAATTAGTGTTTTCTTCTTGTGAAGCTGTCAGAATCTTTGAAATAAGCCATAAAAATAAATGGTCTGTGCTCAAAAAATAAATAAAGAAATAACAGTCATGGCCTGATTAGTTCATTGTGGTCTGACTATTCACAGCATGCAAAAACAAAATTATTCCCTCAGTCTACAAACGCTTTAAGTTTGCTCTCACGCCAAAAAGCGATTAGATGAAAAGCATCAGATTTGGAGCGACCGCAGTTGTTGAGTGTCAGAGGAGCTGCTGATGGGAAGTGAAATATTTTCATTTGGATCCAAATTGCTCTGAAAAAATGATGTCATGCTGTCCAGCTGATTAATAGTTCATCCTGCTGTTGTCCTGCTGGGTTATAAGCGCCTTTAAGGGGGATGCATCAGCAAATGTGGCATAAAAAAGGAAAATAACACTTTTGCAGTAAAGGGTGAAGAATACAGAAAGGTACATTTCCTGGATTTCCAAGAAAACTACAATGATTTTATATTTTATGGCACATAATAGATGACTTTGTTTAATATGGCAGAACTGACGAGAGAAATGCATTTTATGGGCCTTAAAGTATTGAAAACTGTGCTAATTTCATTCTAAATATCACCGATGCCATGTTGCAGGCAGATTGGGACTTTAAAGCAAAGCTGGGTGGAGGGGTGCAAATGTGAAGAATGTAGCTATAAAACTTCTTTAGGTAACCCAATTGCTCTCAGACGTGGAGGACTGAGCCAGTGCAGGTGTGCTGAGGAAGACAGTGGAAAATATGAAGTGAAGCCAGAGAAAGAGTTTCTGATAGGCTAAATTCAAAGTTTTGCTGTTAATCATCTTAAAAAAATGAGGTGTGGGGCATGAACATATTTTGTCTTAATAATTGTGACATGCCAGTAAATGACTGAGAACCACAGACTTAACCCATCTCCTTGTAAAGGTTTCCACTGCTGCAAGAGTAAACCTGATCTTATCAGTGAGGTTATATTTATTTCAAAAGCAGAGAGGCTCCACAGGTGTTTGCACCATTCTTACCTGTTTGCAGCATCCCGGAACCGGACTCTCCCCCGAAGTCGACCGATGCGTCGTCAGGTGAGGCGTTGCTCGTCGTGAGGAGCCCGAGAACGCAAACTGTCCATTTTAACAACTTGAGCAACATCTTCCCGGTGTGGCCGCCTTCAGAAATGAAACATATGCAAACTAGAAAAGTACTGAAAGTCTGAACTGATCCAGTTAAAGAGCAGTAAAAGTGGGGAACATTGCTGAATCGCACTTTTTCTATAATTCTGCAGTTTTAATAGGATCGGAGTGCAGAGTAACTAACTCTTCATCCTCTTCACCTCTCCTCATCCTCCTTCTCAGCCAGCAGCAGCTTCTCTCCTCCTGCAGCTGTATCACATCACCGCAGAGCCAATCGAGCAAAGAGAAGCCCCTCCCCCTCTCCTGTTGACCAATTAAATCCCTGCAGGGCCTCCGCCCATTTTTGTTTTTGAGCCCGTCTTCAACTTATTCTTAGTTTGTTTGTTTTGAAAGATTGACTCGTTTTCCTCTCTCCGCCTCCCAAGGGATGGTTAGAACTTTTGTAATTCCACTCCAAACATACAACATTGTGAGGTGCAAACACAGACTACAGCGCCAAGCTCACAATTAAGGAACCAACAGGAAGCAGTACAGGCAAAGGTAAAAGGGTAAAGGTAGGAAGAACGCCTACAGGTAAAGTAGGACATTGGCTGGACATGGGTTAGGGAGATTAAACTCTCGTCAAATGTGCAGATTCCAAAGCTACTTGAGACCAATATGGCTTTCTTAAAAACTATGAAATTTTAATAAAATATGTCCTCCAACATGGCAAGTGCACAGTGTAGCAGTGTTTTTATATCAAATAACTGAAACGTTTGAATAAGAGGTGGGGCGGGGATGGAGGAGTCAAAAACACACTTGATTTGTGATAAGTAGACAGGAAGTCAAGTCTCAGATGACACGTGACCTCTGGTCCACTTGTTTTGCTTTAAGTTTTGCTTACTGCCTTTTCATCTACTGCTTCCACGTCTCTCACCATCATAACTACTTGTTTTGGTTTAGAACAAGTCTTTCACAACCTTAACACCTACGTTAATCTTCTAGGTCCTTGTGTTTTTTCTGTACCTCATTATAGACTCTATATAAAAGATATAAAAGAGAGATGTAATGCCTCACACATGTATCCTTTTTTATAGCCAGCATGAAGCAACTCATGTGCTTATAAAAAGACTTCTGGTTATACAGAAGACTTTGGGTGAATGGAATTTGCCTTTCTTGCTCGTTACCTTCATGATGACTTTATCATCATACTGAATACATGATGTTTATTTATAAATGATGGTTCCTTGTACAGAAAGAAACATATAACATGTTATGCATGTTGGGTAACAGCTTGTCAGTCACCCAATATGCTTGTGATGTCTGGTTCAAACAACAGCTGATTACATCTGTACTCATGTGGTTGGCATCCTGACCTCCAGATATCAGGTAGCACAGCACAAGTGTTAGTGTGTTTAAAACTTGAGAAGCCGGGATTTGTTAAAATTCCTATTTAATTAATGTCTACTGAATGCTTACCTTCCTTTTCCTTGTAGAAACCACTGAAGGTCTCAAGCTAACAAAAAAATGTTAGCTCTAATAAAATGGTAAATAATACCAAACTCAATCAAGAGACATTTCAAGGAAATCTTCAGACACCAACATTTCATAATCATACCTCTTTATTCAATGACTTATATTCATACAAAATCTATAGGTAGAGTCCAAATGACTGCAGGAGAGACAGTCAAGTAACAGATCAGGCAGCGAAGGATCAGCCACTCCAGAACCTCTAATCTGCTTCCACTTTGGTGGTTCTGTGAGAAAATGTTATTCAAGCTTGTTTTCTTTTCTTTTTTTTTCTTTACCTGAAACCGATACATCGTTTGTTTAGATAATCAGAAAATACAACCAAGGAACGAATTGTACAAATCATGGACATAATGAAGCCAAACAATACTTCTATTATTATTATTATCTTTTTTCGTTTCTTTTTTTTTAGCACATGCACATTTTCTTTTGAGAACATGCAAAGAGGACATGTCCAGAGGGGGGTGGGAGGGCAGCTTTAGAAAACTGGAAGAGGAAAACTTGGCACCCTGGGTACGTAGGGCTCACTGGAGGTTTGAGAATAAGGTCTTTGACATAAACACAAATCTCTGCCTCAATATAGCAACTTACAATGAGACAACAAGCAATCTACTGTTACCCCGATGAAGAACAGAGTCACACCTTTATGGTCTAAAATCCCGTGAGATCCATCAAATAGATTGCACAATTAAGAGAAAAAAATTCAAAGTGTATTTGGATAAAATCAGACTGGGTTAGAATATTTGCAAATAATTTGCATGTTTATAAACTTGCCAGAACAAAATAGGCACAGAGGTTTTGTACTATAATAAAAGCAGGAGGTTTTTGAGATATCAGATAACAAGGACTATAATCATCACCTCCATGGCTGATATAAGAAACAAATTCTTGCCTATTTTCAAAGCTTTTCAACATAACGTATAGCAGTGTACATTTAAGTAGCATGCTGTTATTAAAGAGAACTCTTTCAGCTATGTACTTTAAAGGATAGGAATAATGCAGAACATGGCCAACCCTATTTGGAAGCCAATAAAAGAACTAAACAAAGAGTGGATTTAAGTATTCTCTGTGTATTCAAAACTGCTGCCCAGAAACGATTTAAAAATAATAATGTGTTTTTTTGGATCAGTTTATGTGGTTCAGTTGAGGCTCTAATTGAACATTAAAAAAAAACAAAAAAACCCCTTTCGTTGTTAGCATCACCAACAAACTAATACATGTAAGCTAGCCTGATAGAAATGTTTGTACTGGACCTCATGTTGGGTTTCACTGCTGCAATTCATATCGAAATACAAAATAAACCAGGCCTTGTGTACACTTGTAGTACCAGTTTCATTAATCCCACAAAATTTTGGCTGAAATCCAGTTTTCATTTAATTTACACTTCACAATCCTAATGTCAGCTAGCAGACCAAGCTACTCATGAGTATTTTGGCTAACCATACGATACAGAATGGTTAGCCAAAAAGACATCTAGTATTTTTAACACTTTTAAAGGACTGATTGAAGAAATTTTAATGCCTTAATTTTAGATAATTTTAATAAGTGACCATACTCTGAAAATGAACAGTTAGAGAGAGATTGGTGCCCTAATGTAGCAAAAGTGATACTGGAAGATAACTGGGCAAAATTGGCATTTTCAGTCCACAGAGGCAAGAGAATGGCATCAGTTAGAGATGTCTGCAATCACAACCCAGTGTGCTTGAACAATGAAGTAGCATCACATAACCAGAATTACCAGACTGCTGCAATTTTATTAGTTAAAAAAAACAACTATTCTTTTAATATTAATATTCTGCATTTTATATATTGTTTAATATATTCTTACATTATTTAATATATTTTTTAATATTCAAAAAAATTATAGTGAAATATAAAAAAATGAGATGACAGAACAGGAAATGTCAGGCTGGTTATCCTTTTCATCAGAAAGCTCCAAAGAACTGGTCATTGCAACAGAGATTTTTCAATATTAGTTTTCAAGAAGGTTTTGAAATTACATTTTAGCTAAATTCATACGCACTTTTTTACTTTCTAAAGATGAATATAGAGCTGGAAATGATTGCCAACAAATTACTAGCACCAACCCAACTAGTTTTTAAGTTGAAAAACATTTCTAAAGTCTACAGTAACTAACTTTAAAAAAAATAATTGAAAGAAATACTCTACAAACACAAATTTATAAAATTATGTTTTGTTATCTATTCAGAAAGGTTGCCATTGCTAGTTGTATAAATGGGCTTCAGGCTAATAAAGCACAGAAAGAAATGAGTTTTGGTTTGAAATTTGTTGACTGTAAGGAAAATAGAGTATTGCAGCCTTATTCTGTGAGGATTTATGCCCTGCCCAGTTGGAAGAGGTAAAGATTCAGAGGAGTTGGTACAAGTCTGGTTCAGGTCTCACTTTTGAGTGACATAAAACCACTTCATTAACAATCTGAAGAATCTGGCTCTCCCAGCAAGTTTAAAAACCACTAAAATTATTTAAAAATACAACTTGACCCAAGTCTGGAAAGAGAAGAACACAGTTTTATATTTTGGGTGGTTCTATCTGAGTAGGCGTCATGCAGTCAACTTGCCAACCTCAAAAATGCCCTGTGAATTCACTTATATCCGCTTGGATACCATTCGTGCCTTTAGTGTGTGTTGTCAGTTAACTGTACATCATATAATACATTTACAATTTACAGCTCTTCACACATGAATGTAAAATTTGGTCACAGTCACACTAAAGCCTGAATCTGGAGTTTCCAGAGGGTAAAGCTACAGGGCGGATGAAGTGTCGTCTTGTTGCATAGCCCTACTTTAAGTCAACAGTCAGCAGCAACAACACAACTCTTTATTGTACCTATAAATACGCACACAGGTACCCTCACGCAATACTTTGTCTGAGGAAAGATTAGAAGATAGGAAACCCGTGAAATTTGGGCAAATATGGCCAAGAAGGGATTTGCTTGAGGAGGCAGATTTGTCTGGATTTGAGATTCGTGTTCAGAAAATCATAAAAAAAATGGCACTTTTCCCCTCATTCAGAGAATGTTTTCTACCAAATGTCTGGCAGTATATCTGAAAGAGAAAGGCAAATGCTTACCACACACCCTCAGGCAAAAGTACAGACACTATTTTTTTGACAACCCTGGCATGCACTACACTTTGGGTCTCTAATTTTAATCTTCCTACCAAAAGATTCATCACAAAAGAAATGTTTTGTTTTGTTTTTGATTTTTTGCTTTCAGCCCAGATTCAAACAAGTTTTGTTCTGACCAAGTTTTTTTTTGTTGTTTTTGTTTTTGTTTTTTTAGCTACACCCAACCTCCACTGACCCAAAGTCAGGCTCCATTTTAATACATTGTGGTAAAAGAGGCACTTAGTAGTTAGCCACTTAATGTCAAAAACGAGTTGTTCTAGTCCCTATGTGCTCTCAGAAAATTACATCTGGGAGATTTTACAAAAGTGGGATCCTAAAAACTCAACTCTAGTCTTATCTTAACCCATGTCATTGTATGACTTTTGTGTTTACTGGGTGTTATGGCAGAATTTTAAGACATACATTAAAAACAAAAAGCTTTCCTAATCTGCTCTGGTCAAGATTTGCTGCAAGATAATAAAGAAACAAACCAGGAAAAAGCAAGAGAGAGAAATTTGGTAAGAAAATAAGACGTACAGCAATAAAAAGTGTGGTGTGGGCAGTCATATCAATATCGGGGATGAGCATCAGTCTAAAACACAAACAATAGGGAGATTTTGGCTTTTGTCTTCTTCTCCACTGAATATACTGGCCAAGGCAAAATACTTGAGGGCCTCCACATGTGCGCTAATTCCAGTGCAAGTAAAGGGGTTAGAAAAAGTCAGTGTTTTTTCTTGAAAGTGGTTGATATATTAAAAAGACAGTAACACTACAAAGCTGTAATTATTTCTGATCCCTTCTCCGAGCGCTTTCCACTGACTTTCCCTCATCGTGTTTCCTTCTGTATCAGTCGCCTGGCCTCCTGTTGTACCAGCTCCTGACCTGAGCGCTGAGCAGCACTCATGAGCTGCCCCATTCTAGCTAACAGCAGGCTTTCTAAAATTTTCTGCCACGTTAGCACCAGTCATCCTCCTCCCTCTCCCTGAGACTTCCTGCTCCTCTATTCCCAGGCCCAGACGAAGAGTTGACCCCAAGGGTGAAGTGGTACCCGTTAGGCATGACCACTGCTCGGCCCTGTGTGGTGGGTGCTGTGACGGGTGTAGCAGCAGTTGGGTGAGAGGCAGAGGCTGTAGTGGAGGCAGCAGTTCTGGCAGAGCGGCCTCCTCCTTGGCTGCTTACAGCATCCTGGAAGTCCTCCTCATCAAGGAGAGCCTTCTGAGACGAGTCCTGCTGCTGCCGGTTTAAATTAGGGTCAGACCCAATTCGAGTAATTGGTATTGGAGACTCCTCGTGGGCTCCGAGTAAGCGATCGTGCTCTGAAAGACCACGGCTGAAGCGAGTCTGGTGCCCTGTTGTAGCCATGATGGCACTGGATGGGAGATTGGAGTTGGCAGTCTTGTAGGCCACAGCAGGACGAGGGGTGAGGGGTGTCTGGGGGAGCTGCCTGCGACCACGACCCGGTGTGCTTGAACCAGATGGAAGTGTCCCGTGGCCAGATTTAACCACACTGCTGCCATGCTGAGAAAGGAAAGACTGAATGATTTAGTGGCACAATAGCGACTTTGAAGGATTAATCCAATATTTTTTAGCTTTAATGTTTGTTATTTGTTCACCTGCCCATACTTCCTGTAAAGACATCCCTTCTTTATGCTATCTAAATGCACAATAAGCAACATGGGCACAAATATACAGACCAATGTTACTATGAGAAGGCAGTAGTTTTGTTGCTGTAGTCGCAGACACTTTTAAAAGGAAGGTCCAAGCTGAAACCATTACTTAGGACTGAGTTGCATAAAAGCCTTTTAAGAAAAAAACAAAACAAAACACCAGAAGTTTCTGGGGACACAATAATGGGACGGACCAGAGGGGAAGTGACAGAAACCAAAACATTTCAGTTGTTGCAGCATTTTTTTTTTCTGTTTCTGTTGTGTTTTGTGTGCTTTTGCAGCATTTTTCTGTTTGCTGGTGTTTTCCTAAGTTGCAGTCCATGTGACCTTTCAGTGCCACCGTATTAAACCCTAGTGGGGTTGTCCCTTTGAAGGTGGTCCTTAGAGTCACTGACCCATTCTGTCATCATATGAGTCACATGAACCAAGGAATTGGTCATTATGGTCACATGAGCCAAGGTGTGAATTCTTTGAGGCACTGCCCCACCTTATAATCAATTGAGTTATTAAGGTCATGTGGACCAAGGTGTAATTGGGGGCTGAAATGCCTGTAATGCGATCTCAGGACCACCATCAAGGTGAAAAACTTTTTTAAAACTGAAGCCTCTCAGAGGAAAGGTGAAACATCTTCATGAACCTAAAAAGAATTACAACTGCCTTCTACTCAACGGTTTAGAACTTCCTTTGGGATGATGCACAACCTGATGAATGTTGGCTAAAAAAAAAAAAAAAAAAAAAGAAGTATGAACATGCTCCCAAACTCATTCCTCAGATGACATGGACTTGGATACTATGGACAGCTTAACTGAAAACTGCTGAAAAGTGCCTGGTTATAGTTGGAAACACACCTTTCATGATCAGAGAGTTGTTGTCTGCTCTCTGTAAATTTACCATGATGAAACACAGAGGACTTCCATGGATCTATAAATATCAGCCACTCTGGGAGAGATCTGAACATGCCTGAGAAGATTAACTTTAATGGGAGATTGCCCAGATAGAAATCGGGTTTTGATGGAACTCTTCCCAGACCTTACTGATCATTCCTCGTACAGCGTGATCACTCAAATAATTTTTTTGAAAAATTTAAACATCAAATTATTAAACAAATCTAGAGTCTGTCATTGTTGATTAAGCTCAAAATTACAATTTAAATGGGTGTTGATGCAAATGTGGATGTAGATTAACTAAGCTGTAAGTCAGGCCACTGTTTGAATACTTACAGCCTGCATAACAAGCAAGCTGTTAATCACATACAGTTTGGGTAACTCACCTGTCTGAGGAAACCAGAGTCCTGTCCCTCTCCTGGAGACGTGGATCGACTGGGACCAGCTGACTTGGTGTGGCTCTGCTCCCTGCTGCCGTAACGCTCACAGGAATAGTAGCGCTGCTTCTCTCCTGCTGAGGAGTGGTGCCTCCTCTCATGGGGCCGACTGCGGTCCCGTTCCCTTGCTCGCTCTCTGGACAGTCCTTCAGCTGAGGGGTCGGTAAATGAATCTGGAGGATGGTACCATCAAAATTTTATATAAATAAAGTTATGTGATTATTATATTATCCTACTGTTCACTATCTTACTTGTTCACAAATGAGGGGACAGTTAAAAAGACGAGATTGAAAGATGGATTGGTGAAACTTGCCAATATGTTGTGGTGAAGAGAGAGATGAGCATAAAAATGATCCTGTTGAGTTACTATTCAATCTACATTCCTACCTCCACCTATGGTCATGAGCTCTGGATAGAATGAATGAGGACTGAAAGAATGAAATTGTGGATACAAACAGCAGAAATGAGTTTCCTGAAAAGGGTGAGAAGCTCGGCCATTCGAGCAGCCCACTATTCCACATTGAAAAAAGCCAGTTAAGGGGGTTTGGGCATCTGACTAGGGTGCCTCCTCATAGCCTCCAAGGCAAGTGTTCTGGGCATATTCTATCAGGAGGAGGCCTTGGGCAGACCCAGGACCCTCTGGGGAGATTTCAAGTTATTGAGTGTCATTGATTGTGTCACTGATTAAATGTCTAGTTAAATTTAAAGTTTCACTGGCTCGGCCCACAGAAGATGGCCTGTATGTGGCCCAGGATGTAAAATGAGTTTGACATCTCTGATCTGCATACACTCACAGCCATTTTGTTAGCTGCACCTGTCCAGCTGCCCGTTAATGCAGATATTTCATCAATATTTTACATGGTAGCAACTCTGTTCATTTAGTCATGTAGATATGGTCAAGAGAACCAGCTGAAGTTCAAATTGAGCATCAGAATGGATAAGAAAGGTGATTTAAGTGTCTTTGAATGTGGTATGGTTGTTGGTGCCAGACTGGCTGGTCTGAGTATTTCAGAAACTGCTGGGATTTTCTAGAGTTTACAAAGAATGGTCCAAAAAAAGAGAGCAGCAGTTGTGATTTTCTTTTTTTTTTGGTTGTTTTTTTTAAATCAATGAAAGAAAAAGAAAAAGTCAACCTTTCACATTAATATGCAATTCTATTTGTAGGGTTTTGGAACAGAGCATTCACAGGAGACCTTTATGAAGTGTTGAGGTACAGACAGGAAAAGAAATCCCCAGCAAAATTCTTCTAATCATATGGAAAGACTGACATGAGAAACTCCTGACTGAAGCTCTGCAGAAAACCCTTCACCGACATAACCCGATCATGGAACTTTAATCCTATGAAGAATTTCAGCAGCAATGCCTGAAAGGAAAAGTTTGTCTTGCTATCTGTTTCTCTATTGAAGTGATGCCAAGTTCTGGTATTAAAATAATCTCCTTGTAGAATAAAAGCTAATTAATTAATCAATCAATCAACACTCTAAAATAGTCAGTATATTTACTGAACATTTCACTTTTTTGTCCAAGCTCTACTCGGAGCTGTTGTTTAATATAAAAAATTACTATTGTTAATAATATTAGCCTTTTTTAGTGTTGTAGGTAAGTTTTATAGGATGTGCTGAAGGATCTAAAGTTATCCAAGAAAGAGGACAATTTAATACATAAAAACAGTAAAAAAAATATATATCTTTTTGTGCAAAACCTAACTAAGGAAGTGTGATGCAGGCAGTTTGATAGCTAAAATTGTATGTAAATGGTAAGTATTTATATAGCGCCTTTACATATCCAGTCATTCACCCATTCACACACACATTCATACACTGGTGATGGCAAGCTACGTTGTAGCCACAGCCACCCTGGGGCGCACTGACAGAGGCGAGGCTGCCGGACACTGGCGCCACCGGGCCCTCTGACCACCACCAGTAGGCAACGGGTGAAGTGTCTTGCCCAAGGACACAACGACCGAGACTGTCCGAGCCGGGGCTCGAACCGGTAACCTTCCGATTACAAGGCGAACTCCCAACTCTTGAGCCACGATCGCCCCGTATGTCTAGAAATCAGTCGACCAGCAGCTGGCAGAGGAAAAATCAGGGGATCTTAGATATCGTAAACATCTGCGATAAATGTCTTTGTAATCCATCTAACAGCACACATCCATCTTCTTACCAAAATGTTTAGTGTTCCGTAATCCATCACAAACTGCAAAAAAAAAAGTTGTTTTTTTTTCAAATGTTCATAATTAAGAAACCAGCGGTTGCAAATTCTGACCTTTTGTTCAGTTTACTGCTGTTATGTATGGGTACTTTTCATCGTTTCACAAAATGAATGTGTTTTTGTTAGAGACTGGTTGGTTCTAGCTGTTAAATACCTGATTGAGATGTTAAACTATAAAAGTGAGTACTTGCCCTGTGAGCAAGTACTCACAGGGCATTGGCTGATTGTTGGAGTTTTCTCTGTATTATTGTATTGTCTCAGCCTTACAATACAAAGGGTGTTGAGGACACTGATGTTGTGGTTTGGATCTATATAAAATTGAATTGAAATGCTCTATAAGAGGAATTTCAGCTCAATAAAAGTACAACTATGGCTATAGAATTATGTTTACTGAAATGAATGATGGGTCTAGACATTTTTAAAGAGTTCTCTTTTGTTATTATGTGCTGTACATTATAAATCAAAAATCTTAACTAATCATATAATAAGAATGCCTCACCAACGGTGCTGGATGGCTGCACTGATGCAGCCCTATCCAGAGACTTCTGCTTCTTGTCTTTGTCCTTATCCCTGCGTCTATGGCAGCGGTGATGGTGGTGATGGTGGTGGGCTCTGTCTTGGCCCTGGACCTGGCCCATCCCTGCAGAGGACTGAGCCTGACTGGGGCGTTCCAGGTCATAGTCCTTCAGCCCAACATCCTGGTAATGGTGCTGTGGTGTCAGCGAGGATGCTGAGCGTTTTATAGGACTGAGGTCCACAATCGGCTGAGAAGGGAAGACAGATGTGGGGAAGTGTTATGAGACTAGAGAGTGTGAAGCTGGAAGTAGTGGTTTTTACCCAAATCAATTTTACTGAATCACCAAAATATGCACAACACACAATGAGACAGCCTTTTGTTTAAAGACTGACATTCGATCCCATCTACTCAAAGCACAGATGTTAAAAAAATTAACAAGAAGGAACAAAAATCTGTCACACAACTTGAAGCTACTGGACTTCACTAGCAACTCTGTTAGTGAACAAAGAAAAGGTGGGGGTGGCGACACTGGCTTTTGTGGCATTTTATTCTTTTCCCAAGAGGGTACGTCTAACTTTACAAAGAATGTAAATAATGAGTCAATTACTACAAGGTTAGCCTCAAATTAAGGTTGTGGCAGCTTGGGCTGTCAAAATGTCAAGTTACTCTGTATTATTGTGGCTAAAGAAATTTATGATCAGGATTATATCTGGGAAAAAGTGATTTTGTTTGTATAGCTTGACTTTTTCATTGTATTTTGTCTCTTTTGGCAAATGAATTATGTTAGAAATGCCTGTATAGAGGAGATGGAGAAAGTCAATAACTGTAACTAGCTAATTACAGTGTCTTATGCGTATGCTGTTGTATATTATCCACTATCCACTTAAATATCACAATTCTTCTACATTGTGAATACCCAGTGCCCAAGTGACAACTTATTGTATCGGTTTTTAGCCATCAGGCCTAAAATTTAGTTGCTTGTTGCTTTGCTTTACTCACCATTGAAAACATAGGCATTCCAACCAACAGCTATATCTTAATCTAATTACTTAAATCCATGTGAAGATGATCCAGACACTCATATTTTGCCAAAATATGGCCATGCACACCCAGAGATATGTTTACCTGTGCTACATTTAACCAATTCTGCAGCAGAAACATGCTGGAAACACAGTACTGATGTATCAGTAGTTGTGATTAACACAGAGACATTAGTATTATAAGTACTTATTTCTGTGTCTGCCTGATTAAAATACTTTTCCTTTTTGCTCCGTTTTGGGTCTACCGTACCAGCACCTGAGAAAATAAGCTCATTAGCTGCTTAGTGATCCATTATTTTTTATCAGACAGCCTATAATATATAGTGATTAAAGCAGAATTATATAGAGGTGTGTTGCTTTAAATTTGCACAGTCATCCTATATTTTCTCCCAAGGAATAAGTACTTTGAATAAATGCCTGGAGGACAGTGACACTCACCCCAACAAAGTCTTACCTTACTGACCAGTACAGCTACCAGGTAACTTGTGTGATAGGAAGCTGGAACAGCAGCTGAGTTACAACCCCATCTGCTGGTTGCTGTGTAGATTTCATTTAATTGTTTTAGCCAATCAAAAACATTGTCTTTAATCATACTGTCAGCCTTAGGATGCCCACTAAATAACAGATAAATGGTTGGTGGAGTTTTTTTTCTTTCAATTTTTCTTTATTTTTTGGTACATTGATTGCTGCTTTCACAGACAGGAATAGGTTGGACGTGCTATTCCTTTTGTTCCTACCTCACAGTCTAGCCTGTAGCAACAGTCACACAACAATATCACAACACTGCCAACAAAATAAAATCTAAATCATATTACCAAGTCAGTTTATCTAGTCCACAGTCTTAAAATCTTACCTCTTAGATGAGTTGCATAATCTCTTAATTCTTCCTGTCTCTATTCACACCACTGGAAGAAACAGTGATGTGATAGAAAGGTTTTCTATATTTTAATAGAGAACATGCCTTCAATTAAGAGGCTGTAAAAGATTGGATTTTATCTGGAAAAATAAGATTTTAAGACCGAACATGACAACAAATGACAGATAAAGTTGGAGAAGGTTTTAAAAAGAAAACCTTTTAGAAGCAGAAAAGCAGCAGTACCGTCTCAACCTTGTGTTTCTTTTTTAAAGATCACACTAACTCACAAGCAAAAACTACACACTAGATAAAAACACTTACATACATACACACATTTTTACCAAAGTGTAGTACTGTACTGCTGTAACTAATGACTGAAAAGCAGGACAGAGTGCTTGACATACCTCAGTTAAACATACAAATGCTTTTTCTGGGTATGTTTAACGGCTAATACTGGTTTTTTTTATGTGTTTACTGTGTCTAATAACAGTCTAATGGGATGAGCAGTTATTAAACTGTGAGGTGGGGGTCATTTTATCAATGATGGTGGGGAGGGTGTGAACTCCTGTGATGAGAGGAGCACATGGAGGTAAACAGACATGAGAAAAGAAGAAAAAAAAGAGGGTGTGGACGAGAGGAGGAGAGAGGAGAAGAAAGAGAGGTGTGGCACAACAGGTGGTACATACTGCCAGGTGGGTCCCAGGGGCGTGGCGAGGGTGGCTCCGCTATCAGACAGCACACACAAGAGGAGGTGGGCAAAACATTAGCAGTGAGCATCGAAATCAGGAGAAAGGGAAGACAGAAGAGGAGAGCAGAATCTGAAGAAGGATGAGTCAGTTGATATTCTGCATTATATTTCTGTCAATGTATCCAATGAAAAGACCAAAACCAACAATGTGTTCATCCTGCTTGTCAATATACACGTGTCATCGTTACCATGTGGTCCCGGAGACATCGACTGTATGGAAACTACCACAAAACGCGGTTTTTAGTCATTTTAATACTTTGGTCATATATGTGGCTGTCTGTATGTGGACAGGAGGAAACAGTCACGTGATAGAAAGTCTTTCAAACTTTTAATACTGAAAAAGTAGAAGGTTAGATTTTGTCTGGGAAAAAAAACAAACGGCAGATATGTGTCATTTGTATAAAGCCACAAACTTTACAGGTGTGTAGCTGATATCAGGCATAGCATTAGTTTTATACAAGCCATGGAGACCAGATCAGCTACATCAGCTGATCTCAATGCCAACACACTTTTTCTTTCCTTCTTCACATTTAAATGGCAAATTTCACAAAAGGTGTGTCATTTTCAGCTTTAATCTTAAATGCTCATCTGCGAGCCACTTTGGCGCTCACCTCCTCCCCAGTTTTGCCTGCTTTTATTGACTTAATCAATGCCACGTCTGTTGTCACTGATACCCACTTTGTTTTGTATATGGGCCTTGCTGCAGCTCTCTTTGCCTCTGGCTGCAATATCATGTCATGCCATCAAGTTGAAATTATTGCAGATGGAATAACGGTCTTCTTTTTGATCAAAGCGATCCGGACTCCTGACTGAAATGAAGGCTGAGTTCAAAGATGGATGTGGTAGGAACTCACGGAATACTTTGGTCTGAACATAAGCATGGTGATGGGTGTTGCAGCTGGTGTGAATCATGTCCTGAATTTGAAATTAACTTTGCCCATATGTGTGGTGGCTCACAGTAGCGTATGGTATTCAGGTGGGAGGAGAGGATGTAACAGGGGGGAGGTGCACAAAACTAGACTCAGGGGTGATGAGAACAATGTCTTAGAACATGTTCTGCTCAATCTGTTGCCAGTCTTATGATTTTTTTTGCAATAAGAATAAGGTGCAGTCGATGTATTCAAATGCTTTTAAAAGACAATTAAGCAGAAAAGTGCACAAAATTGTCTCTTTATCATGTGTTCACATTGCTCTGCTTTGTGACTTCTAAGAGAAGCTGCTTCTTCTGTGACGTTGCCACTTCACTAAGCCCTATTGCAATCGGCACCTCTGTATGTACACCAGCTACATTTGACATTTTTTTGTGTCTTTAAAGACATTAAAAGAGCATCAAAAATGTGTATTGATATGCTGCTAAATACGACATTTGCACTATTTACTCATACTTGATTCATCTTTGCTCTAAAAACAATTATTAGAAAAAGTGTAAAATATTAATCCATGAACTTGCACATTGTTGGGTTTGATCCTTTGCAAAAATTTCTTGACAGAAATGAAAAACAGAGTAACTCCAGCCTGGTCCGTTAAAATAGAGAGAGCGTGAGAGATCAAAATGCAACATAAACATAAGGAAAGCACATGTTACGTGTTGTGGAAGAGAGCAGACCAACAGAGACTCACAAACGCAGACAGGCAAACGGCAAGGCTAAACTGACAAGATCTGACAGGTGGAAAAATCCAGAAACACAGAAATGATGGACAGAAAATTTATCTTAACATGACATCCATATGCAGCAGCCACGAGCAGCTACTGTAACTCACAAAAGTGAAATAATTAATAATGGTTGCTAAAAAAGTGCATGTCATAACAATGAACAAATTAGTGCAGTCACTCAGACGTTCTTGTAGGTGAGCGTGATTACAGTAAATATCATAAAAATGTAAGAAAATTATAGGACTTAAAAATTTCAGCTAGACCAGAAAAAACCTAAATATGAGACACTGGGTCTCCACTGTCAAGCATGGTTTTATTACATCGTTTGTGTGACAATATTTGCAGATATGATAGAGTGCTGCAGGGATAACATTGTTTGTGGGCTACCCCAGAAGTCAGCATCAAGGTGGTTTCCTTGACAACAAGCCAGTTTGATTTTTATGCCAGCTTTTTCAATCTGTATTGCAAAAAACCCCCCAAAACTGAAAGATACCTAATTTTAATGATATGATAATCATGCAGCATATGTTTTATGACTTTTTCTAATATAACTATGTAAAGTGTTAACATTTGTCTCTAAATTAACATGACTTTACCACCTAACCTCCTATGTTAGCTATGATATAGCTTTTCTAGTCTCATTCAGCTGTTTGGTAGCAGACCTATCTTTATGTTCTAGAATGTTTATATTAAATACACCTATCAATTCATGCATTTAACAAAAAACTCACTGTTTTAGAGACAACCGAACTGGAGCAACTGGTGCAAAATGCCAAATCATTTCTGGGTTTTAGGACCCATCCCTGCAGCACTCTACACTCATAGAAATGCATATTATAAAATAAAATAGTTTAGTGTTTTGGTTGCAGGAGATATAAACTTAAAGTTAAACATCTTAGGTAATGTGCTTAGCTGTTTCCATTCAGACATTTAAATAAAAGAAAAGCATTACTGTCATGTCTGTGCATTATGTGAGCTTTTAATATCTAAGACTTCATATCTGAGGTTCATCTATCGCTTTTCTGTATAACAGATTTCAAGCTTGTCATGCTTTAAGAACTCTCAGTGCTGTACCTCATCTGGTTATTGCCTTGGTAATATTATTGCCTTTTCTACATCATTACAAATTAACAAAACCTTCTATCGCATCAAAGGTAGAGTAAGTTGTTGTTTCTACACTGGATGCATTTTAGTTAATGGATTTGGTAACGAGCGAGCTATGATCAAAGTACAGAAACCAAAAAGTTAGAAACAGTATTTTATAGTTTTGTCCCTACCAGGTGTGATAGCTCCTCTCAGTTAGTGTGAAGCTGCTTCCTGTTAACTGTCTAATTTCCTCTATCTGCATATTTATTGTATCTTTTATTCTTTACACATCTCCATGCTGAATTTCCTCCTCGGTAAAATATCTGAAATTCTCAGGAGAGGTCAACAGGCTGAATTGATGCGGACTGACAGAGAGCCACTGCTTCCGGCTGCATTCTCTAACCAGTAACCCTTCAGCAGCCCATCAGCCATTTTCAGTCTATTTTATCTAAAAAAAAAATCCTAAAGTTGCACAATTTCTGGACTAAAACAAGAATCTAGAAAACAAAAAAGTATTGTAAGATTCTTCCTGTGAGCAGTAAAACAAGAGGCATGACCTCATGAGCACCAGAGAGCTTACATAGTATTCAGCATTTAGTCGGGGAAGAGAGGCTGCTCTGCAGTGACCTTCCAGGCTGGGATATGCCTCTGCATCTGAAGTGTTCTCCACCTGCTTTAGTTCAACCTGTTCCTAAAGGAAATAAATGTACAGAGACAACACAGGCATAAGTGCATATACTTAGAGTGTATGTTATATAATAAACATTTTAATGACTGATTTTTTTACCTGAGGTCTTGTTAAATTTTGCACATCCTCCGACTGGCCTCTCTGCAGCTTTCTTCGACTTTTGGGCCTCTGTGAAGCCTGAGAAACATCTCCAGACTGGGAATGTTTTATGGCAGTCCTTTGGTTAAGTCTGTACAAGAAACAAAGACTCTGACTATACTATCGGATGCTGTCAGTGGTGCAGTGTCAAGGAGGTTTTACTTCAGGTCTGTAGTTTAATTCCAGTCATTCTGAGTCTGGTGGATTCAGATGAACTCACTGATTTCAGTTTGATTTCCTCAAATAAAACTGGTAAACAATTAAAACCCTGCTAGATTATAATTGCCAGGGGTGTGGTTGAATATGAACAGGAAAAAAAAAAATCAAAATAACTCAATCTGGCTGCTGTTGTATCTGGTTTGCCTGCAAATGTTTCACAGATCAACAGTTTATGGCTTTTAATCTGAGCATCTGTAATTTGTGCAACGTGCATCGTGTGGAGAACCTCGAACAGTCTGAGTCAGCTGTCTAATGAGGGAGTAATTCTTTGCAATGATATAATCAGCACAAGTCAATAATTTTAAAATGGAAAATGGAAGAGACCCTTTGTTAAACATGACCACTTAATCTAGTCAAGAGCTTCAAATACAGATCTGTGGATTTATGCAGCCGATTTGAATAAAAGCCCTGCTACTGTGATGAAAAATGGTATGGTATACTCTGACTTCTGTTATTTCGTCTGGTGTTTTCATATGTATAGTGTCTTTCAGCACCACAATGCTGATGACTCCCAGCTTGTCATACCTTCATTTGGAATGACATAGATAAAGTCACTTACATTGTGTCCTTGTTAATCAAGGTGTTGGTGGTGGTGGTAGCTGTCGAGGCCTCGGGTTTTTTTTCAGGCTCAGGTGAGAGGACTTGTTTGGGCCTGGAGAACGGTGGTTCTACTTCCTGTATGTGAGTGAATGGCAGTATAGGACGGAACAAGGACCCCAATTTACTCTGGAGAAACAAGGACAGCAGAGAGTTGAAAAAACATCGGTGGAAAAAATATTAAAGCTAGTATAATTATATTTAAATCTAGTTATTAACACATCTAACACGTACAAAGATTAATGCTATAGACTATTTTTTTAATCTTAATTTTGAACCAACCATTATTTCTTAACAGGGCATGTATTGAAACACATGCAAAAAGGCATGCAAATATTTAAGGCAAAAACAGAATTTTTATAGTTTTATCAAGGTTGAAAGTATTCGACAGTATTCTGTGTTTATTCTTTAACACAGCTTGAACTCTCTTAGACAAACTTTCTTCAACTAGTCTTCAGAAATAGTTCTCCAGGCTTCTCGAAAGACACTGAAAGCTCTTATTTGAATGTTGGCTGATGATCCCACACTGCTTCAATACTGTTGAGGTCTGGGCTCCTTTGAGGCCAATTCATGACTGATAGTGTTTCATTGTGTGTTTTTCTATCCAGGTATGCTTTTACTGCACTGGCACTGTGTTTGGGATCATTATCCTGCTGAAAAACGAAGCCACTTCCCAATCAAGTGTTTTCCAGGTGTTAATGCATGATGGATCAAAATCTGATGGTACTTTTCTGATTTCATCAGATTTGACCACACCCCATACACTACTGGCTTAAATGCAATGAAACTGAGCAATGACAGAGCCTTTAATGTGTTTTACAGATGGCTGTAGACACTCACCGTTGTCCTCCAATTGTCCGGTTTCCAGTGCAGTGTAAGTGTATTTCTTTTGGAACTGTTCTATATTGGGCATTTAGTGGGAAATGGGACCAAATTATGTGTTTTTCTAATGTGTTTTTGTTACCTATTGCTAGTAACAAAGTGCCTATAGATACAACTAAAAACATAAAGAAGAAGGGGTGGCTCAAGACATTTACACAGCTACGTAAATGCAACTAAACAAAACCAAAATCTGTAAAATCTGTAAAACCAAAAGAATAAGGTGATAGAGTTCTGTGATAATTCTCATCATTAAAGATGACACTTTAAACAACCAGATTTTTTAAAAATCTTTTTTCGGAATTCGAATAGCAGCAGCGTTGTTTCTATGTTTTGTTTCTTTTCCTTTCCTTTTACTTTAATCCTTTAATTTGTCAAATATCAAAAATCAATGTGTTAAGAAATACTCTGAACACAAGTCTAAAAAGGACCAAAAGAAGGAAGGAATTCAAGAGGCAAGGATACCAAAGAAAGGCGAGCTTTAATTTTAACATGAATAAACAGGAAGGAACAAAAAAAACCAACCCAGAAACAGCCTGAAGCAAACAAACAAAAGTGAAGGTTGGCAAACAAAAGCATGGGAAGTGACTAAGGCTGGATGATCAGGAAAAACTACACAAAAAATAATATAACCTCACAATGACTTAGAATAGAACTGGAAAGAAACAAAGGAGATGAACACACACACACAAACAGGTTGGATAAAGAAGAGGGTACACAGGCTGCTAAACAGATGGACTGACATCTAACCAGGGGAACAGGGGACTATTAATACACAAGGAACAAACACGAAACAGGTGCAACCAGTGAGGGCAAGGCAGACAATGGGTGTGACCAAATAGTCTAATTTGCTTAGGATTTTTTCTAACTGGATGAAGTGAGCTGGAGATAATAACGCATGGCTGAATTTTGCTTCAGTGATGTACCTGAGGTCCATCTGAAGAATTCTGCTGCTGGAGTCTCTTGGCACGATTCTGCTTATAGAAGTCGTAGATCATTAGAGCCGCATAGACTTTCCCCACAGTCAGCTCGTTATCTAGAAGAGACAAGTGAGAGACAGTTCCTCCAAGTAAGCAGCAGATGGCGACAGAGGAGCAGCAAAATTACAACCCGGGGGTGAGACTGCAACAGTTTGCAGCAGGATTACTCGAGCAAAACAAAAGAAAACACACGGCAACAAAAACGAATCATCTTATGAAGTAGTTAGTACACAGTCCACTAGTGACCAGGTAACTGTACAGTGGTTTAACTTTTTATGGCGTGTATGTCTTCACAACAGATGTGTTTCTCTTTAATGTTTTCACCACAGTAAACATCTTTTGTTTTTTACTTTAAAAACTAAAATCTGCAAAGCTCATTAACAGAATTTATCATTTTAAACTGTTTGTTTTCTTTAATCTAGCCTAACGTTCAAGCTCAAACAAGAGTGATAAGATAGAAGGAAACATAGCAAAAACAAAACTTAAAAGGTAAAGTTAGTAAAAATAAAAACCATATAACCAGCAAAAACTAGTAAATCCCATCAGAGCCCGCACACAGCTGTAGCTCACATTTATGCGGCGTCACCAGCAGATCCATGGTCTTCTGTGACAGGTTGGGCCACACTCGGTTTATTTCCCTCTTCAGGTCAGCATCGCACAAACGCTGTGCCAGCATGCCTGAGGACGAGCCCACAAACATGTCACATCGCATCTGCACCAGAGAGTTCAGCGCCATTCACATTCACATCAAAGATGTCAGGGCAGCTGCAAGGGATTCTGGCTTTTGTAGTTTTAGTCTCACCAGATGCCAGCTTGATCTCCAGGGCGGTGCGAATCAGGGCCATCAGGGTGGAGGTGAAATGCACTGTGTTGTCATCTGCAATTGGCATGTTCATCTTCACCAATCGCTACACAACAAATTAAAGGATTGCTCATCAATTCTGGATTTATCTCATTTTAAAAGATTAAGAAACACCAGAACAACAAAGATTTGTTTTCATTAACTGGTATGATGATCTACAGTTACATGCTGTGGCAGCAAATAATGATTCATGGCCATATTATTTAATATAGACATGATAAGAATGACAAGAGATGCCCATCACAACAGATAAAACAAAAAGAATGCAGCAAATGCATCGACTACAGAATCATTAGTGATTAAAAGAGTAAATATTTGGGGTGAGGTTAATAAAATAATTTTTCTCCTATGTTTACTGTAAAATTAAAGTAAAAATGCAAAAAAAATAAATAAATTCTTTGAAAAAAGATATATCAGTCATCACTATCAATTATTTTAGTCCATCCAAATAAAGATTCACCCTTTTTTTGCCACAAGCTAACAGCAGTAAACAGAGCCATTTATGGCTGCTGTCGTTGCTACGAGACTGCTACATGGCACAGTTCTCCGAAAACTGAAAATATGATTAACTTATAATGCTGAGCACTGTGAGCCTTCACTGCTGCTGCTGCTGCTGGAAACATGCAGCAGCATGTCCTTCGTTCTCGAAATAGTCACTTAAGGAGGAGAAAAGAAAGGTCGCTGGTGGGCACGCAGCTCTTTAATCAGTTTGACAGAAAAACCAACCATCAAAATGTTAATGTGCTGAAAATGCTGCAAGAGATAAAAATCAAGCCAGTATTTTCTATGTGCTTATGGTCTGTGGGGTTTATTCCTGCTATAATATCCTAAAAACACTGAGCAAGGAACAGAAGACGGGGAATCTTGTTTAACTTTCTGTTAACTTTCAGTGAAAGTCTTTCACTGAAGCAGCACATTAATTTTATCTGAATGTTCAAATGCTTTTTTGCCATAGACTAGACATAAGTTACACATAGCCACTATCACCCAATAGTTAATGACATTCTGTTGTGAAACTTCAAGCTGAGCAATTTTGCTGTTGGCGTATTGCCATTTCAAAACTGGATGACTGAGTTGCAGACCTGACTGAAACTAGGGTTTGAGATGACAGACTTCCTTTTGCATTCATAGGAGTTTCCCCTGGTGGTCATTGGAAAGAATGCAGGTTTAAGGCACTACATCCATCTTTTATATACATTCTATGGTTCTGGGGTTTCACTTGTCCTCCATCACTTTAGGGCTAAATTACCTTATAGTTACATTATAATAGATACTTTTTTCTAGAAGGAAAAAAAAGTCCAAGTCAAATTTTAGTAAAATTAAAAACTGCACCAACTTTCACTCTGTATTTTTCTCCTACTTGTTCACACCCTACCTGTAATGGTTCTATTTCCTAAATAAAAAATCCCAAGAACCATTTGATTATAGTGCTAAATTATTATTGTTCTATGTGAGAACAATGTGAATCTATTTAAATTGGAAATTTATATTTATAATAGAGCTTCCACAACCTCAATTTGCCAGCACCATCAAAATGAGAATATTGGTTGGTTTAAACCAGTCAACCATTTCCAATCACCTGGCTTCAAAACCTTTTTTAATGATAAGTTTCTTTGTCTTGAAACATGAAAGAACAGGTCACTGCACCAGCATAAAAGAAATTAAATTTAACTTAGTTTTGGAAAGACTTGCCTACATAATAAACTAATTAACTAATGATGACATTAATGATTATTTTAATAGTTTAATAGCAGATTCTAGCTTCACCAGTCTGACGATTTGCTGCTTTTCTCTCTTCCATATTATTCAAAATTGAATGTACTTAGAATTTCAGACAAAATTGGCTACTTACAATGCAAGCTTCAGGTCCACTCTCAATACTTTTAAATTAAAAAATATTTAAAATTGCTATTAGTAGCAACTGCTTGGCAGCACTGAATCTCAAATTTTAAAAAAGTAAACAACGATTTTAAAGAACTTTCACTGAATTTATTTTGCATCCATTGTTAAAAAGCAGAAACTAGTCAGCAGAAATCCATGCCAGTGCAGCAATGCAATGATTCATGTACACATGCATATATGAATATATAATAGGGGTGGTGGAAGCATGCATGTATTGCATGTATGACTTTGAACTGCAACTGGAGAAAGTTCAGACACAGCAGACAAACAGGATAGCTATAATTGATGGTCTTCACTTTCTTCAAGTCAAATGGACACAACGCAGATATACAGAAAGAAGATGAAGAGATGGAGCTTAGAGGCGAGTAACAGAGGAGGAGGAGGGGCAGTTAGTGCCTGGACTGTAGAAAACATCGACACATATGAAATCTTGCTTCTGTAGTTCTCAGAAACAGACTGAATAAGAATAAAAGCTGAAGACACAAGACGAAGAAACACACCATCAAAAAGGTGCTAGATGCTGTTATGCAGAAAACATACGTGCAAAGACATAAGCTGCACATATTGGCCACAAAAAAGGGAAGATAGAGTGAAAAAGAAATCCTCAGAGAGGATAAAATGTCAAAAGGGAGAGTGATGCTTTGCCTACAGTCAGAACATAAAAGTGTAAACTAACGGGCAACAGGGACAACTGTGACTAGGATGATAACGCGTTCTTTAGAAACTAAGGGAGGTTAACAAAGAGTGTGATCAACAGAAAAGTGGTGTGAGTGGAGAAATAGAAAAAAAGTGGAAATGGGGAAGATAAAAATGCTAGCCTTGCTCTCAAGTGGACCGCTGCTCTCGCTTTGTTCAATGTCTTTCCCTTCCGATTCACAAAAACAAGAGTTATATTTGGAGATGCAGCCACGTCAGACCCAGACATTTTTAACTGGGGCAAGGGCAGGGCTGCTTTAAATCTGATTCATTTCGACAGTTGCGCACATACTGGAACCACTCACATTAAGACTGCATGCTAAGAGGTTAGCAGCCAGCACAGGGACTACCTGAGGTATATACATATACTTGACTCCCACTTGACAAGGATAAAAGGTCTTCTAATCACAGGACACATGGGAAAGGGTCTCTTTTATTCCGTTCAGTGATAAGATGATGGTGAAAATGTTTTAAAATGACTCATTTTGCAGGAATGAGAGATTCCTCAATAAATCCTTTTCAGCACGTGAATCCAGATTTGATCCTTCAAGAAAAAAAAATCACTAAATATTCTCTGTCTTTTTTTTAAATTCTTAAACCAGATTTCATTTCAATATGTAAGCTTAATTCCTGACATAGCTTTTATAGTTCTCTCTGGGGAGATCAGACCCAAAGCAAGTTAGCTTGTTGTGTATTTAGCAGAAGGTACAATTCACAATTTTCTGCTTTTATCTCAGGTTAAGGTCTGCACTAGCTTTCTTTCATAGCTTTCACAATGCAGAAACTAGAGAATACATTCAGCCATTTTTATGTCACAGCTGGCCCTTACATAGTGGGCTATGTGCTAACATTTATGTTAGTATTACATTGCGGGGTACGTTAGCATGCTAACATTTGCTAACTAATTAAACCCCAAGAATAGCCTAGGTTTGTCAGATCTAAACGAACAGTTTCTAAGTATAAAAAAAGAAAGAATAAAACAAAAAGAGGCTACGGTTTAACAAATCACCAAATCTGTTACAATTTTCTCTATATGAACATAAAGTGTCAACCAGATTTCACCAAAGCCATCAGGAAAAGAAATTAATTTTAAACGTGATTCATCTGTATGTTGTCATCCCTTAAGACCTGTTGGAAACCTGGCAGATAATCAAAACACTACTTTTTTACCATTTATCTTGTGGGGTATATCCTTAAAGGTATTTTCTTGATCTTACAGACATCAACAGTATTTCCAAAGTAACAAAATAAGAGAACAGGGGAACGACCTGTTCTCTTATTCACTGAGTGTTTGTGTGGATCTTTGCACCCTTTTTTTAAACCAAACATTTCCAGATGCAACTGACCCACAGCTGGATTATCCTACAGGTCTGTTACTTGCTACTTGACCAAATCACAGAATGGCATGCATTAAGTTCATAAATGGTGTTCAATCTCCACTAATCCTTGCGAAAAATATCTCATCCAAATGGCTAGATGTTCTTTCCTCACCAGCTAGTCGCTATCTTTGTTTTTCTGTTAATTGGTGCTTGGCAGATGGTGTACAGTGGATTTAGCAGAGCATGTTCACTGAAAACAGCCACCTGCTGCTGCTGCTGCTGCTGCTGGAAACAGGGGTGCCAAGACGGCCATAAAACCAAAACAATAAGCAAAAGCTCTGTGGAGTTACAGAATACATAATAATTTTCTGTGGTGTCAACATAGAAAGTAACCACGGGTTTAACTATCAAACAGAAAAAACATATTTTAGTTGATGCTGCTGCCATTTTAATAAGCAATACCTCCTATTTTCCAATGGAGACTTTGTGAATATGATGCTTTCCTCATCTCTCTGATTTATTTCTATTTATCACTGTTGCCTGGCCCTCTGGAGCAGACTAACAAAATGCACAGAAAACCCTCACAGAGCAAGAAAAGCCCAGAGAGCCACACAAGAACACAGAAAGAACATCAGAACAGCAGGCCAGAAGATATCAGCTGTGACACACTGACAGAAGCCTGAAGATGTTTGACAGGTGAGCACAGGCAACCTGCAGTGGCTGCAGGAGGAAGGAATAAGGAAGGAGGAAGATGCGATTCTACCTTATAGGCGACTCGGGGTGGACATTTCTTTCCCAAACCTAGTGGAGGGGACATGTCCCGAAGCATCTCGTACATATCCCGGTAAGCTATGCGGCCACTTGTCAGGGAAAGGTTGGTAGGAGACCATGGAAGGAAGGATGGAGTGTCCCCAGGTGAGGAGGTGGAGTGGTTAAAAGGAGAATGGGAAGTTATAACAGAAAGTGGCGAAACCAAAAAAAAGAGAAGGGAGAGGAAACACAGAAATCCTTGTTAATAAGATTTCCAGGATATGATGACCAGGAATGCCATCCTAGTTGAATTTACAGATTCAGGAATGGATTCCAGAGAAGGAAGGAGGGGAGGATGATCCAGAGGATTGCCTGTACAAAGATGAAAGGTTCCCAGTGGAAGGTATGCATTAACAAATCTGAGTGCATTTTTCTTTAAAGGAATACTCCTTGAAAAAAAACAATCAATTTCAAGTAAATTTTATTGCCTGTAGCAATCCTTAAAAGGTGACTGTAGAAAGTTTGAAGGCTACTTTACAGAAGCTGCAATGACATTATATTATTTTATTTAAATAAATGGTGAAGTATCTGAAGACGTTTATAAGAATAGTTTGGTGTACTTCCTTTCTTCTTTTCCATAATTCTGGGTCAGTGTAATAAATTATCTATAAATCATAATCTAAAGCGGTCATTACCAGCGGTACAAACAGTTGACAGGGTGTATTTTTGCAGTAGCCAGGGGGCACGTGAATAGATTTACTAAACTAATATTAAAAAATAAACAAGTGTAGTGGAAAAGTTAAGATGTTCTCATACCTACAGTTGGATTACTCCAGTCTGACTCAGTTGACCCGGCTACTCTGCTGTATCACAGGATACATACATTTATGGTTATATGGCTACAGAAAGGCGTTTAGCTCAAACCTGTAGCATACACCTGGTAGTTGAGTCAGATCGAGGTCGGCCACGTTCTCACCATAATCCACTCTAGAGTGCATTTGGGAGGGGACAATCCAAGGATTTTAGTGTTTCTGTTGTTTTGATCTGCCTGAGTACAACTATTGTGTTCATGTGTGCACAAATTGACTGAATAGCACCAAGTATGACGATACCAAAGAGTAATGGATAAGCAGCTGATATGGACTACCAAAATAAATGCATAAATTATTTAAACAGATAAAAAAAATGATCAAAAAGTAATAAAAAAATGTTCACTAAAAATATAGCTAGCAGTTGCTATTGGTAGCTAAAAGTATGTAAAGTGAAAACAGAACATCTTAGTTAAATAATGTTTTACGGATAAAAAAATTAATTATTAGATGAGACATGTGTAAGATAAACATAAGGATAAAATAGCTAAATAAGGTTATTAATGAAAAATTGGACATGATTAACTAAAACTATGGCTAACAACAGGTGGAAACTGTTTGCAAATGAGAGATAGATGAAACTTTACGTTAAATATATGAATTTAAATAAATAATTCCCACCTAAGCAGAACAGATGGATCTACCTATTAACAGATAATCGCTAGATAGCACTAATAGCAATTAATAGCAATAGCTAGCTAGAATAATCGGCTAAAATTACAGTTAACAGTTAAGTTGTTAGATAAAGTCTGATAGTTTTTCATGAGCTTAATGTCATTTATGCAGCTAAGAGTAAATGGGAAGTTGAACATTTCAAAATTGATTTTAAATTTTAAATCAACACAGTTTTGATGACGTCCAGGGCTTCTTAGGTGCCATGAAACTTAAGAACATCTGATCTAAAACAGCAGCTTTAAATTTTTCAGTTTCACCTCTTAAGTTGGTGCTTATGAATCAAAATCTAGATGTTCAGTGGAGTATTCCTTTAACATGCACTCTTTTTCTGCATGCTAAGAGACAACAGCAGTAACCAAAGTGGAAACAAAGCACACAATGCTCTCGTCGTCACTCTTCTTTCACTCCTGTGTTTAGAAGCAGGAAAATATCTTAGACATGGCATCTGATGCCTTCCGTTTGAGGCTGACATGCTGCATTGTTTCCTGCACTCGACATGGTTACCTGCTGGCTGGTTAGTGGAGGATCGATGAGCGTTTGTATGCATGTGTGTTCAGGTCATTCTCTGGCACCCCAGGGAATGAGAAGAGACACTGACAGTCTGAAACCATCACAGTCCCTTAAAAAACAAACGGACTGTGGGGTAGTGCAAACCTTATAAGCCACCCTGCTGGGGCACTTCTTCCCCAGGCCCAGAGGAGGCGAGATAAAATGCAACAATTTGTACATATCCCGATAGCATATTCTCCCGCTGAAAGAGATGAGACATAATCGAGAGGTTAGATTATAGGTTATCCCATTTTCTCTATTCATATTGATCATTTATCAGTCAGTGGACATTAACAAACAACTGTCAAGAAGAGGCAGTTAGAAGAAAAACAAATACAGCACAATATCTTCATTTTTCAGTTTGTTTTAAATTTCTCTTTTTTAATACATCAGTGGATTTTTTTTGAGAATTAAAAATGTGCAATGTGGAATAAATTCTGTAAGCTGCTACAAATTTGTCAGTAGAACTTTATACACTTATTGGCTGCTTTTTAGTTATGACATTCTGTTGTCCAATTTTGGTGAGCCTGTGTGAACTGTTAGCTGACAGGAGTGGCATCCAGTGTGGTCTTCTGCTGCTGTAGCCCATCTTTTCAAGGCTCTATGTCTCCTGTGTTCCCACCAGGGAAGATCTTCTGCATAACATATATTCTGCACACTGGTTGTAACAAGTGGTTATTTGAGTTACTGTTGCTTTTCTATCAGCTTGACCCAATCTAACCATTCTCTCTGAGCTCTGGCGTCAACAAGCTGTTTTCACCCAGTAACTGCCACTCACTGGATGTTCTCCCTTGGATGTTCGATTAAAGATGATCATAGTTTTTCAATAAAAATCAAAAGACTGATTTTAAATTCCCCCCACAAGCTGATCTTCTTTACCAACTCTGGACTTCCAACTTGTCTGTGAAACAGATCAGGTTTCACTGTGGAGGGATACAGAGTATCGTAACCAGTGGTGAGAGGTGGATCTCAGGCTAGGATTCAATTCCATTCAACTAAATTTTATTTACATAGTGCAAATTCACAATAACAGTTGCCTTAAAGCTCAGAAACTAAACTCCAGTTTTTAGTAAAACTGTCAGTTTTCACACCCAAAGATTAAGCTCCTTGAAAAATGTAGGTAAATAACTTCCACAGTGTAGCACATGACAACTTTTGTATAGAAAATCACCAATTTTGATAAAAGCTGAAAACGATAAGCCTTAAATGTACCTAACCCGACATAAAGAGGAGTTATAGCAGTGGAGAATAAGCTGAATGTTACTGTAGGCACTTCTGAGAGCAGCTCATTTATATTCAAAGGAATAAATAATATTTCCTCCCCCGTAATGTCTGTCAGGTGATGATAATTTCATATTTCTCATCTCTCCTGGAGTCCCGACTCACTGACAAGGCTCCTGTGAAGCTTTCGTTAAAACCTAAGGAGCCTTTCATAACCTGAGACAGATTACTGTCTCACTCAAAACTTTTATAGTGTTTTATTAAAGGTAAACTGCTTCTGTTTGGTGTAAAGAGCAGAGAGGGTCATGACATGAACCTGTATTCCCCAACTGGATGGATAGAAATAGTCTCTCTTCACACCACAGTGAGAGACTGAGTCGCTTTGGAGCTTATCAGCGAGGAGAGCTGAGTGGACGCCGAGTGGAACTCTGGATTTGCATGCATCAGTCCAACCAAAAGAGGGGATTGTCACCAGCTTCAGCCCATACTCTGAGCTCAAGCTCAGAGTTATCCAGCTGGGACACAGAAGTCAATCTGAGACTGTTCTGCTTCCTAACTTGGCTTCCTTTCAAATGAAAACCACCTTTACCACTTCCTAACACTGGGGAGTAAAATGTAGCAAAGTCAGAAAAGGCTCCTACCAGGCAGCAGGGTCATACTCTGCCCACACACGTATGAATTCATCAAGGTGATGAGGCCCCAGGATGGAGGCGTCCCTGGTCAGGTACTCAAAATTGTCCATGATGACCGCAACAAAGAGGTTCAACATCTGGTAAATGAAATCACAGTAAAGTGAAATAAATTGCATACATGTTAATTAATAGGTATTAATTTAAGCTATTACCTAAACTTTTTTTTTTTTTTAAACTGCACGGTACTGAGGTGATTATATAGCCCATGCATTCTTCTTTAAAGGAATGCTTTACACATTCATTCAAAAACACATATCTATATTACTAGATAACATTTTGTTATGCATGCATTTAATTTTATGCATTCTCTGTATAAATTGGAGAATTCAAAATTAGCTTTGCTAACAACTTTATTGCCTCATAATGGCAACACTACTGGGCTATTAAAGGCAATAATCAGGCCTCATTAAAATGTTCTATGAATGTGTCTGTGTCACTGAATTAGATTTATGAAAAGAGCATAAACAGCAGTTAAACAGACTGTTATCTACAGGGGTTTGTCTCCTCAGCAGCACCTCATTTACATTTAATTCCTATTGTTCTCTTTAACTCGCTGTTACTTGCAGCATTGTTCTGAGACTTTCAGAATAAGAACATTAAACTTCTGGAAAACGTAAGTCGATGAAAACATGCAGTAGGAGGAGGTATTTACCAGAAAGGAGCAGAGGAAGATGAAGGAGACAAAGTAGAAATAGGCAAAGTCACTGCCACACTCGTCTCCTGTAGTTCCTGAGAGCTTATCGCACGGCCGGTTACTGAGGCATGCTAGCATGATCTCATGCCACGCCTCGCCTGTTGCGCTCCTGGAAGATGCACAAGTAAAGATACAGGAGTGAAAAGTGAATGTGAGTGCTTGAGTTAGTTTGACCCAAAATCATTGGATTATCTGAGCTGCCAGAACTATTAGAGCATGGAAGCAGGGTTACCTGAAGAGAAGGGTCAAGGCCTGGAAAAAGGTCTGGAAGTTGTTGTGGTGGTTTATGGCGTTCTCCTCAATCAGCTCGATGTTACCAAACACCTGCAGCAACAAAGGAGGTGTTATAGATCATGAGAACTGTTTTTAACCCAATAATTTAGATTATAAGAAACTCCTGTAGTACAAACCAAGGTCCTTTTTCTCAGTCTTACTCTTACTCTGGTCCTTTGTAAAAACCTGTGTTATAATATTAGCTGTAAGAAATATTCTTGGTAAGAGATTTATGAATTATAACCCAAAGTCAAATAAACACATGAGGCTTCAGCCGATTTCACAGCAGAAGGCTCAGCTGGATGGAAATTATACATATTTCCCACCCTACACTGAGTTGCTGTGTTCAGACCTGTGACATTGCTATGTAAGACTTACATGTAAAACTACGTCCAGAAAATTAAAGACCCTCTCTTTTCCGTATATATTATGCATTATTTATATTAAATGCCCCAGTTGTTGTCACATTGTAGAAATGTTGAAAATGTATTTCACGCTAAATTATAATCTGCCAATAAACAGTATACTTATAATTCCCAGTGTGGCCCTTTCTGTCTTTGTTAAGTTTCTTCACTGAATATAATAGGTACTAATGGATGCCATGCACACAGTGGTTTATGGATGTAATTTGAATATGAAATATAATTATATTGTGGCCTTGTACAAACTGCTTTTGTAAGCCAATAAAGCTAGAGCTAATTTTCCTTCTTTGTGTATATGCGTTATCTGTCATTAACTGTGTAATGTAGCGTGCATTGCAACTACTTATTGCATACATTGTGCAGATACAGGCTTATCACTTATCTCAAGAATTACTCGTTTATGCTACGTCAGCATAGTTTAATGCAAATGTTGTTCCAGGAAACCATTTCTGATCTGAACTGGAACTGAATGGCAGACACAAAGAGAGTAGATAGCTGTCATAACTCATGGTTATCCTAGTGTCAGTCCAATAAAACATCCCAGAGGCCTTTTTAAAATATTCATTTGCCTCTTGGCAAGTCCGTCCTGCTGACCTATAAACACCAGCTGCTATACCCAGGAGACCCATGATAGCAGTCACCTATGCAGGTAGCATCTTGTCCCTCCATTTTTTCAGGAAAAACATATTGGAATCCTTTATATCAGCTGCCTCAAAAATAAAGAATAATCCACTCTAAAAACACATTTAGTCTGTGCTTAAGTTTATAATGTAATGTCTTTACCAGGACTGTATCAAACATGTAGAAAACAGTCATATAGCAATGCCAGACACATTTTTCTTGTGGTTGCTGTACAGGACAAAATGCATTAAATTTAATGAACACAGGAACCATCTGGGAATAGCATTTATCCAGCACAGAAGTTCTGTAAGTCTGCAGTCAACAACGACTATTAATCAATTACATTCAAGCTGCAGCATCAGTGGCTGAAAAATGAAGTGTCACGCGGAAGTGTTACAAACTGCAGTTCCTTGATGTTCCTTGTGGCTGACTTCCAAAGAGGATCAATCCCCACATGCAAGTATTTCAAATCGTCAAACTTTAGAGCAGAAATAAAGAAGCAAAGACTCTGCATAGTTCCAAACATCTGTCTAGCAGAGATTCATCTGTTCTCTCATGCTAACAGGTTATCTCAGCCCTGCACTGTCATAACACTTACTGTAGCACACACGACATCACTTCATTGCACTGCACTGTTTGCCACACTGTTATACTGAGCCACTTGAATGTCAGCTGGTATTTGCTTTGAAGTTTTTGGAACATTTAGGAAGAAATTTTTTTATTGTTTGTTTTGCTTCGTTGACTTAGAAATATTCAATTGTTTTATTTTCAGTTAAGAGTCGTTTTAATCTCATCGCCTGCATCCACGAGGTTTTTGATAGTGTTTGAAGCATCAAAAATGGTCGCGTGTCATTCTGTCTGTAAACACGATATCACGTGTGAAGTTTCGGATGAATTCAGATAAAACTTTGTAGAGGTGTAGAGTGGGGTTAATGACTTGAATGATTTACTGATTAATGATTTATTTGTTAAAAATGGACAAAAAGCCTTAAGTTCTTACAAGCGCGGTGTGTAAAGATTTAAAATCTTTACACACCGCCGGGTGGATGACTGGATATGTAAAGCGCTTTGGGGTCCTTAGGGACTGTTAAAGCGCTATATAAATACAGGCCATTTACCATAAAATATCATGTAACATTTGACCTCTGACCCCTCCTTGGAGGTCAATAGGCTGATCTAAACATCAAAACGATAATAATTTTATATAGAGCTATTTAAAACTGTGTTTCTTACTGACAGTGTTTGTACTGACAACATATAGGCACAAACTGAATGACATATGGGAAATTATAAAAATCACATTCCTATACTATGGCATCACTGTTTAAATACGTAACAATTTCAATGTTTAATGTACAATGTTAAAATAAATAAATAGAAAAAACCTATGATCAAAATCTTTTTTCCCCTTTATATTTTTTTATTAAACATTTCATTTAATTTTAGTAAACAATGAGATTTACTATATGTCAGGTAGAATGGGTTTCAACAGAGTTAATAAGAAAAACCTGGAATTTGTACCTTTTTTTTTTACTGCACTAGAAACTTCTGACAGCAAGTTTAAAAACAGCAAACAAAGCAAAATGAATATATATGAAATGCAACACTTCTCCCTTGAAAGTAAATACTGCTCAGCGAGTGAGCTCTCTTTTTGGAGGTTTGAGCTTTTGGAGTTTTTCATGTTAAGATAATTATATATTTGGTTTTATCAAGCTGCATTGTACTTATTTAACCTCCTAGGACCTGGCGTCCACATATGTGGACATCACATTTTGGGTTATTTAGACCAAAATACTCAATTTTGCTCTACATGGGCCTGATATCCACTTACGAGGACATTATCCTGCTACTGTTCTATCGAAATTTTAAACAAATATCCTCATATGTGGCTCTTATTTTTCTTAAAAACAAAAATAAGGTAAAAAAAAAAAAAATCTGGTAATTCTTTGTTTTTGCATTCATCGGGCCCCAATCAGCCCAAATATCAAAGAGAAATTAAAAATGCATGTCGTGGAAGAGTTCGGGTCTTAGGAGGTTAAGGTATTTATCATATGTTTGGTGCATTTTTAACTGCTGTGACAAAAGGATTTTCCAACTGCGAGATAAACTATTTCTGAAAATGACTGTCTTCCTGTGCAGTTAATTACACCAAAAGCCAGTCTAGGAAGTTCGTGGACCTGTTTTAGTGGATGAAATTCTAGTATTAAATTTGTATTTCACTTATCATTAATTAGATGGTATCTGATGCCCCAATATAGTCTATGAGTGCTTGCTGGCTGATAAATTCACGCTCTGGTGTAAATGTAGTCACCTGTGGCTTCAAAAACCAAGATGGCAATGACCATAAAACGAAATGAATCCACAAACTAACGGGTAAATTCCTGGTAGCTACTATACATCCATCTTTTATATAGAGCATATGGTTAAAATGATGCCAGTCGCTATACTGCACTTCAAATTAAGAGAAATGGTGAAATGCCAGTTAAACACAAACTAAAGTGTAGCCACACCCACTCAGGTAATTCTCTGATAGGCTCCTGGGAAATCTACACTTTGTAAAAGGCATATTTCATTGAATCATGAAATTCAGATGTGCTTTATTCACATGATGACTCACCTGCATTCCTATGATGGCGTAGATAAAGAACAGCATGGCAATGAGTAGGCAGACATATGGCAGGGCCTGAAAGCAAACACATGAATACAGACTAAACACGCTCATATACTGCATGGCACCAACAATATCCATTTTATACACACACAGACACACACGAGGCACAGTGCCTCTTTTGATCTCTTCGTCTGTGTCTGTACGCACATACACACTCATAAATCGGATTCTCTACAGAGCAACAAGCGCCCTTCTAACATTTTACGGTATTTATTTAAGAACCCGAGCAACGAACCTGACCTGCTGGGTTGATTCTTTTCAACCAACTATTTATATGGCTGCAAGAAGGCGGCGAACATTTGTTGTAATTAAATAGCCACCTTTTAACACTCTGAAGCTACTGTCCATTTTCATTGGGCTTAAAAGCTCTCACCACTGACATTAAAGCTGCTATAAATTCCCTGTGCTGTGGCCCCAGCGCTCCACATTTAACTCAACTTGTCCCAGGGGATTTAGAGAACAAAACCGGCACGGTGTGAAAATCTAAACTGCTGTCTGCTGAGAGCCATTTTGTTCAATTTGAACAGGAAAAAGCATGCCTAGGCCTGCTTTTTGAGCCCTTTATTCCACTAGTTGTATTGTATGAGATATACTTTCATGCAAGAGCAAATAAATCTGGCTCAGATTGCCAGCCCGTGTGTCTTTCCAAATTTACAGTTTCTTTCTGCAAGTTTACACACTTACCAACAAGCTTCAGACTCTAACTCGGATGTTTATAATGTTTCTATGTTACTCAGTTTTTTCCTTACCTTGAAGGACTGAACGAAGGTCCACAGCAGGATGCGAATAGTGTAGCCTTGTCGCAGAAGCTTGATGAGACGAGCTGCTCTGAACAGCCTCAGGAAACTCAGGTTGATTTTTTCTTTCTGGGAAAGAAAAACAAATTATCTGTTATTATGTACCAGATTTGAGGATATTTTTATTAATAATTTATTAAGCTGGTAGCATACTGCAGTACATTTTTGTAGACAATTTCAGTTTTTTTTTCTTTTTTGCTAGAGGGAAAAAATGTGTACTGAGATTTACAGTAAAACTCTATTTTAATGTTCTCCAAGCTAACCATGTACAATTTGATCTAATAGCAGAAAGAGTAAATAAATAAATAACAATTAGCAACATTAACCTGAAAATCAGTTACAAGGATGCATCTAAAAATGCGTGACAGAGTAGCCAATGTCAAAAGAAGAACTATGAGAGAACTCCAGAAAGGTTGCAAAACTATTGCTCAAAACACCTTTTAAAACTGACAAGAATGTCTGTTTCCCTGGAAGCAGAATACAGAGAAATGAGGGGTTGCCTAAGACTTTTAAAGACTACTCTCTTAGACACCCATCCTATGATCTTTTGGGATAGGTTTCAGTCCTCCTGCAACCCTGAACTGATTAAGCAAGTAAAAAAATGGATAAATGGATGGATCAGTGGGATGATATACTGTAATCTAGAAGCAATACAGACAAACTAATATTAACAAGGTTATTATAATGAACTAAAACTGACATTAAAACTAACTGAAACTAAACTGAATTAAAAACAAACCATCAAAATAAAATAAAAATAAAAAATAATTAGAAACCACAAAACTATATTAGCTCTGATCCTAATTGATCCTTTCGTAGCTCAGAACTGATCCAGCTGAATGAAATGTCATTAGCTGAACGCAGCATAAACAAGGCAGGCCAAGAAGTATAGCTCAACCAAAATCCAAGCAGACCAACTGATTTCGGTTAAAGCTAAAGCAAATGTACGCTATTTAAGTTACTACCTACAGTAGCTGAACATCTGAAAACCGCTTTGCAACCCACCTCCACCTTCACACCTCCTTTTCACACTGAATCAGTGTCATGTCTGTTGCCACTGTTTTGTACAGGGAGCCTTGCTGCTGCTCTCGCAGCCTTTGGCTGCATGCACATGGAAGGCCAGAAAGGTGCCAGAAAAAAACGCCAGGCTGCCAAATATAAATTACTGCTGATGGAAATAACAACGTTCTTTTCACTGTAGTGGATCTGACTGAACTGTACATTTTCATATTAAGGGCTTATGTAACAGTAATTGCTGTAGAAGGTCTGATTACTGTTAAAGCACACATTTCATGCTACATTGGTTTAAAAGGTCTTCATTTATATGATCTCACATTCAAGGTGTAGTTAGAAACTTTAAACTAAAGCCGTGGAAGAGAACAGCGCACAGTGACGGGGGAACTGACAAAATCAGTGGCCAACAAGGAAAGCCACTTACCGTCTAGAGGTGTCAGATGTGACAGAAGGGGCAGAGTGAGGGCACAGGCGCCAGGAAAGACACAGCAGAAGATGAAAAACAGTGGGGGGAAAAAAGCAGCGAGAGAAAAGAGACAGAGAAGAAGACTAATGATCACAGGAAGAGAAAGTCACACAAAAGCTGACTTTGCAACACAGAAAGCTAAAGTAACCAGCCTCAGTCCTCAGTCCGCACAAATACTTTGCATCTGCTGTGATTAAAAATAGGAAACTAAATGTTCAAGACTGTAATGTTTAATGTTCAAGTCGTGTGGCTTCCCTTGCTCATGTATAGATTTTTATGATGTCATATTTTTGCTATGGATTTGTTTGGCTGATTCGAGGACTGAGACTAAGAGTACAGCAAAGCATGACTTCCACACTGATGCATTTGAAGCTGGAAAAAAAATAAAATACCGACATTAAGCAAAAACACATGCAAATTAATGCTACAACAGCTCAAATTTTTGTGAAAGTCAGAACAGCAACTAAATGAATAATTTGACAGTTGGGAGGAATTGGTGATATTTCTGGCTTTCAAACCTTGAACAACAACACCAAAAAAGAAAAAAATAGAAAATGTGAAATCAGCAGTCTAGGTTGTCAGATTTTTTGACAGTCCAGGCTGCTTTGGTGGGTATTTTTCATCATTTTTTCTGGCTTTTTATACACAAAAACATCAAAAAATAGAATATAGATTAATCATAATAACAGTATTTGAACGCTTGCATGCCCAGAGTAAATCACTTCCACTGTAGCAAAATATTAACTTTGATTAGTCCATTATCGTGATAACAGTTTCTCTGATTGGACTAAGTCTGCTTCCTGTGTCACAGCATGCTGCTTTGCTGTTGTGCTCCTACAGCTTTGAGCATGCACTGAATTTTGGTACCCATGTAGGAAGTGACCCATGGGAGGTAGGTGCATGCAATGAGAAATGTAACTCTTACGTTTATCTCTGTGCACAAAATGTCTGTAATGCTTCCAATCACAGTCACAAAGTCAAACACATTCCAGGGCTCTTTCAGGTAGTTCTAAAAGAAAGAGAAAGAAGAAAAGTGGATGTTATAGTTAACCTTTAAATATTTTATACAGTATCTTCATCATAACTAACTGCTTTTAAACCGCTTTCCACCCTTTCATGTGTACATTCGAATGAAAAACGGCTGTTTAAATAGAGCCTTCATTCAAAGGGCTTTACAAGTTGGCTCTCGTTCACATTCACAGTCATAAACTGAGAGTATTACAATATTTACACCTGTAATGGACAACAATAAAACATCAAACTAATTGGGTTGACCTGTCTGGTGAATGTGAGTGCATTTGTGTAGGTGGATGTGTGTGTTTGTTTGCATGTGCACTTGTGTAAAATGCCTGGTGTCATTTGTAAAGTAAATATGGGCACTCCATTCTGGTCAGGGTATGCGTATGTTTGTGCTGCGTTAGATTTGTGTATATTTATTGCATATTTATTGTACTAAATTAAACTACCCTGATGCTTAGGACTAATAAGGAGGTATCTGTCCATTGCACTCCATTCAGTCTTTAGATGTGCCTGACGACTTACCACCCTCTACTCTAAATATGGTCACGTTTTGCTCCAACGGCATAAGATATTAAATTTAGCTTTAATCTAATAATAAAAAATCGGGAGCTCAGGATTATCAATAGATGTGAACAATTGTAATCCATAACTGAACTTTTAATAGATATGTCAAAGTTGCCTATTACATAATTTTCCCTGCTTTAACCACAATAAACCAAGTTCTAATGCCAGTTTAAAAACATGTTTAATTATAGATTACATAAATTATTACTATTGAGCTATTCCTTTATTCTTATGTATTTAATTTCATCTTTGTAATAAACTGACCAGACTGGCAGCACTGTGGTTGCCCAAATTCATACTAAGACATCTAATCCAAGCAGAAATTCTATGATCCATTTTTCAGCAACATTCCCCCTACACTGCCTCATTTGAATGAGTCTCCTGTGCATCTACCTCCCTTACGTTCACACAAATCAACTTTGTATGTGCTTACATTACACACATTCACACACATAAATGCTAACACAGTCTTTTGCATAACTTCCGAGGCTCTTCAGACTGGTCAGTCATCCTGTTCCTCGGGGCAGAGGCTGCTGCCAGGGCCTGCAGCTGCTTTTTGAAGAGCTACAGTGGCAGCAGAGCATTTATGATGGCAGATGTGAGCGCAGTCATCTGGGCTTAACAGCTAAACAGGTGGAGGTAAGTGGTGTGTGAGAAAAGCTATTTAATAAATGGGCCTCGCAAATGGAATAGAGCCTAAGATGAAATGCTTCGCTGGAGGCCAGACGGCGCCACATTGGGAGATTTATTTCCTTTGTGCACTCTTCTGTTTATCTCCCTCTTGGTTTTGTTAGCTAACCCTTCCACTTTCTGAAATTAATACAAAAAAGCAAGATTTTATTTACTGTGTCATAATGCTTGAGGTGAGATCCATACAGTCTTCTTAAAGAGAGACTGTGCCACTGAATAAAAGATACCTTGAAATCAACTTAACCTTTAGAAGAACCAAATCACAACTCTTTAAGTGTAAACTGGAACATTTCAGAACCATCAATAGCTGCTTGCAGAGTACAGCACAGTATACAGACTTACAAAGACAACTCACCAGTGGATTGAAGGCAATAATTTTGAGTATGCACTCGAGTGTGAAGAGGCCCGTGAAGACGATGTTTAAGTATTTCAGCATGGACTCGTACACATCTGGAGCGCCATAGAACTGAGGACAGAAGATGAAACATGAAACACTGAATATCTGCTCTTTATTATCTTTAATTATATTAACAATAAATGTGTGTAAAATTGACTTATTTATTGCACACTTAATGCATGGATCAGACACCCTCTGTACATGATACTGAAAACTACAGCTGTAAACGCAACACCAAAACACTGCAGATCCTTTTTATTCATGTTTATTCACTCCTGTTCTGTTCTGGACTGCTTGCACCCACCAGAGACGTCTGCATCTGTCAGGTCTGGCTTATTAAATTTTAAACATCTTACATATCAGAAAAGGCTTGTATTGCAACTGCAGGTGATTTCACTGACATTGAAATGATCTGGGGTTGTATGTATCTGCAGAGTTCATGCAAGACTGCCATAAAGACGCCACGATACTCTTTAGCCATGTATCGAAGAGATAAAATAGGACTGCACATGATCAATTATTGTTGCTGCTTGGTTTTGAATAAAGCACGCAGTGGGAACAAAAAGTTTCAGGACTCAACCCATAACAAGATTCCAACCATCTCGTCTATGAGATTGCCTCCTTGTGCACCTCTCAAATGCTTTTTTAATCACCCTCTTATGGTCCTGTTCTAACTGTTTGTATTTGCTCTATGATATCACCATATAATCAGGATCTGGGGGGTGGCATGACTAGGAACAGCTTGTTGCTTTCACTAACAGTCAGAAAATTGTGCATCAAAATTGCACCCCAGGATTGACTGTCGGTGATATGGCACCAACACTAGTTCCTAAATTTGTCTCCATGGAACTTTTCTGCCCCAAAACTAAATTTGAATTAAATTTTTAGTTGACGTTTCCCTCCATGAATCACCACCTCACTGTGGTGGAGGGTTTTGCATGTTCTAGTGAGTCAGCCCTGGTAGGGTCTCACAAAGCAAAATGGTCCTGGGTGAGGGGCCAGGCAAAGAGTGAAAACACCTGTGATATCCAAAAGATCAAGACTATCCCTTAAACATTCAATACTTAGTATTTACTGTTACTTACACTTATCTAGGTTATTGCAATGGTGCTGTGTTTATTGTGTTGCTCTCTTTTTGCTTGTTTTCTCTTTTTTGGGGCATCTTTCTTGGCCTTCAGACAATAATTTTGATGGCTAAAGAACCAAACGGGAAAGGCAAAAAAAAAGAAAAAGAAAAAAAAGAATGGAAATTCCAGACAGGTTTCTGAAAATTACAGCCATGTAGGATGCAGTTCAGAGCTTCCCAAAGAGACAACCTTGAAGGTGAACAAGAGCTAAACTTAGGGTTTATCAGGATTCATTGTTAGTTTCTATGGCTCCATAATGGTAGAAATAATCATTCAGACCAGATGAGATAACCCGGATTACCTGAATAATTAGAAGACGAGTAAAGGAAATGGATAAAATACAAGCTCTTTTGCTTCAGACTAGAAAGTAATGTAATGTAAAGTGTCAATAGTTAGTTGCTAACAACAGTATGTCTCAATGCCAGACCACCGTTGTTTTCATTATTGCCTTTAAAAGTAAAAGATTGAATGGTCGTTTATAAAAACATCTCCTGTAATCCTTTTTGATATTTCAACAGTCTGTTGTATCAAATTGGGAACTGCATAAGTATCGCTGAACCAATGCACTACTTTCTCTGCCTCAGAGGTGTCTGAAGGGAACTGTCGCATGCCTCATTAGTGGGAGAAAAAATGACCTTCATCATCAGCACGATGGTGTTGAGGGCGATCAAAGTCATGATGGCATACTCGAAAGGAGACGACACCACAAATTTCCACATTTTGTACTGGAAGGACTGCTTGTTCTCTGGCATGTATCTTGTCAGCGGCTTGGCATTGATGGCAAAGTCAATACAAGCCCTCTGAGAGTTGAAAAGACAAAACAAAACAGATCGGGTAAGAACACTCTCTGATGCAACAACTTTATATCTTTCATCAGAGAGAAGAATTCAAAGTTTAAAAATAAACAACACTTGGCATACCACTACCGACTTTTCTAAGTGTTTTGTAATGTTAAAAGAAGATACCACAAATTAAAGTTCTCTGATCACTAGCCAATACATCATAGAAAGAAAACAGCAGGATTTTCACAAAGTCCCTGTGAAGAAGAGATGAAGGGAGTGAGAAGATAAGCCCTGCTGCTTTCTTTTTAAGAGCAGGGAATTGTCATGTTTAATGTGATTTGCATAGTAGAGACATTTAGAAGAGGATCCGCATGAGTGCTAGTCTCTCTGAAGAAATTACCAGTGTCTTTGTATTGTGTGTTATTTTCTTCTTCCCAGAACACCCCCCCACAAAAAGAAAAAAAAAAAAAAAAACACACACAATAAAGTGCATTACTTTCCACTCTCACCTCATTCTTTTCCAGTGTACATTCCGACATGGCCTTGTCTCCCTGCTCCTGAAAAGTTATGATGATCAAAGCTACGAATATGTTGACAAAGAAGAAGGGAAACACCACAAAGTAGACCACATAAAAGATGGATGTCTCCATGCGAAAGCCTGGACTGGGACCCTGGTCCTCATATGTGGCATCCACAGAGTGCTTCAGGACACTAAAAAGAAGGAAAGACTGAAATCATTTTCAAACCCATGTAGATTTCTTCCTGTTGAAGTGTTGAGCAGGTTTTGGTTGCTTGCAGGTCAATGGCTCAATAGAAAAATAACAGAAGAGATTTTCAAATTTAAAGATGAAACAGAACCATCTTGAAAAGGATAATATTCTGATTATACTCAGAAACCTTGAAAAAATTGGCCAATGCCAGCAGAGGCTAAACGGACATCCACATAAGAATCAACTGGATGTGGTAACCATAGCAATTGGATATAGTACCCATAGAAAGTCAATGACATTCAGCGACTTTGAATAACAAAACCTTCCTTCACTTTGAGGCAAGCGATTGAAGTGACTACCAATGAGAAAAATGGTAAATACATTGGAGATTTAACTAGGCAACTGGAGCTTAGAATATCTGTTATTGGCTGAACATCAGCGCTTCTTATGTCCAACCCTTAAATGTGTGACCCTTTAGTCAGCAGATGAGGTTCCTTCCATGTCTTCTGTTTAATGTATTAATAATATTTCTTTTCTTTTTCTTTTATACATTATCATTTTAGGTTAAGGCTTTTAGGTTAAGAACCAAACGTTATAAGGCTGTGTCTCTGGCACTCATATTGCAGTATCTACATGTGCAATGTACTAGCATAAAACTAATCAAGAGTCCTTCCTTGTGATTATGGTCTTATTGAGCTGTCACAGCTTGTTTGAAAGTCTGTGATTTTCAGCTGTCATGACAACCTCACTCAGTTTAGCAATCTACTTTTCATTTTCAGGTAAGTACATGAAATGCCAAAAACCAAACAGGCATCAACGACCTTTGACAGAGAGAACGATGAATCTGCTTGTGGTACTTCAGCCCAAGCAAAGGCATTAAGGCACAGAATGGCAGACTGACATCTATGCAATGAGACTTGATTGCATATTAACAGGATGCACAGTAATTAAGTCTGGGAGAAATCAGGTACATTTAAACTGCACAGTACAATCTGGCTCCAGGTGTGATGAGTGCCTTTCAGGATGAATCACCAATGGAAATTTTAACTTGAAAAAGTCACGAATGTTTCCTATACTCAAGCACTTACTGTCAGCTAAAAATGTGAGCAATATTTCTTTCTACACCAATTAATCAGATTTATTAGTTTCATATCTTTAATGATAAAAACCACTTGGACCTCCATCTAGGTGCTACTGAAAATGATATGCAGGCTGTCCTGACTTACACTGGCCAGCCCTCTCCGGTGGAGACGGTGAAGAGTGTTAGAAAAGCCCACAGCACGTTATCATAGTGAAACTCGTACTTCTTCCACACTCTGGGCTTTGCTGTTACTTCATCCCTGTCGTAGTCCAAAAACTGACCCCTGAAAGCAAGAAAGCAGACAGAATCAGTTGAAAAGATGTGACAAAAAAAGGACAAAAAGGTGAAGGAGGAAGATGTAGTTAGAATAGACAACAGTAATAAAAACAGTAATATAAACATACCTGCAGTCTTTCTCCAGGGTCTTGGACTCGTCACTGCAGTAGAAAAATTTCCCCTTAAAGAGCTGAACAGCAATCACAGCAAAGATGAACATGAAGAGGATGTAGACGATGAGGATGTTGAGGACGTTCTTCAGAGAGTTTACAACGCAGTCGAACACAGCCTGAGAAAAACACACGCAAGCGCACACACACACACACACACACACACACACACACACACACACACACACACACACACAGAGAACTGTAAAGTTCTTGACTAATCAGGCCTGTCAGATCTAAAGACCTCACAGTACCTTATTATCCTAACAGAGTGCTTTTCTCTCAGGCTCAAGGCCTACTTGTGATTCCTAGAGTATTTGAAAGTAGAATGGGAGGCAGAGCCTTCAGCTTTCAGGCCCCTTGTTATGGAACCAGCTCCCAGTTTGCATTCGGGAGACAACCTCAAGACAACTTTTAAGCTTTCCTTTCTGACAAAGCATATTATTAGGGTTCTTTTCACTCTGTGTGTTTTACGTCATATGGCTGCCTCTGTCAGAGGTTTCTTCCTGTTAAAAGGGAGTTTTTCCTTCCCACTGTCGTCAGGTGCTTGCTCATAGGGTGTCATGTGATTGTTGCGATTTCATTCTAATATTGTAGGGTCTTTACCTTACAGCATAAAGCATGCAGTTTTTGTTTTTTTGTTTTTTTAAATTGATACCATATAAAGAGAACAGAATAGAAATTAAACTAATTGGATTTAAGGTATTTATGTATATCTTCCAAACTGTAACCTCCAGGCTGAAAAAAAGTCATCATAAAAGTGGCAAGCAACATGCAGTACCTCTCATGGCCACTTGAGGCTGCCTCCGAAAGGCAGTCATTGCACAGAGACTCCTCTGTTAAAATGCCTGACTTTAAAGGAACAATAAATGTTTACAGGCTGATTCTAAAAAACTTTTTTGATTTCTATATTTTATTTACTCTTTCATGAAACAATTTAAATTTTATAAATATTTAAAGTTGTGCTATTTTTGGCTTAACCACAAGGGGTCACCACAGCAGTAAGGTTACATCAGGAAGGACACCTGGTATAAAAACCCTGTGTGGTGAACGCTTGTGAATAAGGAAGCAGCTGAAACATTATTTTACGGTTTACAATGATGCATTATTAGAGATGTAGCTGCTTTGACAGGCAGGTTGGTGCAGAAATGGGGACGATACAGTTGCCAGCTGTCTGCAAGACATCACCTAAACAAATTCACACTACTGGGATGACATTTCAATTCTGTTTGTAATGCTGACATATTCACTTTAAACAAAGACTATATTCCTAAACCAACGATTTCTGTTAGATGGCTTTGTTTCTGAATGAAAAGCTGTTGTAGTCTCACTAGTAATCTGGATCAAATGTAATCTAGACTAACCACTTTGTGGACACAGTCAGCTTTGTTCTAAACCCAGATATCTTTCCCATCTTCCACCTGCAAACAGCAGTCTGTGCCTGTCACTATCTCTGTCAGCTTGTGCTGGGATCTCTTTGAGAGATGAAGTGCTTTGTCGATCCATTCTGACATGTATGCAATGTAACCAATGAATATGCTGCTACTTGAGTGACTCCCATTTAGGCTGCTCTTACTCCAGAGTGAAGACAGAGGTACTTTAACCAGCCTGTCCTGTCAAACCACTCTCCCTAAGTATCCAAGAAGAGTTTTGGATGGGCGTCTGTCTGCCACCTTCGATCTGTCTCAATCATCTCACTATTATTAGCCCAATCAGATCTCTCATCTTTTGTCACATACTTTTGTCCACACAGCAGAGGGAAGCTGTCATTTCTGTGTCTGAGACAACAAATGAGGAAAACAGGATTCTGTGTAGAGCATTGTGCTCCCAGTGTAATTCTTTATAAATCTAAATAGCTGTATCATGGTAATATATTATATAAATTCTAACTATTGATTTTAAAGATCTTCAAAAGTCTCTGGAGTAATCAATTCTCCATAAGCTCAGTATAATTAGCGCAACACCTCCAATAATGAGGCATGTAATCCTGGAGTTTTTGTAAATCCACATAAAAAACACCACATTTTTTTCTTTAAATTAAGTGATTTTCTTTTTTCTTTTTTAGAAACACACAATTTAAACATATTTTAATGAAGATAAATAGAGAAGAACAGACTTCACTTCTGTGGTAACCCAGTTTCTGCAAACTCAATTTGAAATAATTGCCAATTCATCACAAACAAAAGAGGAATAGCTGCCAGCTCAAGACTGACAGGTAAATGAGCACCAAATAAGCCAAACTATTAACACTGCAAATGCAGCAATCAAGTCCAAATGATTAAATATATCGCATAAGCCCATCGCTAAAGTCATAAAACATTGGCTAAACAATGAGAAATCATCAGTGTAATGTGTTACAGTGCATTAAGTATGTGTTTCACTGTTAACTGCCACAAAACTCCTTTGAGACCCAAGTACTCGCCTACTGTAGGCGTGTAAGGCACAGAATATAGAATTTAGTATCTAAGCATTTAAATCACTATTGGAGTATAAAGAATTTCTTCACTGGCACTATCTTAAAATTTAATATTTTGGTAAAATAAGACCTTAAATACAGGTGTTCAACAGAACAGGGAGTAGCTGCTGGTATTTCTGACCCCTCTAAAAGTAGCCGCTAAAAAAAGTAACCACATTGAAGACAAGCAGAAGCTGCACATTTATTGGTGATTTGTTATTGTTCTTGAGTACACAGACTCCCCAAATATTAAAGAATCCAATTTAAGATTCCATTGATCACTTTTAAATCACTCCATGGTATGGCTCAGCTTTACATCTAGAAACTGTTAAACCTTTATTATGGACCCAGCAGATCTGACAATCAATTGTTGATAAAGGTTCCACAGCCCAGGCTTTAAACAAAGGTGGAGCATGCTCTTACTGCTTTAGCTCCAACTCTGTGTAACAACCTCTCTCCTACTAAAGTACCAGAACAGCTAAGTCAGAACTTCAGACACATGGTGAATATACAGAAGGTAGATTGAGGCATTTCAGAGACTGTTTTGAGGTTGTTGAGGTTGTTCTGTGGCTCTTAAATCATGTTGTAAGTGTTGTGAATCCAAACCTGTCACAATGAAGCAAGAATCAAACTTTTCATGTCTGATTTGGTAGAGTAGGCTTTCTGAGACTTTGTGTACCTCCCGATTGTGTGCAGGAATGTGTCAGAGACGTATAAGGAGGAGGCATGAAGTGCTGAATAGATCCAGCTGATCAACAGACAAACCAGGATTCAAACACAGAGCAACACAACATGTGTTGTGTTAGTTCTGTTGCTCCACTGATTCTTGTAGACTTTCAACGTTCAGAACGCTTTAAACTGCGTGGTGGCAGGTCTATCTATTACAGTATAAGTGCAGTTAAGTGTTTCTGGTTTTTCTTGGCTGAATAGACAAACTGTGTTTTGTCATGTTGTTTTCCACTTGCCTCCCCTTTGTCCTCCACTTAAAAGTACAAAAACTGGGGATAGGAAATTAGCTTTCACCAGGATTTGTGGGCCAAATCGGCAGTCTTGTGAGCTGTTAACACGTAATTGTTAACAAAAAGATCTTTTTATTTCTTTTTTCACCCGGACACTACTCACCTCATGACTTATCCCATTGCAGTGAATGTAAAAAGCATGCCATTTTCAAAGTTGTTGAATGTGTTGGTACGATTTGTGCTGTTAACCATTATTTTGAGGCATTATTTTTTTATTTTTAACATGGATTTGAAAAAGTGATTTGAAACTGAAATTCTAAGTTTGATATTCAAAAAAAAGAAAAAAAAAGAAACGTGTTTTAAAAACCAAATGACTTTGTTTTCACACAAATCTGCTTATTTTTTACCATTTACATTTTTTGTTTTTGGCTTCAAATGCAATTTTTTCAGTTTCAGACTTTTGGCCCTGTGTTTTTTGTTGTGGGCGTGTATCAAGGTTGAGAGGGGGGGCATACAGTAATGATTGACAGCTGCTGTGTTATGCTTGTAACAAGTTAAAAATTAGCATTTTGGTTTAAGATGGCCATTGCTCTTTCACAGGATGCCGGTGGCACCTGCCAAATGTTGAGAAACACAGTTTCTGATTATCCAACATGGACTATGTTGAAGGGTGAACTCACAGTATGCCCTAAAATACTGTTATCTGATTGGCTGGTAGAAATCTAAGAATTATTTTCTGTATATCATATTGAAAATGGAATCCTCCACCTTAATACAGCTTTAATCAATCAATCCCCTGAAAGAGCCGTGGCCATTTTCAACCAAAATGCTCATTTTTTTAACTCCTAACAAACACAGCAGCTGTTCCTATTTAGTCTATGCCCCGCCTCTCCCCCTTGATACACGCCCACAACAAAAAACACAGGGCTAAAAGTCTGAAACTGAGAAAATCATTTTAAACTGAAAAAACTGAGGTTGGAAAAAAAAAAGAAACGGCCAAAAAAAAAAAAAAAGCCCAACAACAACACATTAAAAAAATTAATAAATCAAAAACATTCACTATCAAATGAATAAAAGTTTTGACTCTGATTTAGCGACATACTTTTTACACTCAAATTAAAACCGGTAATATATGTATACAGTTGCCAGGACAGCTGCTGAGCTTTTTCTGGGAAACAAGAAAAATAGACAGTGTTGTTTCTAATGTATGTGACTTTAGCTCTGTTAAAGATGCTCTGAAGACATATCAAGTCTTACATTTTAAAACTGTAATTTTGTACATGATTTAAAAGCGACATTGGTAAATCTGACATATCCGTTCCTTGTAATACTGTGTCCAGCTATCAGTGACTGCTGCACCAGCTGCTCTGTGGTTCTTTTGGTTTTTCCTACAGACTTACAGAACGATCTGTGACAGATTCGATTACCGTACCTTCAGTTTGGGCAGCCTTTTAATGGTCTTGAGTGGCCGCAGGACCCGGAGGACCCTCAGGGACTTGATGGTGTTGATGTCCTTGCCTTTTGTCCCTCTGTGCAGATTGAGAGTACAGTTAGTCTGGGTGATGTAGTGCAGCAACACTCTAAACCCTTTCAACTCAGGCTGCATTAACAAGAACTGACTGCACTTCGCCAGGTTTATATTGTAGGATGCATATATTCTGTTAGTAGAACACATGCATGTGAGTGAGTTATGTTATTCTACAGAAACATGCTTCACCAGGCTTCTCTTCTTACCCAGATACACATCTTCCTTCCTAGTTTTCCTTCCTTTTTCCTTAGCTCCTTTCCTTCCTATCTACTTCTCTGCCTTTCTTCCTTATTTCCTTTCTACCTTCCCCCTTCCTTCTTTCCTTCTTATCCTCCTGTCCTTTCGTCATTCCTTCCTCTCCTTGTTTCTATATCTACTTCCTTTCTTCCTTTTATTTCATCCTTTTTGTCTTTTCATTGATGCTTCTTTTCCTTCCTACCTTTCTTCCCTTTCTTGTTTATTCCTCATTCTTTTGTCCTTCCCTCCTCTCCTTTCTCCTAATGCCCTTCTTTCCTCCCAGTATAACTCCTTACTATGCCTGTTTTCTTCTAATCATCTTTTTTTACACCTTCCTTGTACTAACACCCCTGGTTCCTTGTTTCCCTGAAACCTGCTGCCCTTTCTTTCTTCCAAACCTCTTATCCTTCTTTTCATCACTTTTTTCTTTTCCTTCCTCCCTCCCTTTCTTCTCTCCCCCTTGTTGGATCCCATCCCCAGCCTTCTTAATTCTTTCTTTTCCTTATTCTATCTTTCCATCTTTATTTTTCCCTTCCTTCTAACCTTACTTCCTTCTATTATCTTTTCCCATCCTCCTGTTCATGTTTCTATAACCACTTCCTTTCTTTCCTGCCTTCCTTTATTAATCCTTTTCCTTTTTCCTTCCTTATTGCCCTTCCTCCACTTCTTCATTCCATCATTCAGTCATCCCTTCCCTCCACACCTTTTCACTGCTTACTTCTGGTACAACCTTCCTGACATTCAATATTTCCTTTCTTTGAAGATTCTGACCTTCTTTTTTGTTTGTTTCTTACATGCTTCAGTGTATTTTCTGTTTATTTTTCTGTTTCCTGTTATAATGTATTTTCTTCCCAACCCCTTTTTAAGCCTCTTTCCATTTTCATTCCCTTTGTTCTTGTTTTCTTTTCCTTTAATCTTTCCTTTGGTCTGTTTTTTCCATCTTCAAAATCCACAACAAAAGCTATTCACACAACAGTGAAATTACACCCCTTTCATTTCATACTTCAAGTTTTCATTGAAGGACTATGTCTGGTAGTGAATTGTTTCAGGTATTGCTTCCTTGGATGCTTCTTCCACAATACAAACTAGCGTTGTTTCTGTTTAATAACACACATAATCATCCTGCATTTTTACAGTAAATGCACAAAGAAACTGCCGCAGGTGCAGGAGGCAGTTTCTTTGCAGGAACCACTGCTGTCACTGCAGACGTTGCACGTTTTGATCACTAATTATGGGAAGTAAGCGTGGGGGTTTAAAAACTAGCCGTCATGGTAATGACATACAGTTGAGCCATCATTCACTGAGTGACTCTGGCCAAGGATAGTGTGAGTGTCAAGGAGTTTTAATTAACACGCATTGTGGATGTCAACTGTATATCCATCATGCATATTTCCTGTTCTACCACATCCCAAAGATGCTCTGCTGGATTGTAATCTGGTGGCTGTAGAGGACCACTTGAGTACAGTACAGTGTAATGTTCAAGAAACCAGTTTGAGATGATGTGAGTTTCGTGACATGGAGTGTTATCCTGTTGACCACTGTGCTCAAGAAGGCATGGACAATGTCAGCAAAATTACTCGGGTAGGCTGTGGTCCTTAATTGGTAAAGTGTAAAAAAAAAATGTACCAAGAAAATATCCCCCTACACCGTTACACCACCAGCGGCCTAACATTTGGATACAAGGCAAGATGGATCCATGCTTTCATGTCGTTTACACCGAATCCCCCCTACTATCTGTTGTAACAACGTTTACAACATGTTGCAACATCATTTTTCTAATCTTCTGTTGTCAAATTTTGGTGAAATATAGTCTCAGTTTCCTGAGACTATATTTACCGCGGTGAGTTCTTCTGCTCATGGAGCCCATGTACTTTAAGGATCAACTTGTTCTGCATTGCTTGGTTGTAACAACTGGATATTTGTGTTACTCTTTCTTTTCTATAAGCTGGAAGCAGTGTGGCCATTCTCCCCTGACCTTTGACACCAATAAGGCATTTTTGCCCAGAAAACTACTGTTCACTGGATATTTAATCTTTTCCAGAATATTCTCTGTAAACCCTGCCTGCATGGTAAAATCCCAGTATATTAGCATTCATTATATCTGTTGATCAGTCACTTAAATCACATTTTTTCCCCCCATTCTGATGCTTGGTTTGAAGTTTAGCAGGTTGTATCAATCATGTCTACATCCCTCAATGCACTGAGTTGTTGCCATGTGATTGGCTGAATAGTTACTTATTTAGAAGTTGAACAGGTGTACCTAACAAAGTGGCAGGTGAGTGCGTTTTAAATGAAGAGTTCTGTAAAGAACTCAAACTTTTGGTTTACTCCTGTCTGGAAAGTTTTATTAGTTCGAGATACCCAAAAGCATATCACAAGCTTTTAACATTAGCATACTAGGCTAAGATGTCCTCGACCTGCAATAGTAAAAAGCATATTTCCAAAAACGAGCATGTTCCAACTATATCAATAAAATGGGGATACACCTTAAATTTAAAGCACAATCCTTTCCTCTTGTGTCTTCTTTATGGGTCATTACCTGGAGGCTAGCCTCTTGGCACATTAGAATTAGTCTTGCAGCAAGAATAAAAATAAGATACAGGCAAACAAAAACAAAATGTAGAAACAAAGCTACAAAGTTTTAACATACAGTAATGCTTTCTTCAATACCTTACCCGGCTCATAGTGTGCTTACCTATTTTAACCACCCTAACTGTGTCTAAACCTCTCAGTAACCCTAAAACCCAGCCTTAAAAGACCTTTGGAGAAGTGAGGACAGGACAAAAAGTTCCTCTACAGATTGGGAGCATCAGAGCAAGAACAAAGTGAAAATGGTTCTCATTAAGGTAGCTGGACAAGCACAGACACACTCGCACAGACCCAGGTCAGTATGTCAGCGCTTTACAGGGTCTCATTAAAAAGAAAGGATTGTTATTAGGGACTAGGGGACTCAGAGAAACCCACCAGAATAATGAACATAGCTATTTTTTTAATATGTGGTGACTGGCGAGGGAAGGACAGAACTCAAACCGGAAAGAAGCATGGTTCCAAAATATTCTGCCTCTAGGGGCCTTTCAAATTCTCAATAAAAAAATCTAACAAAACGGCATGCGGCTCTCATGCTTGGATAACTTGGATACTCTGGCATGCAATTTGCAAAGTCAATGCCAGTCCTGCTTTTTAAGGACCTCAACACATTGAGATGGCAAGAACAGTCTCCCAATAGCTTTCAGAAGCGCCACGGGGGGGAGGAAGATGAAATGTGAGCATGAGTTGGGCACGGGCGAGGAGTTTGTGTGTTCATGTCGATGCACCACACATCAGCGGTGATTGCAACGTATTCAGCACCCACACATATGAGGTCATCTGGAGTAGCTGAACTTGTGTAGCTGCTGCTCACTCATGAAAGAGAAGATTTCCTGTTCAGACACGTAACATCTGACGTCTAAAGCTGCATCAGCAAAATCGGATGCGCAAAGCTCCTGCTATCTGTTTCAAAATTTACAGAGGACTCAAAGTTCTTGAGGAATTTCGTATAATGTATGTTTGGCTTATTATTTCCCATTTTTAATGGTAATAGTGAAGGTTTTCTTTGACTATTAGGAAAAGCTGAAAATGAGGGTCAAAAATCACATTTTAAAAAATATCTCCAACACAATCCGTATCGTAGGTCAGCCTTTCTAGTGTTCATTTAGAGCCTCTAGTGCATAAGCAGCAGCTGGTTTGCATATTTTCTCCATTTTCCTTTTTGCTTTCTACTAATGGGAGTATTTTAAAATCTACAACATTGCAAGAGGACACTGTTAACACACTCTTCACCCAGTGTAGCCCGATCGCTGCTTCCATTTATTCAGAAACATTTTTAAAAGGTTAAAAATATGGCATACTCTAAAATTCTGTCTTTTTCAAAAACAAATATTAACAAAGCAAAAACTCTCTTTTAACAGAGAAAAACAGATGTCTATTGTGATTTTCCTTACAAACACGACAGGCTGTGAGGAACAAATTAAAAAAATTATTTAAGGTGAATTCATGAGAGAAGCTATAATCCTTTATTGGCTGCCCTCTAATTCCATAGGCATAAAGATGAAGATGAAGGTGGAGGTTGGTAATCTCTTGGATATTTAACCAATAAAATTGACTTTAGTCATGATTAAAAGAGAAAACTGATAGGATAGGTAAGGACTTAAGCTTTGATACAACTGATAACCTGAGTTTCAGACTCCTGCGGCCCAAATCCCCGTCTGTGTGTTGATTAACTTCTGAAAGCTATGAGGGAGAGCTCCCAATATTTCCTTTTTGTCTTGATGTCCCAATACTGGGACAGGAGAAAAGGTTTATAAAAGGGAGGGAAGGGAGTCACATCCCAAGCACTTTGGGATGAAGTTCGACAACGTAAACCTCGGAGGCTGATAAGAGGAATGTTCTGTGTTTCACAGGTGGAGGGTAAAAGGGTACGAGGGGTTAAAAAGAAAAAAAGTAGATACTGACAATTCCCACCTGGCCACGCTTTGTTGCGATCTGATGGGGAAAAGAAATGATAAGCATATGCACGCAGACAATACACAAAGACAGACAGCAGCATGTAAAGCAAGACAGAGCAAAATAAACACTTTACACAGATATCACCCAGGCCTGAAGATATAGTGACAATTTTGGTGGTTCAAACTTCAAAACACATCAAAGGAAAACAAAGATAAGAGACAAAAAAGTGACTTTTAAGTAAATTTAAAGTAAACACCCTTTTAAAGCAAGATAAGCTGGATGAAATATTCGGAAGAAATAGTGTTTGTGGATACTGAATATGAGGGAAAATCAAATTGATGACATGAAGATGATAATAATGTCATGACTGACTGCATAAACCCTGGAGTTAAGAAACATGGTCCTACAGTAATTCTGTTACATTGCAGTTTTTTAGTATGCTGAAGATCATGGGTACGGAGCCAAGACGCCAATGCGGATCTGCAGCTATATATACTCTGATCATGTGGTGTATTACTACTGCTGCGGAAAATATTTTAGAAAATTTGTATAAAATGCAAAATAATAATAAAGGTAATAATGTTACAGAATGTTGTACTGACATTTGCATTTTACCATTTCTGAAGCAAATAAAAACATTTTGTAAATATGTGTCTTTGAGTTTTACATTTTCTGTGAATGATTTGTTTGACAGTTTTATCAATTTTAAGCTGGGACCGATTAGTGGCTACATGTTAGTTTGCTCTCTACGAATTGTATATAAAAGACGAATGTAGCAACAGTATCACTGTTCATCCATCACCCATTAGTTTGTGGACTGCTGTTTTGAAGCCTCAAGCAGAGCGGTTTTGCCGTAGCCATCTCGCTTGAAAGTGATAAACAAGGTGTGGACCTGTCTGAAAGCTGAGCACCTCTCGCTCAAAAACTAGTAATTATTAAATTACTAAAGCTTTATTGTCCTTTTTACTAATAGTGAATACCATAATTTTCAAAATTAACATCATACTGTATTAAATAAGACTAAAAACAAGCAATTGAGAGCTTAATCTCATCAAGAAAATGTTCATTAAGGTCACAGATCATGCAAGGAATACATTCATTTTCTCATAACCTTCAATATAGCTGCACTTATTTTTGGAACCAAAGGAGTCGCCACCTGCTGGCCATTAGAAATAATGTTCGGTGCCTAATTTTCCTAAAGTTGTTACAGGTCAGGTTTTACACTATGGACACATAAAGACCTCGAGTTTGTCTTCTTCACTGCTTCTTTACGACAAAACACAGCTTTTTAAGTGAGATTAAAAATCATTTTCAAACTATAAATTTCCATGAAAAAAAATTGTAACAGAAAAATTAGTGTGGATTAACAACTTTGAATTGGATCGGTCAAAAAGTTATCACAGTTTTTAAATAAATTTTGACCTTTCAGTTGAAACACAATATTAATATATAAAATCGTTTTATATTTAGACATTGATCCTAAAGTAAGCACCTGCAAAAACTCAAAGCAATAACTGTGCTGGATGTTTCAAAACAGACAGTTCACGTAAGAGGCTTACAACTTGCCTTCCTTTTTCCTGTGTTTAGATTAAGTATGAAAATAAGATCTAAATAAAAATAAAATGTAGGTTGTCAGGCATCACATCTATCCATTAGACCTGGCGCTGCGAATGGAGCCTCTTACATGGTTGATTGGTGTGAATGAGAGTTGATTACAGAGCTGACGGGAGAAACAAAATGCCAGACAGGAAGTGAAAGCTGAATGGAGGGATGAAGGGGTTCAATCTGAACTCCTGAATATCATTAACTGTGCATTATTGGTAAGTAAATCCTTCATATATCATTCACTCTGTTTAATAGTTTTTATTTAGCTCTTTTATTTATTTGCATTGTTATTATAAGCAGCATCATTCGGTTTCTTTGTGTTTATAATGATCTGAATCACCCTATGAAAGCTCAAATGTCTGATATGTTTTTGAAACAGTGTTTTGTTCACTCTCAGCACTGCCCCACTGTGCACTGTGTACGTTGTTGCGGCTAATACACATAAAATATGTCCAATAAACGGAAAATGGGTAATTGCTCTTATGTAACCTGAATACAGATGTAACACAAACATAGTTACATAACACAAACAGAGGAAATGCAATGTCTTTAATCGTGACTGTGGTGGCGATGATAAGAATAGAAAGTAACAAAATATGACATTTGTGCAAAACATTTAGCTGTGAGAAGACAAAAAAAACACCTTGCTGTAAATACCACAAGCTAAGGTGGAGAAAAACTGATTCAAACGGGCAGATATGCACATGAATAAACAGACAGACTGACAGAAAGAGCAGGCATTACCCCATAAGGCTCCTGAAAGCAATCCAAGCCAGAAAACAAAGAAGAAAGAGAAAAAGTGACAGAGAGAATACAGAGAAAGAGTCAGCAACAGATAAAAGACAGAGACAAGCATCAACCTACAGCTGGCAAAAGACAAAAAAAAAAGGGAAAAAGAGAAATCAGAGACAGAAAGCGTTACAAAGAAAAACACACAGGTGACAGGCAACTGTGGAGAGTTTCAGTCGGTGTGTGAAATAGTGGCAAAAAACCCTGAAAACATTGTTCAAAACAAAATGTGTGATCACCAGCTTTCTCAAGAGACCCAGAACTCCTCTGGCTTTGGAAAACATTTATTTACATCATTTCCAAACCAGTTGTATACTGAGATATACTGAAATACAGGTAACAAGAATAAGTCTGCTACTGATACCAGTAAGAATGCTCACCAATACAGAGTCAGTTCCACTGAGGATACAGTGCAAGTGGGGATTTAATTTTGACTTACACCACAGTATCTAAGGGCAGGTTATACAATAAAAAAAATGCAATGAAAAAAATCTGGCCCCTTTCCAGAGTTTCTTCTTTTACCTAAATTTTTGTATTAAATAAAGATAACCCACGTAAATGCAAAATTTTGTTTTTACATTACTATTATTTCATTGATTAATGGGAAAAAAGCTATCCAAACCTAACTGGCTCTATGTGAAAAAGTGAGTGCCCTGCTTGTTAAATCATGAATCTTTCTGTGATTAACCACATCACATCGTGGCACAGTTGAAAGAAACAGCTGAGAAACAAAGTCATTGACATCTATAACTCTGGAATGGGTCACAAAGCCATTTCTAAGGCTTTGGAGCTCCAGCGAATCGCGCTGACACCCATTATCCACAAATGGAGAAAACTTATAACAGTGGTGAACCTTCCCTGGAGTGACCAACCTATCAAAATTACTTCAAGAGTGCATTGATGACTTATCAAGGAGGCCACAAAACAACCCAGAACAACATCTAAAGAACAGCAGGACTCACTTGCCTCAGTTAAGGTCAGAGTTCATAATTTAACAATAAGAAAGAGACTGGGAAAAACCCAAGGGAGTGTTCAAGGAGAAAACCACTGCTAGCCAACAAGAACACAAAAGCTCATCTCACATTTGCCAGAAAACATCTTGATGGTCTCCAAGATTTTTGACAAAATATTCTGTGGACTGACGAGACAAAACTTGTAACTCAAGTTAACTTGGGATATTCAGTGAGTCCACATCTGAATGGCTCAAAAAAATCCAGACAAAAAAAAGGAGGTTTTGGAGTGGCCTAGTCAAAGTCTGGACTTCAATCAAATTGATGTGCTTTGGCCATTGCCAGGTATCGTAAACACTTGATTTCAGGTTACTTTTTCACATAGGGCCAGGTAGGTTTGGATAACTTTCCCATTCATAAATGAAATCATCATCTGAAAAAACTGAAAAATGAATTTTGTATTTACCTGTGGTTATTTGCAATTGTTTGTGTTTGATTATCTGAAACGTACAAATGTGCAAAAATTAGGAAATCAGGAAGGGGACAAATACTTTCTCACAACACTGTAAACAGTGCGGTTGCCCATACCATTGACTGTATATAAAAAATGGACAAAACATGGTCACCATGTTATCACCTAATGGTTTACGCCATTGTTTTGAAGCCTAAACATGAGCATTTTGGTCATCATTCTAGTTAATTGTCTATGACAAGGTGGTAATGCCCTTCTTTATCATCAATCCAACTATAAATGTGACCATATATTTAAAATAAATACCTGACCATATTAAATAAGACTTAAAACTAGCAAATGACATCATAAACATTTTACAGAATGTATAGAAAAGATGTGTGGAAACATTGTTACCTTTGCTAAACTCATTCATACCTAAATCATGCACAATGTAAATAAGTTGATGCAGTGTTTTATACACAGTCTATGATCCATACTATGTTTGAACTTCTACTCTACTAAAAAGAAAAATAATATTCATAAGCAGATTCTGTATAAGGTATTAAATCCAAAGTACCAACTAGATGGCAGCTAGAGTCCGACAGTCATGGGAAAATCCAGTCCTTCTGTCTCCACCTGAACCTTAAACCTATCAGCCAAATTGTGCATGACCTATTAGCCAACTAGCAGGGAGGGGCTGTGAAGACTTTATGTAACAATGAAAGCAGCGTTTGACATAGTCATGGCAGCAAAATAACCGCCGGGCAACACAAAATTCTTGGAATTCATGGGAAAACAATAAGACGAGCACATTAAAATTCATAATGCTCGTCCACTTCACTGATGGATAGTGGAGAGAAGGCAACAAAACAAACCATTTGGCGTTTTAATGATGATGGTTTCCACATCTTGTTATGTGGTTGGTGTACATTATATTCAAGCGCTGCTGGGATGATAAAATAATGAACAGAAAAAAATTCAAGGGAAAGTTGACTCACGAGCAGGCAAAGGCCACCAGAGCTCCGCTGACCACGATGAAGTCCAGAATATTCCACAGGTCACGGAAATAAGAGCCAGGGTGGAGAAGCAGTCCCAGGTCAATCATCTGGAGTCGCAGAGAGTGATGGAATTGCAGAATTAAATTAGACACATTAGGATGGAGTGTTATCTCCACATAAAGCCACAAAGCCAATTAGTAATGTCAGTGACATGCTATCCACAGTTTGCTGGCCTTTTCATTAAAGCTCAGATGTGGTTATAAGGAGGTCAAAAGCATAAAGTAAAAATAAGTCTAACAAGCTAAATTTGGTTAAAAATGACAAAAGCTCATTAAGAAACAAATCCTTATTAGATAAAGAAAACCAGACAGATTTCTATATATCTTATGCTATATAAATAAACAGTGCATATATCCAGAAAAGGACAGTATCTTCAAGCTGATAGAAATTAATGCCTGTCATGAAACTATTCCTGCTGCTTCCTAATTGGACTAATTATTATGGAGAAATCTGTGAGCCAGTTTACATCAAATAGTTTTCTGTATTTTAGTGATCAAGGCATCTATCAAGTATTATACTAATGCAATATTTTTGGAGAAAGTGTCAGTGTAGTTTTATTACTTTGTGATTGTGTTTTTTTTTAGCTTTGTTGAGTGTTGATTAAGGGAATCTTTACATTTAGCACACCACAGAATTGTAGACGTTTGACTTGAAAATTACCAGAATCTTACACAGCAGGTTTTCATAGCTCATGCGGCTCAAATGAAAATATACCTTGATTATTCCATCCTTCTCACCTTAATCACCATCTCAAAAGTGAAGACTCCAGTGAAGACATAATCCAGGTACTTGAGAACCTGCAAAAAGTTAAGCAATAAGGAAATATCCTTTAAAATGACTCACTAACAGACCCAGCGACAGATGCTTTCAGTGTAAGACTCTTTGAAAGGGTGTGTGTGTGTGTGTGTGTGTAAGAATGGACCAGATATGCACAACGCGTTCCTATGTCCTGCCAAAGATCTCTGTCAGCTTTGCGCTCTTCTGCATAGATACACATTACCTTAACACCACACAACCGGCGGACACACTCACCAAAAAGTAAACAACACTCACACACACACACAGTTTTCCTCTGCACCCCTGACTACAATACTAATTAGCTGTGCTCGTCTGTCAAAACAAAACAAAAAAATCATCTTTATTCCCAGCATGGGCTAACATATCACACAGGGATGTAAAGAATACAAAAACAGGATAGTTACTGGATTTTTGGCTCTGAACCACTTGTGAATCAGTTATTTCACCAAGAAATGATTAAAAGTTTGTTTTTGTGCCTCCTACCACTCATTCCTCAACATGGGTAAACTGTCAGATCCTGTTAGGAAGAACTTCTCAATCGGTCCAAATGAATCAGTCAGTCAGCCCAAATGAGACGTGTTTATGTGTGAATCCTCATCCGGCCTGTGCTAGCCTGCGTATTTTCATGCACATACTTGTCCATGTGTGTTTATCTGTCTGACAACAAGTGTGTTTGTTGTGTACTTTCAGATGTTTATTTATGAAGTCTTGATGTAGGCCTGACTCACGTCGTTGCGCGTCGCATTGGCTTGCACGGGGTCCTCAGCTGCCAGGGCGATGCTGCTCATGGTAATGACCGTCAGGATGCACATTTCAAAGTAGCGTAGGTTGACCACATAGTGACACAGCCGTCGCACCCTGCACAAGACCACAAACATATAAACACACACACGCACAAACACGAGCAAATGTACTACACGCTCAGCAGTGACAGCTCACAAGGTGCTTTCAGGTGACATCCTTCCATAACAGGCCGTGGACAAACGCATATCCAAAACAATACATGAAGGTGGGCATGAATCTGCCGCTGAACTATGACGTATTCATCGTCAGCTGAGTTCACAGAGCTATAGAGCATCTGCGTATTTATAGCATTACTATTTAGATTTATTTTTTTATTTATAGCATTAGCATTACTATAGCATCTGCATTTTATGCTATGGTCACTGCTTCTGACTATGATTCAATTCTTGTCTTAAATCTTAAAAGGCTGAAATGTTCAACTATCCCACGCTTTAGCTCACTTGTATATAAGAGACCACTTGAGCATCCAATGGCCTCAAATTTTTTGGTGCCACCTTCTTTATACTAATTGGGTAAAGAGAAAAGGATCCAAAAAGCAGCAAATGTCCAAAGAAAAGCTTTGAAAGACCTTTTGAAAGCCTGGAATAGTCCGTGACCACTTTAACCTCCTAAGACCCGAACTCTTCCACGGCATGCATTTTAATTTCTCTTTGATATTTGGGCATATTGGGACCCGATGAATGTAAAAACAGAGAGTTACCAGATTTTTTTTTTTACCTGATTTTTGTTTCTATCGAAATGAAAGCCACATATGAGGATATTCGTTTAAAATTTTGATAGAACAGTAGCAGTATAATGTCCTCGTAAGTGGATATCAGGCCCTTGTAGAGCAAAATTAAGTATTTTGGTCTAAATAACCCAAAATGTGATGTCCGCATATGTGGACGGCAGGTAGGAGGTTAAAAGAAATTGCAAGACGCTCTGGCTCCCTGGAAGCAAAATTAAAACAAATGAGGGATGGTTCAAGAATTTTGCACAGTACTGTATATTTGCAGTTGCTCCAAAAACTCTGTTTCAGTTTTACTTTAAATTCATTTATAATGTGATTGCCCCAATATTTAGCTTTCTGTCTGAATTTACCTTGTGAGCACTTTACTTATCTGTCTAGAATCTTTCTAAGCGACCTAACTGGATATCTAGGATGCTAAAATAATTGCGTACAGGCTCTTTATCAGTATTTCAGCCTTCATTAAAAAGTGGAGCTCACTGATTGGCTTTCAGTCCAGTAACTGTGGAGTATAATGTCTTGTATGTCTTGTATGCGGGAGTTTAACTGAGTCACTAAAAGCCCATAAACTCCAAACTGCCTTTAAGAAGCATAGATTCTTTACAGGTCCTCACAGAGAAAATGACTCCAAATTGAAGCTACACCCAGAGCTCCACTTCTGGGAGTGACTGTTGCCTTTGTGTGTAGGTGAGGCATGAAATATCCCAAAGAGAAAGGATTTATTTAAGCATGACAAGTGAGAATAACGGTGATTCGTTATTAACCACTAAAGAGTCAGACATAAGTAAACCACTGACTGTTTCAGTGCTTTAAAGAGGAGTCTGAATGAAATCATTTAAAGCTTTTAATTCTCAATATGCTGTTTATGCTAATCCCACGCCAGTCCGCTGAGTCACCTCGCAGTTGTAACTTACGGGTTTGTTTGGCTAAAGATGAACATTGAGCTGTAGGGAAGGATCTGCCGAGGCCCATTAGCTGCCTCGTCCTCTTCCAGATCTTTCTTCTCCTCACTGAGCTGGAGGTTGTCACAGTCGATGTTGTTCACTGATGTGCAAAAACAAATACGCTCATTTAGCTCAAAGAAGCACAGACCGTAACAAGTGAGGTATTTTCTTTGGATGTTAAATGCAGGCTTTTAGTTTCTTTAGGCATTTTATAGCTGCGCTTCACAGAAATATACAACACATCATTTCACTAATTAGACATTTCTCATAAGATCGTGGTTGCAGGGTCAAGACTAAGTGTGACAGCTATGTTATGAAAAACTGTTTTTCGCACATGGAAGAATATTAACTTAGCTCGCAAACAAGTACACATACTTTTACAGACACCTTGAAGAGACGCAGTATTTCTGAATAAAAAAGTTAAATATTCTTTTTTCCTCCTTCAGATTAAAAAAGGTAAAAAAAAAAAAAAAAGTCATCCAAACACAAGCAGTAGATTTTTTCACAGCGTGTGGGCTTCATCGTCAGCTGATATAAAACTGTGCTGTTTGACAACTCATTTTGTATTTTAGGATATTTGGCTGCTTTTATATGTGTGATAAAAGTCTACTCACTCATCTGATTCTTTGCTAATCACGAGATGTGGTGACTTTTGATTTAACTTTGCAACAAAGTGATAAGTAGCTAATATAACACAAATATGTTTAACCTCCCTATCCTTCCCCACCTCCCGTCTCAGTAACACGCTATGCTCACTGGGTATGATGGTTGTTTCTCCAGGCGGGGCAGTGATGGTGACAGGAATGTGGATAGCATTGCTGTTGAGGCCAGCCTGGCTGGCCCTAGTCGAGTTCTTCTGGTTGTCAGCATCCTCTGTAGGCTGCTGAGGACTGCAGGTAAGGCTGTCCTCCTCAGCGTCTGGCTCCATCTCCCTGGAGAAAAAAGATGGATTTAGTATAAAAAAGACAAAACAAAAAAATCCCCAAACTTTGTTTCCTTTCCCTTTTGTGCAAAGCAGCACAAGGTAGCTCTAAAAACACAAATTTCATGTAGCATCAGTGTATAAAATAAGTTCAGGTGTTCATGAACAGCTCTCATACGGCCCCACCACAGCATTGTAATCGGGTTGAGGTCTGACTGGACTATTGCAACAACTTGTTTCTTTTATTTTTCAGCCGCTCTGTTGTATGTCTGACTTCTTGTTCAGTTCAAAATATTGTAAAGATCCTGTGGCTGTAAAACAAGCCCAAATCATCACCCCTCCACCACTGTGCTTGATAGCTGTTATGAGCTGTTTGTGCTGATATGCTGTGTTTGGTTTCCTCCAAATGTGGTGTTATGCATTGTGGACAAAGACCTCCACTTTGGTGTCATCTGACATTGTTCCAGCATTCTTGTGGTTTATTGAGATGCAGCTTTTCAAATTTAAGCCTTGTTGCCATGTTCATTTTAGAGAGAAGAAGCTTTCTCCTGGGAACCCCAAACAATCAGAACAATCTGAGTCTAAGATATACCTCTTGTTTTGTTTATTTCTGCCAGGACTGCGTAGAGTTCTGTGAAAACTTATTATTCACATGACTGCAAGAGTCTCAAGCACCAACTGTTTTTATAGCCACTAATCTGAAGTATCAGTCTTTGTGCAGTTGATTACAGTCCAAACACGACCAAGAAAGACAAATATATGGAGAAAAAAATAACATTTCATTGAACAGCGTGAATAAAAGGACAAGTACAGGTGACTCACAGGTCCTCAACTGGCAGTTTTAGTAAATACAGACCATAAAAGCCACACTGTGATTTTTTTGTGAAAAAGGTAATAGATCTTCTTGAATAAATCTAAGTTTTTGTCATTTCTTCAATGGAATAAACTTTACTAATTTCTGAGAACAAAAATACAATGACAGGGTGCGTACATTTTTGTGGAGGCAGATGTAAAACTATAATCAAACCCAAACTAAAACCATTTGACCCAGGTTGCAGATGTGCTAACAAGATCAATTCGCCCATGGAGTGATGATGGCTGCAAATGGGCCTCAAAGTTGGATCTACAACAAGATAGTCAAAGTGTGTCTGTGTAGGCTCTCAGTCATCCAGGAAAGAAAGCAGCTGGACTCCTTTAATTTTTTTAAAGAGGTTTCACCTCTCAGAGAGTCCCAGGTATTTATACCCTAGTGGGAGTTGTCCCACACACAGGGAAAAGGTTGCTTTCTTTCCACGCTCCTTAGATGACATTCAAAGTGGATTAATGTTTTTTTTAAGTTATGACATATTGAAGCTACACCTGACAGCAGAACTCTGTCTTCTTAGTTTTTGCTGAACTTATTTAGAAACCAGTTTTGGTGGAGTTAATTATTTGACTTGACTCAAGGTCAGGCATCAAATGAGAATCACAAGTAAAGGCCATTAATGGCACATGGAGTGCTGGTAATGTCCACTCAGATAGTTTGTTGTCTAAAACTGGCTTTACAAAAAAAAAGAAACAGTGTTGTCATGGATGTGGAATGAAGAAATGGGAAGCGGAGCGAAAATGTAATCTTACTGAGCTGCAGTTTGTAGTTGGGAGCAGTAATATATTAAACGTGCTGATGAAACCAACAATAATAAAAACTTCTGTTCAAAACACATTGCATCAGAAAATTACAATAAAAAAAGCAAAAGCACTTTGGTGTTTGTTGTCTGTGTCTGAGACGCAATCAGAACTTCAACCTCCAAAAACTCACTTTTTTGCAACACTGACACAGACTTGTATCATCTTTTTAACTTGACATGGAAAACAGTTATTAATTTACACATTTAGCAATAACAAAGCAAAATTTGCACTAAGGTTTGTAAGCAAAGCAATGGAAAGAAGAGGAGTGAATGGGATGAAGAAGTATTATAAAAAAATGTATTATAAAATTTCATATATTCTTACTTATCACTGTTTACACATAAGATGTCAAGTAATCATCAAACGTCACAACTAACTAACAGCCAGTGAACGAGATAATCATTAGTCAATCAATAATTTATGACATATTCTGAGGTAAATACACCTAATTAAGTTATTTGGACACATTACGACTTAAATAAAGTGTATTAGTATAGTGTGTTGGTTAGGTTGAAAGATTAGGTCATTATTTTTGAAAATTAAGCATTTTATATGAACAACAAAATCTGCAGTTTTACCTGTAACCTCTGTTTCCGTTCTTGTTCCTCTTAGAGTCATCTCCACCCAGAGCTGTCTGAGCTCTGCCCGTACGAGAGCATCGGTCCTTCCTCTCTCCATTACTATCTCCTCCACCTCCCCCTCTACCCCTTCGCTCTGACTGTGCACCATTTGCCAACATCCCATTCCCCTCTTTAGGTGGACGATGTGAGTGATGGTGGTGATGCCCCTTATTATCTCCTCCTCCTCCCCGCAGGTCATTATTTTCCTCCTCAGGGGAGCCGGCCTGGTGGTGGTGGTGCCTGTGCCCCTGCCCTCCATTGCGGTTGTGACTCATCTCCCCTCTCCTCTCTTTTGTCTGTGGACCATCAGCATTGTGATCTCTGCTCCTGCTGTGATGGGTGTGGTGCCTCCCTCCCCGGACATCTCCTTCATCTCTGCTCTCCCCGCTCCTGTCGTGGTGGTGGTGATGCTTCCTGGAGTGTGGGTGAAAGCTGTCATCCTGCCGGAGATCCCCTGCCTCCTCCCACCCTCCCTCGGGGGCCCTGCTGGATTTGTCTCCATTCTTGGACTCCACCCTAAGGGGCCTGTCCAGGTGAGTCTTCATGTCGGGGTGCAGATGAAGGGCGCTGGACATCAATAGGCGGTCATCGGGGTCGAGCTCGTTGTACAGGGCCTCGCTGCTCGCTTTTATGTTATGTCTCCTAAGCTGGTTAGTCCTCTGCTCCCACACTGACATAGCCTTCGCTGAACGCTGCTGCTCTTTGCTGCAAACATCGAATAAAACCCACAGGAAAAGATCATGGAACAGCAATAAATAATGACATATAACACGGTTAGCTCTACTTTATGAGGTGAACATTACAATCCACACTTTCATCCATAGTCACACTGTCATCTGCGAATACTAACATTTATTTTTAAAATGACCCTGGATAAGTGAGTTAGAAACAAGCCTATGGATGCGTCAGCACAGATGTGTGCAATGGTGAAACGTTTACTTACCATGCATGAATATGTATCTCAAAACTAACATAGAAAAATTTGACAATTTTTCTTACAGTTTTCTTTCTTACAGTCTTCGTACACAGTGTCTTCACACAGCATACACTCAAAAAATATCTATTTATCGGCAAAATGTTGAATTTAAGTCATTCGATGACATGTACATTTTTCATGTCATTTTGTTAAAGAATGTAAACAGTTATATTTAAAGGAGTTTTGTTAAATGAAATTTACCTGATATGTTTGTACCAGGTACATTTTCTTTAATGACTAATGAGGTAAATGAATAAACTTTTACTCGCATTTTATTCAGAAAATAATTCTATGTCCTCATAAACATGAAGCATTATTTTTGTGTTTAAATGGGAGATCCTTATTCTTAATTTGGATATTTTGACATTTAATTCTCTTACCATTCTCTTAGGTCTTATATTACACTTTTAAGCTTTTAAATGTTGTGAAATTACATTATAAATCTCTGACTATAAAATGGGTTATGCAGGTTTTTTTAATCACAGAGTAAAAATTTTCTTCCCTAATCTAACTCACTTCTTCTTGGTATGGCTGAATAGGGGCAAAGCATAAATCTCACATGTTGTTATTAAGGCGTCGTTCTCTTTTAGACTACAAGCAGGCTTTTTGTGGTATATAAGAGATTTGCACATTTTATAAAAGTATTTTATATGCTCAAAGAAAGTTTTTTCACTCAGGTGAGTGTTTGCTAAAAAAAACAACAAAAAAAAGGTTTATAATGATTAATGGACACATGTACAACTATTTCAAACTTAATACAGGTACTCAGTTTATACCAGAGGTCAGATTTGAAAGTAACAACCAATAAGATGAGATTTTTTTTTTCCACTAATTTCATAAATTGAGCATTTACTTACAGATATTTATCTTACTAAAATACACAAATTCTAGTCTCTCTGTCCATGAACTCCTACACGATCAGGAGTTGAGCTACAAACCCTACCACAGCTACATCTTAGACCCCTAAAAGATCTATGTTGCATATTGTGAGGTCATCATGTTGTCTAGCAACCACATAACACGTAAATCACAGGTTTAGAAACCTGTATTATAATATGGGCATGTATTATTGTTATTGTATTACAAACTAGCCAACTCACTATCATTGCTGCGCACAGACCGAGCATGCTTAGTCCTTTAAACAAGAACATGTACAGTAATCTATCCCTCCTAGCTACTCCCCAAGACTCTAAGTAATGAAATTACCACATATGGATAGATTATAAGGCCCCTGATGCCCTAGAGGCCCCTAACAACTCTAAGAATCTTTTGTAAATTTGTGGAACAAGTTATATTGAGTATTGCTGCATGGTGGTGCATGTCAGAAATTAAAATAAAATGAGAGGGTCAAAACTTTGATATGCCTATTATTTAGCATGTACACTGGCTGAATTGTTGGGTTTGTGTTATTTTCCCAAAACTATCTTTAAAGAACTCACGTCAGTAAATTTTATTAAAACAGTAACATTGGTCATTTTAACGTTGTCATGAGGTGTGCATACATTTCCATATACATTAGTAGTTCCAGTGAATCCTCTCTTACAAATAAAAAAGTATAAATAAATAAATATTGATACTTGCTATTTATCACAACGTCATTTGATTAAAAGTCTGGAATTTCAGATTTTGAAACCTTACAGATTGATGTACTTGTGCACACAACGTATTAATTCTAGTACTATCAGATGTCTGTATTCCAAATAAAAAGCACATATTTGTATATTAATACATACATACATACATGCTAATTTATTCCTGTCTCATTGTGTGTTGCATGGTGAATTTATTTTATTTGTACAGGACTTTGGGAGTCTTGCACTATAACGATGTAATCTGTAGGGATATTTTTTTTTTAACTCTTCCCACATGCAAGATAAGTTTGTTTTGTCAATTATTAGAAAGATACTACAGCTACTACTAAAACTTTTATTTTAGAAGTATTTTTCAACCATGATGTGAAACTTAGAACAGCTGTTGTAGCAGACAACATCAAAACGTTTACCGGGACTTCTTAATATGGCATGCCTCACTGACATTGCACAGGGTGACCCGAGTCATGTGCAAATGGTTCAGGCAGGGAAATCATGCGGTGGGTAATAGCAGAGTTTAGGGGAAGATGATCTGAGATAATAATTATGGGGCGAAATGGGAGCTTTTTTTATTTCTCAAAATAAAAAAATCAGACATAGAGCATCCATTTAATGTAATAATATTCCTGTTATCATCAATGTAATGCATATTGCTCCTGTTCACAATATGATTTGTGAGTTTTATGGGTTAGGTCATTTATTTCCATTTTATCACCTGTACCTCAAGACACATCGAGCGGGAGAGGAGTAGACAGTATAACTCCTAAGAGACAGACAGGGAAACAGAAGACAGGACAGGACAGGTATCCACAGACAGGTGAACTACCAAAATACATGTAGGCGATTGCAGAAATGAAAGCTAGAAATGCTACAGTAACTGGTGAGATATTGTGACATAGCACATGCACACTCAAAAACACAAGAAGAGCAGTCCTTATAAGAAACCAGTGTTAACTAGAAGAGGTGTGATGGCCTTCCAGCAGCACCGTAATCAATTAAGAGAGCAGATCACCAGGAAGGAGAGCAAAAGCTGGCTGTTGTTGTGTTTTTCTTTTAGTGACAGCCTGGAGTCTACAATAACAAATAGAATGGAAATGCCAAACTGCCTGTGGTAGTAGCAAAGCAGAGAAATTAAACATTTATAGACAAATTATTCACATCACAGAGCTGAAGATCTATTACTGTAGGCACCAAAGGCTATGCAGAGGCACAACAGTCTACAGTTTACAGTCAAAATTAAACCACAGTGGCACCGTGTGCCATCTGCTGTAGTGCAGTATCGATGACTTAAAAAAGAAGAACCATAAATACATTTCACTTCACTAGCAACGAAGTTATGACAGAACACAATTTAGTTTTATGAAGGTGCAGAGGAAAGGAGAGGAAAAGAGAGGACTGGAGGAGAGAGGAAAGAACAGATTGTCCAAAAGTGGGAGGATACAAGAACATGAAGAGATGTAAAGAGGGAAAAAAATAATGAATTGCAGAGAAGAAAGGAGACAGAAGGGATGAAAGACTAGAAGAGAAGGCGAAGAGGAAAGGAAACAGGAGAGGAGAGGAGACCAGGAGGAGAATATTGTAACAGAGAGTGATAACTCACGGTGACTGAATGCTGCTGATGGACGACCTGCGAGAGAGTGCATCTCGATTTTGCTTTACAAAACTGTACATGCAGAACAAAAACAAAGGAAAAAAAAATGAGACACAATCCGAAGGGGGCAGGTGGACAAAAGACTGACAGTCCACCTGCCCCCTGCCTTCTGTGTTACAGCAAAGGACTAATCTGTGCAAATACTTCAATAACACAACAGCAACGGAAAAACGTGTGACTTTTTTATGACGAAAACTGAAACTGAAAACCATTCAGGAGTTTCAATCCAAAACATATGAAGAGGAAAAATGTAATCTTATATTTTACAATGAAATGTAGAGTTTTAAACATATTTAGATATTTAACATTATTTCAAATGAAGATTCTTAGATATTGTCTTCAGTTTTGTAATGAAACCCTGAGTTTCTCTGAAACAGCACATTCAACACAGATAGTAAAAATAAAGAGTTTCTTACGAGCCCACTGACTTTTTGTGTTAGCACACTGTTCAATGCACAAACTAAACATGTCTGACAATGCTGAAACTAACGCACAGGGCCACATGATAACACTAAGAGCAGTGTAATGGGGAACAAGTCGGCTAGCCTGGGATTTACGGCAGTAATAATTTTCTAACTGACCTCATTCTTAGTGAGGACGACGGCAATTAAGGAGCAAGTTTTACAAATGAATTAAAAAGTAATGTCATCACAAAAAGACCTATGCAGAATTATTTAACACACAAGTGGAAACAATCACGCACGAACACAATGCAGAGACAATGCATTGTTGCTGTTTTAGTGAATAAGATGGGAAAATACAGTGAGACATGATAATTTATAGCTATGAATAACTGAACCGTTTGGGTTCTTTTGGTTTTCTTGTGCCACTTTGAGTTTCTTCATTTTTTTTCAGTGTTGCCCTGTCTCTGTCATCATGCTTAATATTAGTCTTCATGTCTCACCGTTTATGATTAAGCTTACTCGCTCTTTATGAGTATCTCATGTGTCTTGCTTTGGTTTTAAGTTGGGACCACATAAAAAAATGCAATGAACCCATAATTTGTTCACAACAACACAGAAACAAACGGAAGTTTTAAGCTCAAAAATGTAGCATTTAAAGACTGTGTGCGCTGTGTATTATATTCAAACATCTCCACTTTCATCTATCCAAAGGAGCATGTTCCAGGCGTCCTGTTGTTTGTTCAGATGCAGCTTTGCAAACGAGAACCATGCTGCTGTGGTTTTTAGAGAAAAGAGGCTTTCTCTTGGCAACCCTTCCAAACAAGTCACACGTTTTCAGTCTTTTTCCAAGTTTACTGTCATTAACTTTAACGTTTAATGTGCTAAGTGAGGCGTATAGAGTCTAAGATGTAGCTCTTGGACTTCTTTATGTTTCTCTGAGCATTGCATGGTCTGGCCATGGGTTGAATTTGCTAGGAAGACCAATTGTGTAATTTTTGTGACATTGTGTTAACACAAACCAGCAACCTGTTAAACTTTCAAGTCATTTGCATTTGAATTTTATTAGCAGTGCCCAACTTTATTTATACTTCTTTCACTCTTAATTCCTAACAGTGTACTTAGTTTTCCAAAGACTGCAGAATCCTGTGAAAACTTTGAGTATCACATCGAGTATCTGCGCTGATTTTCGAGATTTTCTGCTAATCATTACTTACTAACTTTATTATTGACAGAGAAAAAACTGGAACACGATATCTAAAATACTACTGATATTATCATCTAAAGATGAAGAATGGAGAGCTGCATCATTTGTAAGTCATAATCAAACAACAGCTTTGATTATAAAATGCTATTTTAGCAGCAGGTAGCAACATTCAAGGGCAAAATTAAAAAAAAATATCATGAAATTTGCTAGTGGAAACTCACATGTATTACTCACTGAAGCTTCCTTAATTGCCTATAATACTAAAGAGGGTAAAGAGTAGGGTGTAATAAATAAGAAACACCACAGGGGCACTGTCTTAATGGGGGTGGATGAGAAGTTCAGAACACAGACAAATCAAACAGGGTACAAATATACAAACAGACATGTCAGACTGAGAGGGAAGAACCTACGGAGAGATATCACACAGTTTTATTTCCGTGTGGGACTGAACAGAGCTGCTGTCTGGGGAAAGAGAAACTTACGCAGCGATCGAAATGTTGGCTGCTGACATCGGGCTGACTTCTTTCACTTCCAAAGCTTTCTGCAGAGCAAGCTTCTTATTGGCTGCCTCCTCCTGCTCCTCTTCATCCTTCAGCCAGTGACAACCAGGACATTAATTTGTGCTTAATAGGAATATATTACTATTGCAACAGATCTCCATAGTTTTCTGGGCAAAATCAGATTAGGCAGTCATGACCTTTGTTTAGGGAAAAAAAAAGTCAATCAGAATTTAATTGTGTCATCTGATATTGTCGAAATTTTACCCAAGACTGATATCTGTTTTCAGCCATATATAAACCGAACACAGCCATGAAAATAGGATCACATCAAACCCAGGAAAAGCTTGCTGAAAAAGCTCACTCTGCCAGGTGTCTCAGCAACACTGAAATTTGTTCAAGGAGTAAAGGATGAATCATACTTTACTGTGTTCGCGGCCAAAAATCAACATCTGGCAAGTGTGGTTTTTTTGTTTTGTTTTTTTTCCGCTGGGTTGGTTTTCCCGCCTACCTTCGTCAGCTCTTGTGCATTTGCAAGGTTATCGACGGCGATAGCCAAGAAGACATTCAGGAGGGTGTCTGAATAACAACGGCACTCAGGAGCAACAACAGTTGGACAGATTAAGTATTCATTGGCTTTTCCCACCAAACTAGTAGCAATCTGAAAAATTGATGCTGAATAGATCTGTCAGTTTACCTGACAGAGCAGGGCCTAATTTTTCACCTCAAGTTGGGATCTTGACAAGAGTGCTTGAAGGCTGACAGAGTAAGAACTCACTGCTAGCTGGCAAAAAATTCTCATCTTTTATCACCTTTGTTTTTTAGAGAAATCACTCCTATTTCAGCCTATATTTACGAGCTTGAAAGACTTAACTTTTAACATGAGTTGGCTGTAGCATGATCCAAAGTAAAACATCCCTGTAATAACATTTCATTTACATGTATAAGAAAATATAATGGTTTACTGTTGATAAGGTCGGTATTTACATTTTTTCTGTATTTGATGGGCACTGCTTCTGACTGCGGGTATGCTGTGATGTCAAAAAGGATACAGTTTCCAAAGAGTGTGAGGACAATGAAGTAGATGGAGGAGAACATGCCGCCGCGAACGCCTCCTTGAGACTCGATCCCGTGGTACATCACTGCGTTCCAGTCCTCGCCAGTCAGAATCTGAGGGAAACGAGAGTCAGAGCGAGGCTGGGGCCGTCGGCAGGTTGTAAAGGAGCATGCAAATCTCACAGAGCGCAGAATTAAATTACTTTACAGAGTGAGGGCTTATGAGCACAGGCTAATTGAAGGATTATCAGTGAGCTCATTAGGGCACACAGAGGTATGCAGACCCCTCATTTGCTCTAATTAAAATGACTGATAACAAACTTTATTTTTCCATAGTGTCAATATGCTCTTGTTCTCGTTTGGGAAGCGTGAGTGCGCACATATGTGTAATGTTTGTTTTACCTGGAACACCGTGAGGATGGCTGCTGGGAAGGTATCAAAGTTTGTTGTTGGGGTTTCATCTTCAAAGTTAAACCTAAAAAGGATTCACAACAACATAATTACAAACTGAAAAAAAACAAAAACAAAAAACCATTAGAGCAAATGTTAAAAATGAGGTTCCAGTCAGGTCTTAATGGGCTCTACCTGCAGTTCAGGAAAGTCACTTGGATTAATGGGATAAAAAAAACAGAAAGCTGTGAGGAACGATACATGTTTCAGGACATGAGAAACATGAGAGCACAAAAAAGGACAGATTCACACTGCAGTCACAACTGGATCATTTTCTTCATTTTTGTTTCCCATCTGCAACACCCCCACCACCCCACCACACACATTTACACACACATTTGTACTTCTATACCTGTGAGGACATTCAATGATCATTTTCTGATCCCAACAATTAAAGGATAAATGCAATTTATAATAACATGGATATTGCTTTTGTTGTTTCATTTATCCATAAGACCTTGCTATTGAAACTGTCAACAAACTGACAGCAGATCAAGAGACAGACTGGATTCCGTATGCCATCTCTGAACTGGGGAATGTTCAAAGCCTTACAACATTTATACATTTATATATTTGTGGCTGTTTGTGGTTCTTTGGAGTGAAAGCTTTTTATTTTGTTTTTTTTTTAATCTTGTGTAAATATTCTCTGACTTTTGCTAAAAAGGTGACGATCACAATTACATTTTTATAAATTAATAAATTTAAATAGCAAGTAATACTGACACCAGGGCTCAAAGTAATAAATTACAATGATGCTCAACAACTTTATTAGTTTTTTAAGAGAAAAAAAAATCTACAACTTTAATTCTGAGTGATTCTGGGGACATCTGTTAAAGTAAATTGAAAATTAACAGCTTCAGCAGACAAAAAGTGGCATGTTCAAGGTCCCAGAGCTTCATTTCCAGCAGGTATCATTCCAGTCAGCTATCATTTTCAATTAAAACATGAATGCATTCATTGGCAATCCAACTCTTTTACACGTTTGCAGAAGCAACCTTCTGTAGGCTAGATTGGAATTTATTTGGCTAGTTTTATCTGTCAGCCATAGCCAAGGCATAACTTCAGACAGTGCAGCCAGTGTAGTGGATCAAGGGCCAGAAGGTAGGAGGAGGCCAGCTGAAGTAATTAAGGGAAATGAAATAACATAATAAAATAAATAAAAAAAATGCATTTTAATAAATGCTCTTGCTGTAGTGTGCATGGCTCTTAACAGCAGTTTTTGTTTTGAGTTCTGTAGGCTTCTAGTTCATTGTAATGATTCTCAGTAGACAAGGGTTGTATTGTTTTTATGTACTTATGTAATGGTAGAGTGTAAAATACCTTCTTTTTTTTCCAACTAATTTACACTTTTACACGAGCTTTACACAAGCAAATTTTCCACAGTTTACCAAACTTACCATTAAACATGCTACATGATGCATTGTCACCATCCTTACTTATTCTTTGATCATAAAAAAACTAAACATTTAACTCCCAACCTTTTTGTAGGTAAAATCAAATGCCAGCATTTACCCTTACATATTTTGCTCTAGCTGCTCTTTGAATTAATGTTCATACAAAATATACACATCTTCCAAAAATGTCTAAAACTCACACGTCCTCACAAAGACAGAAGCACAATACACTGATGGGAGTAGGTTTTTCGGATTTCTTTAAAGATCCAGGGAGAGCTTAGTCTTCTTACATCAAGTGGTGGGGGGGTGTTTTGTATTGATAAAGGCTTGTAGAGAAGGATGGGAGGAGGGACATGCAACAGAAGGACATAATGGTCACCAGGTAGCCAAAGGTCACGGCTATTAAGTCCAAAACACACTGCTACATTTGCTGTATTCACAAGCAAATCAACCAATTCACATGCCATGTTAACCATCAAAAAAGTTAAGCAGATAAAGTAAAATGTGAAGTAAACATTTTTCTTCCTTTGACACAATTCTTCACCAAAGAGCTGATTTCAGTTCTTTTGTTAAAACACTTAAAACACCACAGAAGAAGTGCTAAATGACAAGAGGTAGCCTGGTTGTGTCCATGCTTCATCACCTCAAAATTAAAGTAACTTGTATGAAGCACATAAAGTAGTACACATGGCCATCTTGGCATGCATCAGAAAGTGCCAGTCTGTTTTGGGCTCAAGAAAAGAGAAAACCTGAATGGAAAACTGAACATGCGGAAAAGGCACCAACAGAAATCACCAAAGAATATAAGATAAAGTTGAGAATGGGAGAAGTTCCAGTATTTACAGCTTCACTAACAGCATATTTGTTGTGTACAGCCTCTGTCTTCTTGCCACACAACCTTTAAAGCTATTCTCTGCTGCAAGTATGTTAGTATTAAGATAAACACAAGACTCCAATATGTATGTCTGATATAATGGATCCAAAGTGGATTCAGTTCTCTTTACTGGATTTCTACGACACTGAAGCAATTTAGAAACTACATAATGGACATTAATAAGAGGCTCTAGCTTAATGACATACTTTAATCAGACATGCACAGTTTCAACAAAAATACTCTAAATCTTTGCAAAAAGCCCCCACATGACCCAACAAACCTGCCAAAACCTGAATCCGCAGTCTTGAAACTAAAGAAGACAATGAGAGAGTGACACAGAAATGCATAAGGATGGGTCGGTCATTCAACTGAAAATAACCTGCATTCCTACTATTCATCATTTGAACTTCATTCAGTTAATGATGAAAATAAAAAGGCAGGTATAAGAAATGTTTGAGGTTGGATAAAAGAAAAAATAAACTATTTCAATCCATGGCAAAATAATGGGAAATATGTATTGTTTTTAAATGTATGTTATTTTAAAAATTAGCACTTGTGATTGTTTTTAATATGAGAAAACAAATGATTATTCACCAGTTTCAAATTCTTCTTAGTTTATATATTTAACTTTCCTCTTAAAAGCAAAGAAAGAAATTAGTTTAAGATGGATTTGGTCAACTGGTTTCACATTTATCTTCTGGTTTATTAAATTCTGTTGTGGCCAGATCACATGTCACATGCCAATGCACTGCAATCGAACTGAGTCAGGCTGCATGTAGCGGGGTGTGGTTCGTGGCTCAGCTGCAGGCTAGGGGTGGAGCAGTGAGTTCAGGGTGTGGTGTCAAGGGATGGCTGACCCACACAGCTGACCTCCATCTCACTAACTATGCCTTCCCAATTTCAGTAGCTGCCGGGGCTGGAGGAGCGGCGTGTGCTGAGCTGGAACTGAGCTGAGCAGTGTGAAAGCTGCATAACTCAGAGTGGCATTAAACATTGTAAGTAAATATTCAACTGTCGACGATGCGTGTGTCCAGTCCTTGTGTCACACTGCAAAATGGGCACAACACATCAGATACTCAACTGGTTGTATTTTGGATGTTTGTCATTTTGCTATTAAAATTTCTGTCCTGCAGCACCTGACTCAGTATTTGTGGAGGGTTCAAGGTTCTGGCTGGACTGAATGTATTTAATTATGTGAATGTATATGTATGTAGATGGCAACAGAGTTCCAATGAATAGCAACAGATTTATGAATTATCACTATACCCATTTTAAGCAAACCCAACTTCTTTTCCTACCCATACTTTGAGTGATTTCTACTCCACCTTTAATGCTTTTCAGTTGTGACTGATTATGAACAATGAAGAAAGCAAGCAATGTGCATGGTATTCCACATATCCATGCTTATGTTAGAACTACACCACACTGTGGGTAGCTGTTGATACTTACAAATTAAATGTGCATTATTTAAGTGGTATATTTAAAGTTTTGAGAAATATTAGTAAATTGGTCAATACATTTGAACGTCTAAACTAAACTGTGAGAGACTGTGTAAAGCTGTGTACAGCCAACATTATTTTAACATTTAAATCCTACATATAACAGGGTTATATCATTTATAAACGACTGATTGCCAGCATAGATTTTGCTTTAAGTGACTGAATATCAATGACTTTCTATGTCTCTTATCATTACTCTGCTGCTAGCTGCTTCCTGTGTAGAAAGCCCTTAACCGGGATACCTTTAGTTCTAGGCATCCTGGATTTCAGTTAAAATGCTTCTTACTAAATTTTGTTTTTGTTTCTTTGAATGGATCTCCAGTTTTTTTTATATACACAAAAAAGTATTTTATTTATTAATTTATTGTTTCATTTATATAGAACATTTAAAATCAAAGTGCTTTACAATAAAAAATAACATAAAGTAAACAATAAAAAATAGTAATCAGAACAAAATTGCAGGTGAGTTTTAAAGCAAAATATACAGAGCTGAAAAATTCTTTATAAATTTACAATCAAATATAAGTAAATATTCTTTCCATCTTGAATGTCTCCCGACATCAAGGTGTAATAAACAATTTCTGAAAAAATAGAATTCAGAAGACAGCATAATCCCGACAAAGTTTACATGCGATAGTCAAGCAAGATGCATATTAAAGTTCAGGAATTATATAGCAAGCTCCCATTGAATGCTTCCAATAGGCATTCTACAAGTATTCACCTAAAATTACTTTATATGGGTTCAAATACTGTAAATTTGAGTTGAAATGCAATTATTTTTGCAATTTTGTATAAAAATTTAATGTTTTAACAGCCATATAATCCCAAGTATGTGATATGTCATGCAAAAACCAGAGTGGAACATGTGAGGGGAAAAATGTTTTTGGAAGTCAAACCCACATGTAGAAGAGAGGCAAAAGGAAAAGGAACAGACTTTAAGATGAGGAGAGGATGTGGAGCGCCGACAGTGACCAAAGAGACTGTCGGTGCAAAAGAGCAGACCCAGCTGTAGGCACGTGTGTGTGTGTGTGTGTGTGTGTGTGTGTGTGTGTGTGTGTGCTGTATGCATGTATACTTGGTTCTGACCAGTCATGGATAATTTAAGGTCAATATAAATACTCATATTTAGTAAAATTATTTTTTTTTAAATATTTAAAAAAAAAAAAATTCCTACAAAATCTGACCTGTTGTGGTGTTACTTCGGCATTTTCAAATTACTTTATCTATTTTTTTAATAATAGAACCATCAACTCTAAGCTACCTCAAACTGATCTCAAATTTCGATCAAGGTTATTTTATAATATAAAAAAAATTTATCATATAAATAATAATATTTTATATATATATATATATATATATATGCATGCTTCGGGTACATAACTTTACACTATTTGTGTTAGGATGATTTTAAATTGGAATAAAAAGTGACAAATCATTACCCTAAATTTGGGGGAAATGATTGGTCTTTAATTCATCCTGTCTGCTTTCTTCACCAATTTCTCCATTTCACATCATATCAGTATTCCCTCTTTTTATTCTTTTCATTCCCTGTTTTATACCCACACACTCTCTCTCTCCATCCCACACTTCTGTCTTTTTTTCCCCTCGTTCACCGGGGATTAGTGGAATCTGAGAATGGATGCTGCATTTTGCTGCTGCCCCTTTGTGTGCAGACTTCTGTTTACTCTGATAATAGGGATTGGAAGCGCACTGTTTGGCTTCCATGTGTCGTCCATGGAGACTTCATTAAATCAGAGTCATAGAAGGCCAAACTCCCCACAAGCTCATGCCCTCACTCTCCTACATCATACATCATTTACAACAGCAACAACAACAGCTGGTTTTTATTGTATAAATAACGGCAATGGATATTGTTAACACATGACTATTTAAAATATGCAGCTAAAATATTTTCATATTATAGGATTTTAGATTTTTGAATAATTTTTGTCATCAAAAAGTACCCAAGATTTAGTATTTATTTCTTTTTATCTGATTTCAGTTTTTTCATAAAATAAGTGGTGATTCCTGCTATTAGATAAGAAACCGTGTCAATGTGTTAACTTTAAGTTATAAAAAAACTGGAATGTCCACTTAAAGCTCTAAACTGAAGTCAGCCCCCATAGACGCCTTGTTAATAATAATGTTTACTGTACAGCCTGGCACAAAAAAACAAACAAACAGACTCTTCGACTGCACAGATGTTGATTTTTTTTTAACACTACAAAGGGTTAAAGTTAGAGATGTGGCAGCTTTGACTGATGAGTGAATGCTGACACAGCAGTTGGAAACAGGGCGTCTACTAAGCCTAACCGCTGAAAGCTTGAGTCACTGAACTGAAATTTCTCCATTATGTTTTTGGTGTTTTTAATGCAGTTCTCTGACAAATAAAATGGCTTTCAGTGTGGCCCAACCAAAAGCTTCTACTTCAGTTACAGTGAGTGAAATTCAATGTTACTCGGAATTAATTAGCTTATATAAGTGACCTATGCCACAGGTGCTGAGAATGTACCTTTCTAGCCAAGCTTTCCAACAGAAGATAAGTTATTACTAAAACCCAGTTGCATTCTGCCAGGACAATTAAAATCTAAAAATAGACATCGATTGAAATGAAGCAAAAAAAAGCAATTTATCTCTATTTATCTCGGACAGTGCTGTCATAAAGCTGTTTGCATCCACCCTTTAGATCACTGTCATCTTGTGACCACGGTTGTCTATTGTTGCTCAAAGCTCTGCTTATTTTGTACTCATAGGAAACTGTAGCTGTCACTGTTTAACATCTCTCTTTTTTTGTGATTTGCGCATGCACGTTGTGGATAAACTGTAAATCTTTCACAGTAAACTGATGGGGAATAGCACGCGAGGCGAAGCAAGCTACCGCTGGAACTGTTTTCACTGCTCTGAGGAACACAGCTAGCATTAGCTAGTAAAGACGTTTCAATGGTGTGGCACCATAACACGTGAATTTCCTCTTGCTAACCACCTTGGTCAATGTGCAACTTGCCTCTACAGGCAAGATGAACAGGTGAATTTCAATTCGCATTACATCTTTGCAGCATTATAAATTCCTGGATGGACTGACTGACCACGAGTGATTATTTTCATTGCAGATTAATCTTTTAAATTTTTTGATGAAATGCCAAGTCTTTTAAAATGTTCCAAAAACTCATTAACTGGAATGTCAAACAGGTTGGGAGTAAACAATTGTCCTTTGATGTATCTGTTTTGAAAGGCTGTACAATTACCAATCCTGGACACTTAAAAGGGCCTGAGCAGAAAATTTAAAAATGCCACCTCTCCTGTGCCCACAAAAAGTCAGAGCTAATCAACAAAAGAAGGTCTGTACCTCTAAAACTGAAAGCTACAAAGCAGCCAACAGAAAACAAAAAATTAATGCATTACAATAAATCCTGCACTTTTGAGCTTATCACTTTTGCAAAACAGTCAACGATGTCCTGTGAGTCTCAGCAGGAGGATGAACACAGTCCTCTACCTCAAGCTGTTTATCTTTCAGTTCTCAGAATTTTTACCGTTCTGAGAGCAAGTACATAATCTCTGAGCCAAAAATAAAGCCTGGGTATAACAAAGCACTTCTGCTGCCTTTTAAAAGGCCATTCAGTCTTCTACTTAGGTTTGAAAACTTTTTATTTAAAACGAAGCTCTGTCTGAGGAACAGTTGGGCTTTCTTTAGATTTTACCTGACCCGACTGAACCACTTCTATGTTTAGACTCATGAACACAAAAAAAATATTTAACATCCTGGGCACATTTTTAAAGGTAACAATGTTCAAATAAGGGAATTAACAATAGCATGGTTGTTATGGTGGGCAGAGAACACTGTGCTCAGCCTGGTGTGCTCAGCTGGCTACAAGCACCATGTGGATGTCAGACTCATCTCACACTTGTCCATCACCAGAGACTGATGTGATGTTAATGATGCTGCAGACTGATGTAAGGCTTGATGCCATGGCAACAGCCTCCTGCTTCAAAGAAATTCAGTTGTGGTTTTTATGAAGGCCGTCTGTGCATTTCAGTTGAGTGTATTTATGACCTGCCAGAGCGGAGAAGAATACAATGGAGAACAGATTCTTGAACCATCTGAGGTCAATGCTTTAAATAAACGTGTATTTATAACGTTTATAACATCATGCATGACTCATCACTCTGACAACCTGACATAAAATCCAACCTATTAAACACTACAGCTTATAAACTCATCTATTTGTTTTAATTTTTGTTTAAGTTAGGTATGCCTGACCAGGAGGAAGATAAATCCATCCATGTTTTTTTAACTGCTTAGCAAAGCAGTGTTTTTGTGGTGACTGAAGTCACCCCAGCTGACTTTGCTAAAAGGCAGGGACATCAGAGAGACAAACAGCTCATCCACGCTCGAATTTACAACAATCAGTCTTTGAGAACACACCAACTCCAAATAAAAAGGTCACCTAGCACATTAGGCTTTTCCTTTTTCTTGTGAGGCAACAGTACTAACCACTGACACTGATAAATACATCTAGAAGCCTGTTTTTGATGAAAAACTTGTTTTATCACATAATGTACCACTACTTGGTTAAAATATCATTTTAAATGTGTTTTGGTTGTTCAGTTTAAACTTTCTTGGAGGAAGAACATTACAAAGCAAATGAGTGCAGTTTTTCCAAAATAAAAAGAATGGTTAAGAAATACTATTCCATGTGTTGCTTACTATGTTTTTCAAACGGTGGACACAGAAATACCAAGACCTTTTTTTGTCTCCCAAATGACATCACTGTGTGTAATTTTTTCTGATTGTTTTTCGCCACTACCGTTTGAATCCGTGTCTGCAATCAAATATAATCCCTGCCTCAGCTACCCTGGTTTTCCAGTCTGTGCTTATTCCCACTTGGGAAGCACGGTGCTTCCTTGTGCTTTGGATAACTTCACTGAGATTAATTGTTCTACTTGATTGTTTTTTTCTGCCAGCCTCCTGCTAGCCAGCTGACCCCTCTCTGTGTGGTGTTTGCATGTTCTCCCCATGCTTCCATGGGTTCTCTCTCCGGATGCTCTGGCATTCTCCCACAGTGCAACACATGCACGATAGGCTCCAGGTCCCTGCTACCATTAATTGAATGAGCAGGTAAACATGGATGGATGGTTGTACGCTTGGTTGATTAAACATTCTAGACTTTAAAATGTGAAATTTTTTATTCTTTATATTATATAAATTCATGTACAATGTCAGTTTCCGGGTCATACGGTATTCCAAACTAGGTAGGATATTATTAATCCCAGTGACAGGTCTCTGACTTTAGGTAACAGAGATTTCAATTAAGTTTGGCATTCTCAAAAAAGTGGAGAAAAGACACTCTTTTGAGCAACATAGAGACAAGATGGAGATGGAGAGACAGCAACCAGACACAACTGACTACACAGAGGAGATGCTGGGGAGTGCACACAGAGGCTAAAACAAGTGACTAGACACAGCAGCTGGGGATAAAACAGACACGGAGACACGACAGAGTGGAGGGACAGAACAAAGCCCAAACAGGGACATGACTGAGCTGAGAGAGCAAGAGACAGAGACAAGACCGGTGAAACGGGCAAATAAACATGGAGATAAGACTGGAGACACCAAAAACCAACACAGGAAGCTAGACACAAGAGAATGAGGGAAACACTGAGGGAGGAATTAGTCTCACTAAACACTTAAAGCATGAGGTAAATGAAACCAAGAATCAACTCAGAATATTCAAACACTATAACGTCCAAAAACTACAATGCAGGGCCATGACATATAGAGATTTACACTTGGTGAAACCTTGGCAGTTGCAATGATCCACACTTGTGACGGCTCACATGATCAATAGGGGATCAATGACCCTCAGGAATACTTCCAAAGGGCCCCCTACATTGGGTTAAACACCTGGGTCACACAGCTGTTTTAGAGCTGAGGAAGCCTTTTGGACGAGATGTGAAATATCTTCACAAGCCAAGAGACATCCAGTTACCTTCTTTTTAAGCACTCAACAGGATTTAATAATAATTTTAGTACTGTAGATTTAAAAAGGCAAACCATCTGACCAGAGCAGTATTTGTGTGATGTGAGATGATATGTGAGGAGAGAGAAAGTAAAATGTTTGTGTATGAGTTGAGTCAGACGGGGCCGGATGCCAGGCCTTTGATTAACTGCAGCCAGCCCAGAATCATGAGGTGTTCCCGTTGTTAGAAGACATGGAGCTCCTGCTGAGAGTGATATCAAAGGGCTGCAGTCACTACTGCTGATCTGCCAGCTACCCGCTGTGTCAACATGTCTGTCACCACTGCCACGCTGGGCCAGGGATCATACACAAGAAGGAGGGTCAGGTGGGGAAATGAGTAGAGAAGTAGAAGAGGAGAGGATTTGTGTTTGTGTTGGTGCTCGTGTGATGAATTATAAATGGTTGGAAAGAGGAGGAAAAAGAGCAGATCAGGTTGGACAAATCACTTACTGTCCTCCGAAGAGCTGCATCCCCAGCAAGGCAAAGACCACAATGAAGAGGAAAAGGAGGAAGAGCAAGCTGATGATGGACTTCATGGAGTTCAGGAGGGAAACAACAAGGTTCCTTAAAGAGTTCCAGTATCTGACATGAAAGAGCAAACAAAAAGAAGAAATTATTGTTGTACATACTGGAGCACACACACAAAAAACAAAAAAACAAAACAGGAAGACTCAGACAGACAGAAGAAGTAATATGACAAATCTTGCAAATACACATATCAGGAACAACCAAAGCAGAGGAGGGCAGAGTGGAACAAATAGCAATAAGAAGTGTAGGTGGCATAAAACAAATCAGTGTGTCAGGGTGTACAGCTGCTAGTCTTACTGAATGAGAAGATTAAGGCTAATCTAATGACATGAAAGGTATAAACTATGACATGATTGTCAGTACAGGAAGCAAGGCAGAAAAGAATAGAGGAACACAGCTTCAATATTTAGGACCTTCTGGTAAGAAACTATTTTATAGATGTATTGGTAAGTTTATTATCAGGTCTAGTCAAGTGAAAACATGGAGTCCAAGTGTTACGTTGCAGGTGTGTATTAGCACAATGCCACAATATTAGCAGGAGTGGACATCCCAATAAATTAACCCAAGGTCAGACTGTGCAATGCCCAAACCGAAGAGCTCATACAACAGGACAGTTATGTCAAGCACAGCAATAAATATACAACAGAATGTCAGAATAAAAAAATACTGTGGGACGACCTTAAGAGTGCAATAAGAACCATATAAATAAATGCAGTACAATTTTCAGCTAGATTCAGGTTTTACTCAGTAAAGTAGTGCTTTCAGTTTTATGATACATTGAAAGGTTTTCCTGTATTGCTTCCTGAAGACACACATTTTAAATGTTCAGATTATAAGTCAAGGCAAAGTGATAAAAAACATACTCCTTAAAAGATTTCTCACTCTAACGTTATGTATATTTCACAGTTATGCACTGTATACTGTTTTTGTGTTCCACTTTGTCTGATTTATGACACCAAGAAGGAGCCATTTTTCATTTAAACTGCAGCACACAATGAACAGAATAATATTGGGAGGGCTGCAAAGTTCAAACAAAGAAAACATTTCTGCATTGAAGGCATGTTGTCAGGGCTCTGTGTGCGGGCAGGCAGCGCCAAATGGACCCAAATGCAGACTCGTCGAGACAAAATAGCAACTCAAAAACCACAGCTTTATTGCCGGCAAAGAGCAAACACAAACTGAACAATGAAAGCTGAGACCGGAAACACAAAGGCAAATCTGAGGGTACCACGCAACGTTGAACACTGGAGGACACACACTATAAATACACATGAGGGAACAAGGAACAGGTGGGAACACAGCTGGGAGAAATTCGACCTAACGAGACAGAGAAAGCGAAACTAGAAACACTGATATAAGACATAAACCTTCAAAATAAAACAGGGAACAATTCACAAAGACGCAGACTTGACACTGAACTAAACCTATACTAAACACGAGGGCACAAGAACAAAACCTATGAACTAAACCCTTAACCAGGATAAACTGAAACATAGATTTATAATAATGATCAACAAAGCACAACAAGGGAATCAGAATATAACCCATAATGCAAAATCAAACCAAAACATAAGAACTCAAAATGCTGGGTCAAAATCACCCAGAACCGTGACAAATGTATGGTTTTATTATATGCTTGTAGTTTCACACAGTGAACTTACTTGGTGACTTTGAAAATCCTAAGCAGTCTCAGAGCTCTCAGCACACTGATACCAAACGATGCTCCTGGTTTAATCATGTCCCAGATCACCTCAAAAATGCTGCCAACAATCACCTGAAGACAAAAGGAGAAGGTAAAGTTAGTACCTGATGTGTGTGGCTCTGATTTTAGGACACCATTAAACCAAACAGAAGCTTGGATTACAGCCTACACTTACCCCAAAATCGAAGCAGTTAAAGGAGGAGTGGAAATAATTCCTTACTCCGAGGCCGTACATCTTCAAAGTCATCTCAGTCAGAAACAAACCCAGAAACACAAACTCTGCAGTGTCTGATGGACAGAGCAACAAAACAGAGAGAAAGTAGTCATACAGGCAGTGAATAAGTGAGCATGTAGGAGTGCATTTTATTCTGAGACTTACAGAGAGCTCTTGTAAGCCACTCGGGTTGGTCATAGTGGACTATGGCCACGCAGAGTGTGTTGAGGCCAACCACACACAGGACGATCCAGTAGAAACTCTGAGCCTTCACCATGCGGCGGATGAAGAAGCGGATCCTCTTCTCTTTACGCCGGAAGTAAGATGAGCTGTCCATCTTACCGCTGCTTTTCACACTGGCCCGACCAAACGGAGAGCCAGGAGGAGCTGAAAACGATGACGAAGAGGTGAGAAAGGAAATGTGTCAGTGTGCAGCGTCTAATTATTTCTCAGATTCACAGTTTTCACAATGAATCACTGTTTGTTTCCTTTGCTTTTTTTCCCCTGGTGATCTTAAAATTAGCTTTTACACTCAGATGGCTGTAATGCTTACAAGGCTTTCGTTTAGCAATCATAGAGAAAATAATAATCCACCTACTTACTCTTTTAGACATAAATTAAATCTTTTTATTGTAAGGTAAATCTGTATAAACACTTAAGCCAGCTGTAGTTTTACAGGAACTGTGTGATGGATATGGGTATGTGTTTGGCACACTGGTTTCCTGCCTTCCATTCATAAAATACTCACATTCTGTGACTCATATAAACTAAGCTGGTGTGGTTTGAGTTATAATTTTTTTTACAGTAATGTTTTCTAATAAGAGCTTGCATGCATCACATCCTGCCCTTTCAGCTGTGGTGTAATTAAATATTCAGGCTTCTGTGTATTGGGATTTTTTGCTTCGAAGAAATAAACAGTTTACTTCTGTCGGGTTAAGAAAGCTGCACTCAGAATTTCAACTAAAACAAACACAACAGACTTTATGAACCCAGTGTTAAAGACACTGTTAATTCTCTGTAAATAACCTCTCTCCTCTATACATGAGCAGCTCATGCAGGTTAGACAGAGCAGTAGGAAGGTTTTGATGCAAATGTAGTGTTTTTTTCTTTTAAATTTTAGGTCTGTACTCATGGAGTATATGAGTATTTTTTTTTTTTTTTTTTGCTCCAGTCAGGTCACTAAAGTACTCCACTGCTTCTCCTTTACCACAATGTACCCACTGAGACCCATAAATACAGATAAGGTAACATACTAATTTTATGCCCCTAAAGCGAATGTCACTGGTCTTAGGGTGTTTGAGGTTCAGATGACTTTATTTGGACCTACAGAGAGATACTCTGCACAGCATGTGTGGATTGTTTACCACAGGCCTGAATGTTGTACCTACAATCTGCTGGAGCTACTCTTCCAGTTTTCCAGTTTGGGGTTTACATAATGCTACTAATATCCCCTAATGCTCCTATTATCGCAGGGACCACTTTGGTTTTCACTTTCCACGTCTGCTGCATCTTCAGCTCCTGCTGCTGCTCAGTTTTCGCATGCATAGTTGTAAGGGCGTTCTTTCTAACAGCAGATAAGGGGTTAAAATTGCAGTTGAAACACCCCCCTAGAAAAAATCTCCCAGACATAAACCACCAATATTATGCATAAGCCCTCCTCTGAATACGAGTCAGATACATCTATCTTCACAAGGAAGAAACTGAAAGTCACTAGGAAAAAGGTGCAAGTATTGAAGGGAAACTGAGCCAGCTGTAACTGTCTGGTGCACAGGGACACTCGCTCGAGGTGTAATTCTTCCTTTTGACCACTTCATGGAGACTGAGACTTTTTGCACATGACACCAATAGAAAGGACAAAACTGATTCAGTGAATGCACAATAAAATAATACTTTTGTGGTTTGGTCAATGTAGAAATAGAGCGATTTTAGAGCAACATGGGGTAGGGCTCTCAGTTCTGTTTGTATTAATCTTGTTTTAACGTTCTATTTTCATGCTATATCCATTTTTAAGATGCACTGCTGGTTTTATATTATCCTAATCGTCAGTGTGTCTTTTTAAGTTTTTAGTTACTGGTATTAATAAGTTACTGGTAAGTTACTGCTCTTTTGGGGGCAACTATTGAGCTAAGCTCACAAAAATTTTAAAAAGTAGTTTTTTTAACTGTTATACTAGGCAGACAAATGTGCTCTGAACAGATTTAACACACTTTTAAATCTGCTCCCAAGCCATGAAATCGTTCATGGCCAAGATTGTAAACTGATTAAATTAAAAAAAAATCTCCCCATGGGACAGAAATCAAAGCATTAAATCACCTAAACACTCCTTGAAATTTACCTGCAGCTGCTCATTAAAACTGTGCACACCTACTACTTCTGTGCTGTGCAGCGGAACTGCAGGCATTATGAGTGAAACCAGTGAGATGAGACATGGAATATATATGACATCTATTCCCTCAGCAATTTTTTTTTTCAAAAGAAACAAACAAACAAAAAAACAGTCATTAGATCAGATAACGGGGAAAAAAATGAAGGCAGCTAAATGGTTTCATTTATGCTTGTTTCCAACCCACAGACAAGCAATTACATGTTGTCTTTGTTGGGAAGCATGAAGTCCATTAATATTAAAAAGTATAATTTGAATATGCTGCAGGTGATTCTCCTGCTATTTTAACAGTCTAATTAGAAAAGTTAATTATACTCCTTTACCCTCAAGGTGATCCACAGCCGGGAGAAACTTTAGACATTCGGTCTCTGAATCAGAGAGCCGCTAGAACAATATACATTATTAAGATCTTTGGCCTCGTGTTTAAATGTTGCAGAGACACGGCATCCTGATCTGATAAAGGGAGGTGACAGAGTCAGAGAACGTGTTCACTCTAGAAGATGAGCCTTTATGGGGGGTTTATTGTAAAGGTCGTGTTTGTGAATAGACAGCATGTAAAGGTCAGGGGTATCCTGCTGGTGGACGTGGGTAAAAAAAAAGGATTTACCAACAGAGGAGATGTCTGCAAAAGGATCCTCCCCCTCCTCAGCGCTGATCAGGTCGTTTTTACCCTTCTTCACTTTGCCTCGCTTCAGGACTGTAAAGAGAACAGCACAGATGTAAAAGGACAATAATATATATAAGGATACAGTAGGAACTGTTCTGCTTCATCTGCATTATTTAATGCAGATCTGTGAAAGTGAAGGTAATTATGCCAAGAAATGCTAGCATTTTCTTTTTTCAATGGATCAACTGTGTGCGTGTGGTGAAGATGGGTGAGCTAATTGGGAGCTATGAATAGCAGGCATCAATCACGTTTTTCATTTGGAGATTTTCTGCCTTGCTGCTTGAAGTCGGCCTTGGAATGAAAAACCGCCAGCATGACATGAATGTGAGGGTCATGTGACCACTTCAGTGCCGCTGGAGTGGTGGGCTCGTTCATTAAATCCAAACGCCTGCATATCTGCTCGGGAAAGCAGCTGAGAGGCAGGAAGCAGGCTGAGAAAATAAATACGGCTTTGAGACCACTCCAAGTCTAATTCTTCATCATCAAATCTCTTTCTGTAACTGAATCCCAGAAACCTTTGTTCCCTCTTCAGAGAGGGAAAAAAGCAGCTATGAAAATATCAACCTGTTAACAGTAAAAACTCGGTTTTTGAAGAAATGCCTCTACCTGCACTAAGATAACATATGTTTTGGTTGGCGGGTTTGCTTTGTTTGTAAGCATTTTATAATGATTCATCTATAGGAGCTCAAAAAACAGCCAAACTGATTTGAAAACAAGGAGATATCTGCACGAATTATTAAATTAAAGAAACCCCATATTTGTGAGAAAAGCAACAGATGTTATATTTTATTTTTTTTTCAAATTTCTGTTCTTTGAAAGTAATTGAAAGCAGCTGCCGCACATCTTTTATCTATAAATGAAATATCCAGCCTGTAGAGTACGTTATAAAAAGGCTAATTTCCTCAATTTCTTATCATTGAAAGACTTAGTAAATCATTTCAGAATAAAGAGTTTTATAATCGTCTTTTTCCCAGACGGGCAGCTATGATTGACACTCTGCTCCGCTGCTCATACCTGTCATTCATCTGACGGATGCCAAATACATATTTTCTGCTCCAACAACATCAGAGTGGTTTTTCTAAAGCTGTGCCTCATACGTTTTAATCCTCCATTTGTAACTGATTGAGGGAAATAACGCTGCTGACTACTGTCATTTTGCTGGAATCATTAGCATGTATGCGTATTAAATGTGTGTGTATCAGTTTACCGTCAAATAACACTGTGCATATATGTATGTGTGTTGGTTCAATAAATTTCCTTCAGACTATCGCTGTTAATCCCACTAATTAATTAACCCCTGCATTCACATCAGGCCTAATGCAATGACATCATGAGGAAGAGCGAGAGAGAAAGACAGAGACAAAGAACAGTGAAGATGAGAAGGCAGAGTGGGAACCATGATTAGCAATCAAATGTCTGGCTAATCATTAATGCTGATTTATGTGGCAGTCATGACCAGCAGGCTGCACTGTACTGACACCATGTTTTACAGATGTTCACTAGGACTTCATGTAACACTCCACGCTATACTTTATATGTTATTTTAATGTTAAATGTAATAAGAGTAATCGTTTGAGTAAAAACCACTATTTAGCACATATACAGTTAAGATTATAGGTTTACATAGTACACTCACCATGGGCATGAATGTCACAGTAATTTTGGGCTTAAATGATTTCTTTTAACTGCTGGGTGCACAAGTTTTAATTTATTTTGGATTTTCTCTAATTCCCATAGAGTTAAAAGTATACATACAGGCTCAAATGCACACCTCCGCTTATATTTGGTTAAATGTCCCTTAGCAAGTTGCACCTCAGTCAGATGTCTCTACCATCAACCAGCTTCTGGTTTAATTCTGGCTGGATATTTGACCACCTCTTTCCTGCTTTTAAGAATACAGTCCTCAAATTTTCCAGTATGTTTGAGGTCAAGGCGTTTATGCATTACAGTTATTTGGTGAAGCAATTCATTTGGCATTAGCAAAAGAGCAAAGATTAGCAAGCTAAATACATAAATCTGCTAATGGTTTGTCAGTAATATTAACTGATAATAACTGTTTAATTCTGATGTGCTATGATGCAAATGTCTCAAAAGCCTGGAAACAGACTAAACATTTTATTTTTGCATGAAAAGTTAAAAATTGCAAGCACAACTACTTTGTGTACTCTTCATGTTCATGGTTTTCAAAGATCCAAATAGTCACTGCCAACTTCTGGCAGGACTTGATCCTAATCCCCCTACAAGCTGTTTGCTGACAACCATTACACAAAAACACGATGAACAAAACACTAAATAACTACCAGCAAAACATATGTGACACTGTGAGATTAGACTGTAATAGAAAAGAAGAAAGAAAACAACATTCAAGCAAAAGACCACAACAGCCACCTTAAAGTTAGACAAATAAAATAAAATGAGGTGCAAACTGCATGTCTCAAATCATATGTGCAGTCATTTCAAAGTGGTTGAGGGCGGGGTGTGATCTCTGAAGAATAGTTTACAGTACTTTTGCTTGAAGTGCTCATTCTTAGTGCTCAGCAGCACTTCTAAGGCTAAAACTGTAAGAACGACATGCTGCAGTGTTACATGCCAGACAATTTTTTGGCTGCTGCATCGAGTTCCTGGACTCCTGTCATCTCCATAGGATTGCCAGCTAGCTTGTTGGGTTTTTTTTTTAAACATTTCTCTAATCACAGTAATAATTTGCATCATAAAAGTCCATGCAACAAGTAGACAGGTGAAAAAAAGAGCCAGATCACATCCATGACTGATGACTTTAAAATGATCCATGTGCACAAGTTTAACGATGTCCAAAAGCAGTCATGAGATGGAAACGATGAGCCATACCTTTCTGTGCCTGGTTTACCATCGGCCTCCTGTGGTAATGGACCATGGTAAAGCAGGCAACAGATACTCAGCCCTGTTTTCACCTGGAAGGTTTTGTTTCCTCTTGTACCACGCACCGTCCAGTGGGGACTTCTCCTCTGCAATCTCATCCTCCTCCTCCAGCAACACCTCCTCTGCAGCGAGAGAGAAAGGGAAAAAAAGGGGGATTTTCTTTCTGTCTTTTTTTTTTCCTAACACAACCATGCTTTTTGAAAGATGAGTCTAACCTGCTTTGCAGATCCACTCCAAGTATCCAGTGAGCTCTCTCTCAATCTGCTGTTGCCTGCGAAGCTTTAGGAACTCCTGTCTCTTCTCCACACGCTCTCGCTCTTTGGCAAATTCTCTGTTGAGGCAGGATTTTTTTTATACACAGCAAGAACAGGTTGCATTAACATTTAACATGTGGTAGTTTGCATTTAAAGACTTTTTTTTAATGTTTGGGTCATGTGAGCAGATATTGATCTACGTAAGAGACAGATAAACTGTAGATGAAGTTGAGGTTCAAACTATCCGGGCAGATGGATTAATAATGTCAGAGTTAAGATGACAGCTGGGAAACCGCTGAGGATATGCAAGAGGAAAAAAAGGCTGCTGGCATAGCCATAACTCTGTCAGGAGATATTTCCAGCATTTTCAGACATGAAATGTTTGGGTGGAGAGAAAGCTCGTGATGCTGTTTCATGGCACTGTGTGATAGGACTACTGACAGCATGTGCACTTCACGTAGAGAAAACAATGAATCGTAAGATATAGTATTTTTTCCTTAGTTCTGTTTTAGGAAGCATGTTTATTCAGTTTTCAGTTGATGCACACAACTTTCTTGTCTTAAGGTGTAATATGAAGCTATAAGCAGCAGCCTATTAGCTTAACATAAAGACTGAAAGCAGCGGTACGCATATGACATCTTTTTTTCATAACCTCTGTAGTAGAATCATTTCAGGGATTAATGTATCTAACCTTAGTAGTGCTAGACTATGTCTGACTTTTCACTTGTGTTACTGCGATAATAAGACAAGAAAAGATTAACAAACAACCTTTGACCAGCATTAGAAGTGCCTGCTCAAAGGATTTTGTTACCTTGTTGATTTCCTCTACTTTACTATTTATGCCTTGTATGTAGTTAATGTAAGTTAATGGATTGGTGGCACACAGTCATCAGGAAACATGATTTGGAATACTGAACATTTCATAGTTTTAATAGTTTCATGAAAACCAGCAAAATGAGAGGTCAAAGTGATCATTTCACCGAAGGAATATGAGCTAGCTGTTGTCGGATCATTATTTTTCTCAAGAGCTTCATTTTAAGCAGCGGTTCCTTACGACGTCCAGACTAATGATCAAACATATTTGCTTTAATCAAGAGTTTAAAAAGACAAGAGGCCGCGAGTCACGGCAGGTGAGGCAAGGCTCTTTGTAAACATAGACACAATGAGATGGGCAGACATTGCCTTCAGGAGTGCAGAGGACCAGGATGATTAAAGCTACCGAGCACGGGCTTTTCATTACACAAGACAGGGAAAGACAATGAGAGGAAGAAGGTGAAAAGGAGAAGCAGCAGACGATAGAAAAGCATGCTGAATATTCTGTTGATTTACTTGATTAACTCTCAGTTTTGCACTTTATTAATTATTAATTTTTTGCTGCTCCTATAAACAACTACAATGTGGCCTTATTTGTACATACAGACCACTGAAACAGCCAGAAGCTTTAATTTAATGTCCTTTTAAAGATTATAAAATATTCTCAAGAAGTCTCATAGAAACACATTCACATAGTTTAAGTGACATCATAGACTTCCATTTACTGCTTATTAGCTTGCAGCATTTCCTGTCATATGGATGTGATGAGAGGATCCAAACATCAGTATCGAAGTTTATTTTTGTGCTACTGAGAAAAAAGTTTACATTCTGAGATACGTAAATTCTAATCTTGAAATATGTAACTCAAAATTTTAAGTTATTTAGTGGAAATTTTGATAAGATCACCAAAAATATATACATACTGCATACAAGGGACACATGGGCAAGTTTAAAAAACAATAAAAGCTAAAAGTCTTTAGCAGTTGGCAAAATTCTATATTTAGCGTTTTCGATCTCTAGTTCTTAGTTGCCCCCCAACACACAGTCACACACACAGTTTGTCAGTTTGTCATCCCTGCGTTCGTTTTCTCGTGTGCTACACGTTCCTGTCCAAGTATTAGTATTTGCTTCTTTTGTTCATTGACTTTTTAAAAGTTAGTTTTCATTGACTTTTTGTCTCACTCTTTCATTTTGGCACATCCTTTGACACAGACTGTGAGAAGTTGAAATTCAGTGAAAGAAACTGGCAACCTGACAAAAACAGCACGGGCAGAGGTGATTTCAAAACAAGGCAAACAACATGCTGATCGTAAAAAAGAGAATATATAACTACAGTTCACCCTTTAGGTTTACCTGTAATATATGACTTACCCAGAAAGAACACCAAGCACCAGGTTAAGCATGAAGAAGGAGCCGATGATTATGAGAGGGATGAAGTAAAGCCAGTTCCAAGTGTTTCCTGCGACATCATTGGTCTGGACACACAGAAAACACAGAAAACAATATTAGCATTAGCACTGGTATATGTGGATTTAATATTTCTGTGCATTGTTGTGAGACACACTCTCAAAATCAAATTAAGTTAAAGTTTGTATACATTGAGCTCCAGGAACATTTTCAGTGTCTTTGCCAAGCTCTGAAAAAATGTACAAAGCTTTTATTTCCAGGAGTACTTCAAATAAATACATTCTCATTTCATGTTTAATAAAACTCATAAGTGAAACAAAAAATCAAAGAAATGCAAAAGGTCACAAATATAAACACCTGGGCTGACTGTTCAATTTCTTATTATAAGGATAAACTGCATGCTCAGTGTAAGGTAGTAACTACACTCTACTAAGTTAATGAATAAAGTTTTGAATAAACTTGGTTCTGTATTATTGTTTTTCTTCAAACTATTTTCACATTTTGCATCCACAGCTCTGAATACAAATGTATTTTTCACTACTGTGGCTGAAAGAACAAGAACTTTTGCCAACTTGCCTCATCAGAAAAACAACTTTCCAATTAAATAAAACAAAACGCTGAAAAAAAAGCCCAACACTCTGTCATATCAGTGGGATCCCCAAAAACAGCCCAGCTAATGTTCCACATGTAAATAACTCGGTCCTCTATCAATGCCAAACAGAAACCTGCATTTTAAAAATAAATTGCTCCTACACAAACAGAGAAATAGAGCATTTAAATGACTCTATATTCTTACTTCAAATACACAAACACAAACGGATCACCAGTCCAAGAATACACACGGCACCAAATGATATCAGGTAGGCGCAAAATGCAGACAACACAAACATAATAAGTAGACTCCTGAACATTAGATGCATATATGACAGCTGAATTCCAAATCATGAGCATTAATCTGCTGAGATGCCAGCCTCAGATGTTCACTTGTGCTTCCAGTGTTTCCGTACTTAGTGCTGATGGTCAGACCCACAATGAAACATAAAGAAAAGCTAAAAATATATTAGGATCTACACTTATGGCCATTTAGTTCTGTCTGCTCTGTGATTTGTGACACACACTTGTTTTCATGTTTTAGTTGGGACATCCAATTGACATTATGCTATCCCTAGCATGCTTTCCCTAGCATTCCCTAGCCGCTTCCCCTAACCCATCGAAAATAAATGACTCTGTCTCAGACCTTCGGACAGTGCACATCGCTATTGAGAGTCCTTCTACAGCCACAAACTCACGTTTTTTTTGTCTTTCTGTGTGCTTCTCGCCTGAGGAAGGCCAGATCTTGGCCGAAACGTCGCGGCATAAGCACACACTTCATTGACTCTTTTATTTGAGGAGTTTTATTTTGTTTTTGATTTCATTTTTCATTTTTTCCATTTTTTTCCCAATAAATAAATAAATACATAAATAACTCTTTTGTTTTATATACACACATAAAAACTACACTTATTAATAACATACCTGATAACAAATTCATTTTATTTACCTATAATAACAAAGCCCACGGGGACACAAATTCTACACAAATAAATAGTAACACAAGACAACTATTGACGAAAAAGCGGGACTCATCGGGAGGAGACGAGTGCCTCGCAGTGGACCACGGTCCGCAGAGGGAAGAGCACTTCCCAGAACTTTTTCCGGGGTTGGACGGGGCGACCCGTTGGGGGGATGGACAGTGCCTTTCCTGTTTCCGGCTGGAGACAGGCTCAGTCCACACTTCCTAACCATCGAAAATAAATGCCTTAGCATAACCCTAACCTAATTATAGCACTGACACTAAAACCACATTTTGAGTCTCAAAAATGGCTTTAAACTCAGGGACAGGCATTTTTTCCCCATAAGGGACTGTTGGTCCCCACATAGTAGCATTCCCATTTTTGGTCCTTACAAAAATATCTAAACATGGTACGTACACACACACACACACACACACACACACACACACACACTTACTACTCTCTATAGGATCCTGTGATTATGAAGTACTGTGTTGATATTAATGCAGTCACGATCCTTGGACCAGGATCATTGAGTTTTTGGACTTTCCTCATTTATTGTTAGATCATTTTCTTATTTTTTTTATCATTAAAATTTTGATTATAATTTACTTACTTAATGTTTCATAATTAGTTTAATTTAATTCTTAGTTCCAGTTTCTTCTGTTTTTTCTGAAAGACAACAAATATGAAATAATTTTTCAGTAAACTAATCAGAAGCTACTTTTAATAGAAAAGGGCTGCTGCAAAAGTTATATTAAAGTTGCTATAATCTGTATTTTCATGTTAAAGCTTTACTGTTTGTAAAGTAAAATGAGTTTGTCTCAACAACTCAGATTAGATGATAAACTAGCCTTGCAATTCTGCAGCATTATTTTAGCATTTTTAAGCTATTCGTTTTGGATTTGCGACGTTAATATTCACGGTTTGGTTCAGTTTCAAGACATGCAACAGAAAAACCAGATGCAAAGATTATTAGGATGAACGATGAATGAGAAGGAAATACTGAATCATCAGGTAGCTAAAATATGATTCCTACTGAATGATAATGTTGCCTCGTGTAAGCTGTAAGGCATTTTTTTCCCATTTTCTGAGGCTTACAGGGTTCCAATACATCAGCTATGTGTAGCTGGACATTTTATTACACTGGTGATGTCCCAAAATGACGCTGTACTTCACAGTGACTGAGCTACAATGGGGATAATAGTCATGCTACTTTCCCCAAAGGCGATTCTGGGAGTCAGCACCCACACAGCGGCCTGTTAGCTCGGGACAGACCTGCCGACTGATGGGCTCTGTTAAGCCCGGTGACATTTTGCAGACGCCAGTGTCGCAGTGCTGCCACACGCTGGCTCTAATTGTGATGGGAGGTTCGGGGCGGCTGAATCAGCAGGCAGGAGATGTATATTATCCACCCGAGAATGTGAGAAGAACGCACACAAATGTACAGAAGCACACCCTCTGTCTCGGCTGTCAGAGAAGCAGCCGCCCACACACCAGGATAAATGGCTGAGGGAAGCTTCGCTGCTTTGCACGGCATCGTATCTTTTACAGCATTTCCAGCATTTCATCACCGTCTCATCATCTTATCACTCAATCTTCATGTCTTTTTCTGCATCTCTTTTCGCTCCACCTTTAGTTAAATTCTCTCAGTATAAACCTTACAAGAATATCCTTTCATGTTTTCTCTTCCACTCAAATCAGTTGAGTTCAGTGAAGCATGAAGTAATAGGTTTCGGAAATTACCTCCTTTTTTTTTTACCTAACCAGCCAAATATTGCAAGTAAAAGAAGGTTCAAACATTTAGAGGTCATCTTGATTGGCAACACACCAATCTTTAAACTCAGCCTTCATTTTGATGTATTGCTCACCTGTAGTGGTATATTGCAGTTTTGTGATATATAATATGATGCACTGAGGTCAGTTTTGTTACTGTGGCAGTTACAGAGTGTCTTCTAAAAACTCTGATTACAGTTACGACTCAAAAAAACTAAACTGCCACAGACTCTCTTTTCATCACTTTACAAAGAAGTTGTGTTTTATAATTCAATCTGACATGTGTAAAATTGTGAATTCAGCGTAAATTCTTTGCAAATCGAATGTGTGGCTCATTGGTAATACTGGATTAGTCTGGGCTTGGATCATTAATGACTGCCTCCAGCCAACAGGGTACCAGTAGAAACTGTTGTACTGTTGGCCAAAGACAAAGGAAGAGTAGAGGGGGATGGCATGTTTGGAGGCAGTGAGAGAGAAGAAAAGGCAGGGGTTTGGAGAGTGGTTAAACTGGGCAAAGGATGTTAAAGATCTGACGTGGGAACTTCAGAAGAAGATTATAATAGATGTGCAAATGTAGACTAATGTGACTGAATGAAACTAAACGTATTAAATATTTGTGATGATTCCAGAGAAGTCTGAAGTTTATGGTCACCACATTGGTTGTTTCATTTTTCATTACCCAACAGTGCTGTCACTGCATCCCCATCATGTGTTTTTACTGGAGCTTCTGGTGGGCTGGACTTGCTGCAGTTTTCAGAAAAAAACCCCAACAACAAATAACACATGAACATGAGAGTGACTCCGGCAACTAAGGGCACACAAACTGTGCCTGCCAGTGCCTGTGATCTTTATGGACCAGTGTGGGTGTAATAGATAAAACACAAGATGGAAATAGCTTCTACGTCTTAAAAGTGGTAGCAATGTAGAAATACCCTAAATCTCCATTCTATTTAGTGGTCACCAGGGGGCGACTTCACTGGTTAAAAAAAAACAAAAAAACGACTTCTGGTTGTATAAAAGCCCTTGGCTCCCTTGCTCTGTCTCTTCAGTAAAAACTTTCCTAATTAATTTTTCGGCTCAATCACTGGCTTTTGGCCATACTGAATAAAACATGAATTTCAGTTTACAAATGATCAGAGTCAGAAAGGCGGACAAACCAGAGTATGCTCATTATTGTTAGCCAGGGAGGATGCAGTGTCCCTTGGTCCAGTCAGATTGCCTTTTGCCTTCGTGTGTGTGTGTGTGTGTGTGTGTGTGTGTGTGTGTGTGTGTGTGTGTGTGTGTGTGTGTGTCTTTTCCCATGTTATCTCTATTTAGTGCATTAGAACACCTCCAGATGTAGGAGAGAGAGTTATAACTTTGTCTATTTCATAATGAGAAATATGTATGTATTTAGAATCACTAAAAACGATAGAAATGTTACCAGGTCTGACCCAGTAAGGCATCACATGCAGACTTCAGGTTTTCCCATTAACAATATGCAACAAAATCTTTTTTATTTTCTTGAAAACATGCTGGTTTTTATTTATTTTATATTGACAGTAGTAGCATTACATGTCTTAGTATTTATCTCTCAGGAGAACCTGGGAGACCTTGTTAGGTAGTGCAGTCTCTTGCATCAGCATTCACTCCCAGAGTCAGCTGGTGAGTAGGTAAGACTTTTCTCTTGATTCTCAGCTGGCAGCTTGGAGAGATGAGCTGAATTCAGTTGAGCTTGTGCAAATGTTTTTTTTTTCTTTTTCCCATATTACTGACATACAGTAAGGTCTCTGAGGTGAAAGCCTAAAAGCTGCTGGATTTCTCAGATTTAACCGTCTGAACAAGCCGAGTACATAGTCAGCTGATTTTAGCTACATGTGAGGATATTCAGGTCTCCAGAATTAAGGATCCTATCAGTTGCTATTTTATTATTTTAAATATAAAAATCACTGGAAAATAGAGCGAAATTATTCTGCTGCATTAACCTCAGTGTAATAACAAGGATGTGGGCATTTCTTTCATTTTTCTACTATCTGTTGTGGTTCTGACAGAAAGAAGAAAGAAAACCTTCTTTTTCACTAAGGAACTAAATGACCATATTGACTGGTTAATCTAGCACAGAATGTAATAGGTCAGAAGGGCT